>NC_064638.1:158953856-159278499 GCF_023864345.2 Schistocerca serialis cubense
AATGATGCTGCTCTTGGTTGTTAAGTGAAAGCTACTGGCCACTATGTTGTTTGTAGTGAGAGGTAATGCCTGAAATTTGGTATTCTCTGCACACTCTTGATACCATGGATCATGGAATACTGATTTTGAAAATGGAATGCCCCCTGTGTCTAATTCCAACTGCCATTCCACATCAAAGGCTTTTAATTCCCATTGTGTGACCATAATCCCATGATACACTGTTTCACAGGAATTTCCTGAGGACAAATGACAGCTCTGCCAATGAACTGCCCTTTTATGCCCTTGTGTAGAGAATACTGCTGCCATCTGTATACATACATATTGCTATCCCGTGACTTTTGTCATCTCAGTATCTGTTGAAGTATCTGAAATTCTATATCACAAGTGACCTACCACTTCTATTATAGAAGGGTATAGTTTACTCCTCTGAGTCAGTTCAGATGTTGGGAGTGCGGACGCGAGGGTGATGTATTTCATACCCCTCAGGCTTTGAAAAGTACTCCAGACAGTTAAAGTTAATACAATAAAATCAATATGTGGATAGCACATTACGCTTGGGACAGGCTTTTCAATGTGATAGAGAGTTGACAGTTCAAGCTGTTGAATTGTTTCACATAATAGCTGACTTAACAACTGTGAGTAAGTACTCACTTGATAAACTGAAGGTAACTCCACTATATAAACACGAGCTTAGTGAAAGTTATTTTGTCTACTCACGTATGAGAAGTCGACAGGAAATGCTGGGGAGGTATTGTCTGTCTGTAAACTCCAACTCAAGCAGTGCTCACAGTCGAGAATATTGTCTTTCCCAGAAGAAAACTACAGCTGCTGTAAAGGGTGACTAAGAATCAATTTCCTCTCTAGCAGTGTAGAACAGTGTGCAGATATTTATGTAGTTTAGGTCCATATACATTTCTTGTGTTAGTGTTACTACTAACTCATATCTGCATTCCATTCAGTGTTAATGCAATTGTTGTAAAATAAAGATCCCCCGAATATGTCTGGGCACTGGGGAGAGTAATCATAACTTTGTGGAACACCCTGTATTTGATTGTGAGGTAAATGGAATGGGGAATAACCTGCTCAGTGCTGAGTTGATGCAGACTTTTCAAGGAAGGAAGCTCCTAAACACAATCTGGCAACCTACCATCCCTTGCATTTCTACTCCATACATTCCCCCTTTCCCTGGTTACACCCACAGAACTCAATACATCCATTAATACAGCTCTACTGCACTTAGATGTGATACATACATTTAATATGTGTAATCAACCCACTTCATTTAAAAATAAACATTGATTTTATACTGCTAAAACAATTATTTTGACAATGTGCAGTTTTTCTGTCCACTGTGACCTGGAAACTACAGGTATGGAGGAAAATAAATAGAACTTTTTCTGCAGGAAAATTAATATATAATATTTTTTGAGCTATTCAGTAACAACAACAAAAAGTGACATTTCAACAATCCCTCCTCCATGACATCCCACTAGTCGGGATTTTTAGTATGTTGTTCATGACACTCCCCTGTAGCACCGTGCAAAAATTTGTGACTACACAATTTCTTTCGCCTAGTTGACTTTTTCTGCTGTTTGATGACTGGGCTAAGGAAGACATCTGCACCATGAATCTCTGCCCAAGAGCACTTACACATCATGTATTTACCCATTAAGGATGACCTATTATTATGTGGGATCATCACTGCAATAGCTCTAGTATGTGGTAATGACTCCAAATTTTTCACACTAGCTTCATAAATGAGAAACATTATTCGGCCTAACACGTTCCCTTGAGGGACTGCAGTGTTCAACTATTCTTTACCTGAAAGATGTTCTCGATGTGACTGCAACTGATAGTCACACAGGTCAGTCAGCCACAGTATTATGGTCTGCTGGGAAAATTGTGAACTTACAGTACAGGCCTAAAGGTGGCACTGCCAGCATGGTTAGTCAAGTAGCAAGCTTACAGCATCAGCTACAGTACAATACTGCTAGTATGAGGCTGTGACAGTCCACATAAAATAATAGCCCCTGATGCCAAAGATGGAGGCTGTGAGTTTTGAGTCCTATTTATATCAGCAGTAGTTTTATCCCACTGTATACCCAATTTAAGTGTATGAAGCAGAGGTTTCTGATGTGATCCCACTGCTGTAACTTCACTGGACCTGCATGTAACGCTTAATCACTAGTACACAAAGCAGAATGTGCTGTTTTGTTATGTGTGTTGTGGTGATGTCATGATTTCAGTGGTCACTTGTGTGATGGAATCTTTTGAGAACGTGTAAACAGTGTTCATCTATTATGGAATGTATCAGTTAAGGTGTCCCATATTTTCCGACTTTAATATTTTTGTGTGTTCTCCATCCTGTATTGTTCATGTGACTCTAAAACACATTTGCTCAAAATTCTGTTGCAATAGAAGCACTGTAACCTATGCCAGAGTGTGTGTATGTCCAGTGCAGTCAGTTATTTATTTGTTTCTGATTGTATCACATGTATTTTACAGTCTCTGTTTAAGATGTCACAACAATTATGTGGTGCCAAGAGACATGTGTTGTTAGTGTGAAATATAAAATGCCAAATAACTATTACATAGAGAAGGTTTTTACAACATACAAGAAGTACAGTTGACTATTAATGGAAGTGCTGATCTTGTGGTTCCCAAGTACATATATTTTGGAAGAGAACAAGAATTCTGGCAAGAGATATTCAGCATTATTCACAAAATGTTATAATTTTGCATTTGGGTTGGAGAAAATCACAAAATCATCTCAAGACATGTTTGAGTGCTGTAAAAGAAGTTTATAAATAATTTGTACAGTTTATTTGATACTGCACATTCCCATGCTCTACAGATAATCAAGTTGGAAGAAGACAAGATGGTTTTACTTCAACAGAAAAAGGCAGAGCATAAAGCCTAACTTGTAGGAGTAGACTGAATACTTGTGCATAAAGAAAAATGAGTGAGGCAGAGAAAATTGGAAGAAGAGAAAAGTCAAGAGGAACAAAAGTGCACAGCATCTTCTTCTGCATCTTGCACTATACTACTTTCATCATCATCTGAACTCTATAAGGAATTTCAAGTTCAGATGAAATTGACATTGGTAATGGTGAGGAATTTGAAAGTACTTCTGAGAGTAGTTCATTGGAGAATGCTGCTAGGTGAGGTACCAAAGATTTTACTACTGAAAAGCTTGGGGCTGCATTGGATAGGTGAGTGTAAGAGATTATGTATACAGGGTGTTACAAAAAGGTACGGCCAAACTTTCAGGAAACATTCCTCACACACAAATAAAGAAAAGATGTTATGTGGACATGTGTACAGAAAAGCTTAATTTCCATATTAGAGCTCATTTTAGTTTCATCAGTATGTACTGTACTTCCTCGATTCACTGCCAGTTGGCCCAATTGAAGGAAGATAATGTTGACTTTGGTGCTTGTGTTGACGTGCGACTCATTGCTCTACAGTACTAGCATCAAGCACATCAGTACGTAGCATCAACAGGTTAGTGTTCATTACGAACGTGGTTTTGCAGTCAGTGCAATGTTTACAGATGCGGAGTTGGCAGATGCCCATTTGATGTATGGATTAGCACGGGGCAATAGCCGTGGCACGGTACGTTTGTATCGAGACAGATTTCCAGAATGAAAGGTGTCCCGACAGGAAGATGTTTGAAGCAATTGATTGGCGTCTTAGGGAGCACGGAACATTCCAGCCTATGACTCGCGACTGGGGAAGACCTAGAATGACGAGGACACCTGCAATGGACGAGGCAATTCTTCGTGCAGTTGACAATAACCCTAATGTCAGCGTCAGAGAAGTTGCTGCTGTACAAGGTAATGTTGACGACGTCACTGTATGGAGAGTGCTACCGGAGAACCAGTTGTTTCCGTACCATGTACAGCGCGTGCGGGCACTATCAGCAGCTGATTGGCCTCCACGGGTACACTTCTGTGAATGGTTCATCCAACTATGTGTCAATCCTCATTTCAGTGCAAATGTTCTCTTTACAGATGAGGCTTCATTCCAACGTGATCAAATTGTAAATTTTCACAATCAACATGTGTGGGCTGACGAGAATGTGCACGCAATTGTGCAATCATGTCAACAACACAGATTTTCTGTGAACGTTTGGGCAGTCATTGTTGGTGACGCCTTGATTGGGCCCCATGTTCTTCCACCTATGCTCAATGGAGCATGTTATCATGATTTCATACAGGATACTCGAACTGTGCAGCTAGAACATGTGCCTTTACAAGTATGACACCACATGTGGTTCATGCACGATGGAGCTCCTGCACATTTCAGTTGAAGTGTTCGTACACTTCTCAACAACAGATTCGGTGACCGATGGATTGGTAGAGGCGGACCAATTCCATGGCCTCCACGCTCTACTAACCTCAACCCTCTTGACTTTCATTTATGGGGGCATTTGAAAGCTCTTGTCTACGCAACCACGGTACCAAATGTAGAGACTCTTCGTGCTCGTATTGTGGACAGCTGTGATACAATACGCAATTCTCCAGGGCTGCATCAGCGCATCAGGGATTCCATGCGACGGAGGGTGGATGCATGTATTCTCGCTAACGGAGGACATTTTGAACATTTCCTGTAACAAAGTGTTTGAAGTCACGCTGGTACGTTCTGTTGCTGTGTGTTTCCATTCCATGATTAAAGTGATTCGAAGAGAAGTAATAAAATGAGCTCTAACATGGAAAGTAAGCGTTTCTGGGCACATGTCCACATAACACATTTTCTTTCTTTGTGTGTGAGGAATGTTTCCTGAAAGTTTGGCTGTACCTTTTTGTGACACCCTGCATAAATTGTTTTGGTGACAGCAGGGGCACTTGGTCACAGTACTGAAGAGCTCTATATTAATTTATCATCTTTGCATAGAATCAGACAGAATAAGAGAGGAGAACAGTCTGTACCAAAAAAATCAGCCTTCACAAGTGATATTCCTGCAGTTCTTACCATCCAGGGCATGGTAAACTGTTACCAAAACTGAATTTCAGGCACCCAAAATAAGAAAAAACTTGGAATCATTGTTACATTTGGGGCTAGTGAACAATTTTTGGCATTCCAGAATTACAGAATCTTGCCTTCAAGATGGTGTCGTGTGAAGATGTATGTGTTGATAAATAGAACAGAAGTTACAGTGAAGTGGTGAAAAAGCAATTTTGTAGTGATTGTAGTTGAGAAATTCGGAAGTTAAATAAGAGCTTAATAAGTCTACAGTTCATAGTGAATGGATTAAGATGCAAAAACACCCACCGAACAAGTGAAAATTCAGTGCTGTGAAAACTACAGACACCATGAGTTCCTGACCTCCCAACAAGTAGGCCTTAACTGCAAGACTGGAAACAAGTAAGTGCTTGAAAAGCAAAAAAATTATCAATCATGGAAGATGAACAAAAGTTTGATGATAAAAACATGTATAGTGTACTCTCAATAAGTGGTTGCAATGGTGGCAGTAAATTTATGTAACTTGATAACGAACTTAGTAAATGTAATTTTGAAACAAACACAGTGACAAATATGAAAATAAGATACAACACCAGATCCTCAGTAGAAAAAAACTGTAATGAATCTCTGAAAACTACCATAATGAAGTGTAATCAGCTCCCAAAAATTAATCAAAAACAGACAGTTAATAAGGAATACAGGAAAAGTGCGAACATAATCATGGCGATGCAGTCCGTGACTCCTTCAATAAACTCCATAATTCTGGTACTCCAAAACACACATGAAAGTACAATGTGATTTTACTCTCATATAGCCATGGAAGAAATCTAGCTGAAATCCTAAATAACTCAAGCAAACATCTTCAAGTGATCAGTGTTGTGGAACCTGGCACAAAAACAAAAAACATTGTACAAGATGCTGATTTGAAAATTAAATTGCTGTGTAGCAATGATTTTATAATTTGTGTAAGTGGTGGAAATAATGTGGGAAGTGTTGAAGCTGGTGTCTACATTGAAGCTCTGCAGAATTTCCTTGAATAAAATAAGCAGAAAAACTTGATTGTTGCTACTGTCCTGCATCGGCATGACCTGACCTATAACTTGGACGTAAACAAGGAAGTAAGAAATCAAATATTATAATTGAGGCACTATGTTCAAACTGTGTAGCTCAGTTCTAGATATAGGAAAGTTGGATAGAGGTCAGAACACTAACCACAGGTCGGACTTGAAATATGCAGGAAGACGTTATTTGTGTGAAAAATTAAATCAAATAATAAAAGAAAGGATCAAACTGAAAAGCTTTATATATAAAAACAATTCGTTCATAAGTGAAAGCAGTCCTACAGAAACTTTTTTGGAGTAAAACAACTTTCACTATGCATATGTGAAGGCAAAGTACTTGATGACAAAAATGTAAATGATTATAAACTCGAAACAATATCAAAAAACTTCCAATATATTACCAACAAAATTGAACAAATTTTCTAAGTGACAAGTAGTCCTCATATTTATCTTGCGACTGAACTAGGGTGCAAAACTGAGGAAATGTGTGGTATTAATTTAAGTAATTATAAAACTGAAAGTTTGTATTGTAATAAGCAACATAAAGCTGATGGTGTTGGTATTTACGCCAAAAATAATGTCCAGTGCGAAAAAATTCACTGGGTAGAGTGCCAATAGACTTGTTAAGATCCTACCTTGCTGACAGGAGACAGTGTGTTAAGCTGTATCATACAACTGGGGCACATACACAAACAGTAAAATCATGTTATAAAATTCTTAACTGTGGAGTCCCTCAGAGAAACATTATTGGGGCTTTTTTGTTAGTTGTGTACATCAATACTAAAATAATTCCATAAAATTCAAACCTAGTAAATTATGCCGGTGATACCTCCTTCTCTACAAAACAGTTAGCAGTGCAAAATAATACAGAACATTAGCCTCATCACAGAATATCTCACCAAAAACAAATTGGTACTACATAAGGACAAGACAATTCTGATGGAGTTTCTGCTGAATTATAAGTCAAGACAAGTGGTTACTGAGCCTGAGCTATCAGTTGAAACAATTCCTGGGTATTATAGTAGATGAACATCTTACATGGAAGGAGCACACCAGCTATATGTGTGACTAAATATTCTGTAACACCTGCCTGCTAAAACGTCTTTCTAGCATAATAGCACCACTTGTCTTAAGAAAAATCTTTTTTGGAATCATATGCTCCCACCTTCAATATGGTGTCAAGATTTGGGGTGGGCCACCAATGGCATACATGGATAGGGCTTTGAGACCCCAGAAAAGAGAAATTAGGATAATAGGTAATATTAGTAAACTTCATTCCTGTAGAGAATACTTCATTACATATAACATACTAACAGTGTATTCATTGCATGTTCTCCTGACTATACTGCTTGTGAAAGGACATATGGAACATAGTATAATCAATTGTGAAACCCATAATTATAATGCAAGAAAAAGAGAGTATTGCCACATAAAATTTAGTAATACAAGAGCAACAGATCATAGTCCATTTTCTGTTGGAAGACATTTTTATAACAAACTGCCAAATAATATAAAACAGTTGAATGGAAACATATTTCAGACAATACTAAAGCAATAGTTAATTGCTATATTTTTGTACTCCTTCAAGGAGTTTTAATGATGCTGTGAATAATTTATCTTTATTTCTTAACTCTTGTTAATGTTCATATGTTTATAAACAGACTATGTCCCCAACGTAAAAGTTATTATGGACAAATAAAAAACCATCTATTTGTTTATAGTTATTTATTCTAGTAAAGAGAGAGCAAATTATTTTCATGTAAAGTACCACCATGTAACAAGTAGTTGTGGTATACCAGTGTTTCAACATATGAGAGCAAACTGGAGAAATATCAGTGTCAGGAATTTTCACACTGCTAAGAAGATTATGGATTTGTTTTTTAATGAGTCAGAAATTATGGTTACATTAGACTGTTATGAAAGTCAGTCAGATAAATCAACAGTGAGACATAATACTCTTAGAGCCCTTGTAATATTTTTGGGAGGAGACTTTTGAAGAAAACCTGAAAATATTCCCTCCCAGAGCAATGCATCAATCAGGGTGGGCGGCAACAGCAATTAATTGCTTAAAAACGTTTTTTCTACAACCATTATTTTATGTATCCATTGAAAACAAAACTGGCAAGAGAGATGTCTCCCATTTCATTGTAGGTGTTTATGTCAATCCATGGCTTCACTGCAGTAGTGGTGTAAAAGCTCCTCATCTGGATCTCTGCTTCTTAAAAGATGTGAAATCACATAAAAGGTTAGGTTCCATAATCTCAGAAGCATCTATAAGGAAATCTAGTCATCATATGTAACACACACACACAAAAAAAGGCTTTGCATCACCCTGGGTCACATAGCTCCTCAAGATAGACATTGACTGTGGATATTGTATCACAGACACAGTCCCTTTGACTGTTTGGAGATTTCACTAAACCCACCCAAAGATGTAAACAACCATGCATGAGCAGTGGCTATTAGACGGAGGGGGTCAGATAGCTGATCAGTTCCAGTCATTCCTTCAGGAAGGAGGTACACGGCTCATGTTGTCTGTAGTTCAACCGTGCCTAGGCAGTCAATATCATGGTTTGATCACATCTACATTGTTACTTTGTTCCAGGAAGGGCTCTCAACAAGGGAAGTGGTCAGGCATCTCAGAGTGTACCAAAGTGATGTTGTTCGGACATGGAGGAGATACAGGGAGACAGGAACAGCCGTGACTTGGAGACACCAGCTATGGTCAATTACCAGCCCGCTGTAAGATCACATGGGTTCGTCTTCTTCCTGCTGGTATTGTAACTGAGATTTGGCAACAAGGCAATGTATGTTTGGCAACTCTGTGATCGCCGAGTTACTTCCTGGTGTGCACGAAATTAAACCTCAAAGTTCACTTGATTTTACCTGTTATTTCCATTGAATAATCTGAGTTGTTACCACTTGAGATGTAACAAAAGATTGTAAATTTACGGTTTTTAGCCCAGGAAAGTCATTGCACGTGGAAATCGCAACTAATCTCGTCCTTCAAATAGCGGTTTATGAGTTGTAGCCACTATTGATCTCGTAAGAGGAAGCTAAGACACATACTTCTTCGCCAGCTCTGTGGTAACGAGCTGACTTGTGAAACACTGTCTGTTATGGTTCGCAGTTCCAGTCTCACTGAGTGTAGCATTTTTATCCCTTCTATGGAAGAGCTACATACAGTCAGATCAAACATCGATGAGGAAATCGCAAGAAAATAATTTTGGGTTTCTGGAAATACATAACTTTATTTATGAAATGCCACATTTGCATACATCTTGAGTGTGACACAGCATACCAATTAAACACAGACCCAATCAAAATCTAAGTGAGCAGCATTTTACCAATTCGTGTCGATAGAGGCACGCTTGTGTACAGCTACTCAGTTTTATTAAAACAGACTTTCGTAGTAAGGTTATCGTGGGTAGTTTTATTTCATTTCTTATAATACAGTTCACAGTTTTCGTAAGGTTTCCTTTAGTGTTGTTAAAACAATAGTACATGAGAGAGATATTAATCATCAAAGATATATGCGAATTCTTTGATGTTAACTATAACAGTCTGAAAATGCACATGCAGTTTATTGATTACATGCATGTAGAAAACTTGTTCTGAGTTAAAGCTCTCAAGCAAGGTTTGAAGAAGAATAAAATGCCACTACCAGACAACAGCTAATGTACAAAATACTTTTCCTACGTATTTTGGCACGGTGCACTCTACCCATACATAATACAAAGGTTTCGAGATGCATCTACTGTCTGGCTGTCTCTTAAACCTGAAATGAACAAAATGTCGCAGAAGTTAGCCCTTTTTCCACATACGACTATTTTGGGTTGAGAAGTGAAGGGAATTATGTTACTAGTTCCATTAGATTGATAACTTTAGCAGATAGCAGAATTGCGTTTTAAAAATATAGCAGTGAATGTACTCGAACTAGCGACATCTTACCTACCGTGCGTGATACTTACCATTACGCTACTAACTGACATGTAGCTGTAACAGCTCCAGAAGTAAAAAACAAGTCCTCCAGAACTTCTCCATTCCGCTGCACTGTGGGATAATGCATATGACCAGGTCAATACTTACAAGAGACAAACAGTTATACCTTTTATTTTGCACTGCATGACGTTTTCAACAAACAGATAGTGCAACAGAGTAGCTCAAGTGGAAAGGAACACTTCCTACTTAAATTTCTGCATCCTACACTGTTGGCAGTTCTGTGTTGGTGGCAGTTATGTGATTTTATTTTGGTGATTACAAAATAATGCTGAATGTATGCACTGGGTAGCCGAGGCAGCTAGTTCATAGTGATTCGGTCAACCAAGTAAATGAATTTACTGAACATGCTGCAAATTGATACAGGGAGCCTGTGTGTCAGAATTCTCAGCCTGTGTGGCACAACGGCACTATGATAGAAAAATGAGCCACTCAGCAGAGGCTTTGGTAGTCTGTTGGGCTGATGGGAGGTTCATATATCAATGGTCTGCATTCGATTCCAACTTTGATCAGTGATTTTAGACGGGTAGAGACAGATTCCATTCTCTTCTGGCTACACCAAGTGAAAAAGATATAATGGCGTTGTGATCTGAAATTCACATTAAAAATGATATTCCTTCTCTACCAAGTAGACGTTAGGTTGAGGAGGCTTTGGTAGTCTGTTGGGCTGATGGGAGGTTCATATATCAATGGTCTGCATTCGATTCCAACTTTGATCAGTGATTTTAGACGGGTAGAGACAGATTCCAATCTCTTCTGGCTACACCAAGTGAAAAAGATATAATGGCGTTGTGATCTGAAATTCACATTAAAAATGATATTCCTTCTCTACCAAGTAGACGTTAGGTTGAGCAACAATAAAGTCTGGAGTGGCGACATGTAGAAACTCAGTCACCAGTAACCTTTCTAATACTAGTTATTTATTTCTAGTGATGAAACAAACGCTATGTAGGCTCACATGACACTTATTCCATTTTTTATCTGAGCTTCTGTATGTCGATAAAAATTGGTTCTGAACGGGGAATGCAACTCAGACCACCGTTAACGCGGTATTTTTTCCCTTCATCACAATACAGCTCGGCTACAATTTGTTGTTTGTTCAAAACTGCAGATTCCTCAACATCTCCATATATTGCACATGAATAGGTTCGAATCCTGGCCCGGCACTAAAGTTTTCATTATGTATTATCAAGATCTAGCATGAGAACACCTATCTGCTGGTGGATAATAATTTCGATTTTTAATATATTTTCATTCGTTGTCAACACTAACGATATTTGACGGTTTTGACTCCCAGTGAGACACACAACTATTTGCGAGATCACTGTAAGTTCAAGATGTTATTCCAAGCTGCTGGTGGAGAAAAATTCGGTAGCTGATGTCTCTTTCCGTGTAGTCGAAAACGATATGTGTGGGGCTCTATTCCCAGTCAGCACTGAACTCTTCGTCATATTATTTCTAGTTCAAACATGATCACATGTCACTGCTGGTGCAACAAACCCATATTTAATGTTTGTTTTCTCTAGAATATAACAGTGATAGGTGCCGGGTTGGAGTCCTGGGAAGGAAAAAATTAATGTTTTGTCTTGTCATTTCAGTTAAAACATCTAGCTACTGCCGAGAAAATGCGATATGTCACAGTTGATTGTGCTTCGATATCTATCCGATTAGGTTCTGGGTTCGAAACCCAGTCCAACTCAAAGCTTTACCTCACGGCATTTCAAATAAGTTACTTGTTAAGAAGCAATATTTAACATCTCTTGTAGTTCGTCAACAGGGACATTAGGTGATGGGTAGGAATTCGGGTCCATTAAAAATGTTTGCGTTATGTATTTTAAAGTTGGTATTTGCTAATTGATACTGTCTAAAATCGAGGTATATCACTCTCTGTATGACTAATCAGGAATGACTGGTAGTTTCCATCAGTCACGAAATCTTTGCTTAGTCTGCATGACTAAGCAATCCATATGCAGATCGAGATGGTTCGTTGTGTCATTTGAAGTTCATACATATTCTCAACTAGCTGCTTGTGAATAACTTAAATTTTTAATGTCAGTTTGTGTTAAATAATAAGTACAGTATGTTACTTTGAAGAGGAAATCATGAATACGACGAACTTACTATGTGCATTACCTATCTGACTTAATAATGAGAGTGTAACATTTCAGGTATGTCATTTATTGTAATAAATGTGAGCTTACAAGCCTTAAGGACAGTCTTATCTGTGATAAGTTGTTCCATGATATTTGTAGTATTGTAGTATTACTTTACGTCTTGAGTTATTGCAATGCAGAGCAGTGTTTTCTAGTGGTGACTTGTTGGAACCATTTTCAATGGTCAAATGACTGTACCAAGGAGCAATTAGAGGACCTGCTAGACAGCTGCATTATGTGGGTTGTATGCGAATCAGGCGAAATGCAATTCAGGTCATTCGGATACTTTTGAGCACGACTGTACTAACCACAGTCAAAACGGCAGCAAATCTGAACAGAGATAATGTACAAATTTGAAACGGATTGTTCCTATTTGTGGAGAAGTTGATGCATCATTATACGCCCAGTTTAATATTATTTTATTACCATTTATTATTGATTTTAATTTATTAATTGATATCTCATAATTCAATCTCAACTTGATTTGAAAGAAAACATCAGCTGACTCGATGTCAAGCAGAAACAGAGGTCTGTCCTCTTGCATGAAGATTATGGAACACAAGTTTTATTCAAGAATGGCCTTCAACATGCATCACAAACACTTCATACACTTTATGATGAAAAGTATGCAGACACCCAAAAAAACATACCTTTTTTCATATTAGGTGTGTTTTTTGCCACCTACTGCCAGGTACTCCATGTCAGCGACCTCAATAGTCATTAGACATGATGTGAGAGCCGCATGATTTACTCCGTGGAACTCACGGACTTCGAACTTGGTCAGGTAATTGGGTGTCACTTGTGTCATATGTCAATATGTGAGATTTCCACAGCCCTAAAAATCCCTAGGTCCACCGTTTCTGATGTGATAGTGATGTGGAAACGTGAAGGGACACTTTAATCACAAAAGTGTACAGGTCAACCTCGGCTACATCTACATCCACATCTACATTTATACTCCGCAAGCCACCAAACAGTGTGTGGCGGAGGGCACTTTACGTGCCACTGTCATTACCTCCCTTTTCTGTTCCAGTCGCGTATGGTTCGCGGGAAGAACGACTGTCTGAAGGCCTCCGTGCGCGCTCGAATCTGTCTAATTTTACATTCGTGATCTCCTCAGGAGGTATAAGTAGGGGGAAGCAATATATTTGATACCTCATCCAGAAACGCACCCTCTTGAAACCTGGCGAGCAAGCTACACCGCAATACAGAGCGCCTCTCTTGCAGAGTCTGCCACTTGAGTTTGCTAAACATCTCCGTAACGCTATCACGGTTACCAAATAACCCTGTGATGAATGCGCCGCTCTTCTTTGGATCTTCTCTATCTCCTCTGTCAACCCGATCTGGTACGGATTCCACACTGATGAGCAATACTCAAGTATAGGTCGAACGAGTCTGTTGACTGACAGAGACCACTGACAGCTGAAGATGGCCGTAATGTGTAATAGGCAGACATCTATCCAGACCATCACACAGGAATTCCAAACTACATCAGGATCTATTGCAAGTACTATGACAGTTGGGCAGGAGGTGATAAAACTTGAAGTTCTTGCTTGAGCGGCTGCTCATAAGCCATGCTGCTCATAAGCCAAATGACACTTCTTGGTATAAGGAGCATAAACACTGGACAATCGAACAGTGGAAAAATGTTGTGTGGAATATCAAATCACTCTACACAATGTGGCAATCTGATGACAGGGTGTGGGTATAGCAAATGCCCGGTGAACATCATCTGTCAGAGTGTGGAGTGCCAACAGTAACAGTAACTGCCAACAGGCAGTGGTGCTATGGTGTGGTCGTGTTTTTCGTGGAGGGGGCTTGCGCCCCTTGTTGTTTTGCATGGCACTATCACAGCACAGGCCTACATTGAAGTTTTAAGCACTATTGAACAGTGATTCAGGGATTGTGATTGCATCTTTCAACACAATTGAGTACCTGTCCATAATGCATGGCCTGAGGGGGAGTGGTTACATGACAATAACATCCCTATAGTGGACTGTCCTGCACAGAGTCTCTCGCGTCCGTCGGCCGTCGTAATTTAATATATATATTATTATTGTTATTATTATTATTATTTGATTGTTGCCGACTTACGTGGTGGGCCTTAATAAAAATCATATTCCATTTAATTTTGATTTTACGATTAAATGCTTTCCTGAAGTTCTCCTTTTTAACAATATTAATTTCAAATTATTCATTACGTTAATGAATGATAGACTCGCTGAATCTTAAACATGAGCATATAAGTTGTACAATGTAATAAGCTTTTCATATTAATTTCCTCGGCTAGTCAGTTCACCTTAAAGCATAAGATCTTTAGTTATTAATTACAATTGTGGCCCACACACGCGCGAGAGTTTTTTTCTTACCTCCGTTAACCATTGTATTGTAGTCAGAGTCCTGGCTCTGGGTCTCGGCTATGGTACTGAAAATAAGAATCTTAAAGCTAAGTATTTTCTGCAACGTCGGGCGGCTGTGGAGAAAAATTAATATTATGTTAATAGCGGGCGAGTTTTCCGCTTCTGCTAATTTTTTATAAGTTAATATCGCCATGTAATGGCGTCGTTGGCTGCATCGGCCGCTGCGATTCTTGAACTGTAAATTACTTGAATTCAGGTTAATTCAAGGAAGGCGGACATGAAATCGGGATCACCTCTTACAAATTAAAAGTGCACAATAATATTAAATCATTATATTATATGCTTAACTCATACAAATATGCTTACATTTGCCAGCAATCGCAAGATGTTGTACGTACACAATAAAGACGAGAGAAGAAGTGAAGTCGACTAAAAAATTAACAAAAGAGCGTATCTTGTCGTCTCTTTAGATCATTCTGTCATAAATTATTTCTTTGCAATCTAAACCTACACAGAGAAATTATTATTTTATGGCTACATGATAAAAATTTGGCACTGGGGACGCTATATTGCCCCCCGAAATGTTTATGTCATAAAAAATGTTCATGTTTTTTGACATAAATATTTCCACTTTCACGTCCACAGTGTCCACACGCAGATTTTTCTTTCACAGTCATCGTATATTTAAATCGTTAAATTACTGAGGTGTGTTGTGCACAAAGTGTAATACAGATGAAGTTATCTACATAACAATATAATATACAATTGGTTACATATGCAGTCATGTACAAAAGGACATAGAATGCAACTAGTTTTATTTTGTCTGCTTCTTCTTAGGGTTGCAACTTTTGCAGTGTTCAAAGGTATACAATCATGAGTTAGTCCATAAACTTGAAGTCCCAGGGGTGTCAACTGTTCGCTCCCCATTTGGCGCGGCTGTAGGGAAACCTGGGGAAAACCTCGGCGGAGTGACAGACTAACTGCTTTGGTCTCTTTCACTTAATTGTTTCTGGAATGTCATTGGAGTACAGGATGTGCATACAAATATTTTTGTTGCACTATGCAAAAAATGAGGTCATTATAACAATTGATTGCGGTGTCGTTGATGATCTACGCCGAGACGTTTGGCTCGCGACGGCGTCGGTTAGTGTGTTCGGTGCTCGGCGTTCGCGGCGGCTGCGGAGAGGTCAACACCCGCAAGACGCCAGCGTGTGTCTCGCCGTCGCGGAACGTCAGAATCAGCTGATCAGCTGCATGGTTGGCGATGCGCTTCTGTCTCAGCCAGGCGTGGTGGAGTGGGATGATATCCGCCTCCCGCGCTTGTTGGCAGGAGTCAGCTCTGCTACGCATCTCCGACGTAGTACATGAAACATACACACAACCAACGTAATATTTGTTTCCCGCTGCAGATGGTTACGCTAGTGGGAAAGGAGCATTTATTAGTGCGGCAGTTGTTGTTAAGTTTTCGCCAGTTTCCGAGTGTCAAGCTAGCACTGTCTTGCGGAATACATGACATGGATCTTCTCCCGTGAATGAAGTTTTGATGCGCCACTGTTTCCATTACACATCAGTTTTTGTCTTGATAAAATTATTTATGTTTTTGACGCACTCGCAGGCACTGGTGAGTGTCCCAATACAAGCTTAGCACAAACATTCGCCGTTTCTGCGGTCGCTGTTTTGCAACAGTCCATGCATCGCATTCCAGTCTCGCATTATTGTGCTCACTGAAACTACAGTCTGTCCCAAAAATATTGACTGTGGGTTAACTTCACGTTAACAGTTCACATTTATAAGCAAATTCACAGTTTTTCGTGCGTAATATTGGCGTTTGGCGTCCTCACCGCTGTTGAACGTTCAATACTAGCACCTCACTGTCCATATCACAGTTTCACCTTCACAGTTTTTCACACTGTTTAAAGTAACTGTTTCGATTAGTTCACAAACACTAATGTATTTCATTCAGTCTGAACTGGATTTTGGCTCGTGCTGGATTTTACCAGTCTCTCGCACTAATTATCTCTTTTCATATTCCACTTAGAGTCGTACTTGCCTTCAGATTTTTTGACTATACAATTGTATTTCCGTCTCATCTGAGGTAAGTCCCCATGTCATGTCTGCCCACTCATTGTGTACTTGCCCTCCAGTGCCAGGCTCAACTTTACAAAACTTTGCCTCTCGCATTATTGTACACATTTTATAATCTAGGCCTAGCGTGCAAGTTCCTAGATTAATGTTAGATTTGTGACTTTTGTTTGCACTACAAATTCGTGCAAATCTCTGCCTTAGCAGATGGCAATATATTTTAACAGTGCTTAGTGGTAGTTGCGTTTACTGATTTGCTTTGTACCTTGTCCACAACACATGAGGTACCTTGGGTGATGTACACCCTGCACTCATGTTGTTTAGTAAATTATGATTGAGCATATTTCAAGATTGGTATAGACATAAATACATGAAATGACTTATACACTATAATATTGAATCTCATAAGTTGCATTACTACTACAGTTCAAAAATATTCATGAGACACAAATGAAAAATTCTTTCATCATTACATGCTATTGAATTTTTTTAAAAATATTTTTTAAAGCATTTTTCAACATGAAATTTTTAACATATTCTTAAACCTACGTTCATTTTTTTTCTTCAAAATGCAATTGCTTAAAAATACTATTATTCCTTAACATCTACAAAATTGAATCGCACTAATCTTGTATGCCTCATTGTCTTTAAATATTACACTAAAATCGGAACATTTACTCACAGAAAAAAAAAAAATACACTATAAACTTAACCTACTACACACAAATGTAAACGTTGCTCTACTGAGCGAACTTCTTTAAGTCTTTGTATGGATAGAGTCCTTTAATCTCTTCCGATTCTACGTCACCCAACAAATAGCTACATCCATGTGGTATGTCTATGATTTTGTAGGGCCCGGCATACACCGGTTGCCATTTTTTATTCTTTTTAGCTAACAGAGATGACTTGGGATGAGTCCTTATTAGCACCAAGTCACCTGGTTGATGCACTGTTACCTTCTTTATTTTCTTGTCATGCTTCTCCTTTCGGCGCTCCGCGCACCTCGTTAAATTATTTAGAGTCTCAGCTATAATTTGTTCGTGAGGTACAACTTGTCGTGGTACAGTTGGTAATGGTGACAGCCAGCTGTCGGTTTCATTCTTTCCAAACATGACTTCTAGTGGAGTATAACCGGTGGCTGAATGTGGCAATCTATTGTGGAGTTCCTCAAAAGTCGAAACGTATTCTGCCCACTTGGTGTGGCGATTCGGAATGTAAGTTCTCATGAACCTGTTCAACTCTTTAAAGGTACGCTCTACAAGACTGCTCTCCAGGTGAAATCGGGCTACAAAAATGTGTTTAATACCTTGCTCTTGTAGAAACGTTTTCCATTTGAGACCAGTAAAATAGGTGGCATTATCAGATAATATGATCTGTGGTTTGCCAACATTAACAAAATAATCTGTTCGTAATTTCTGAATGAGGGGTGTGGCCGTTGAAGCTTTAACAGGATACAATTTTAGAAATTTGGAAAAGGCATCATATACAGCAAATACATATTTCACACCACCTCTGCCAGTGGGTAGTGGCCCTAGAATGTCAACAGAAACTAGTTGTAATGGTTTGTTAGGAACAACAGGATGCAATTCACTTACAGTGGGCAGATTTGTAGGTTTCGTCCTTTGAAAAACTACACATGTCCTTACAACATTCTGAATTATTCTTTTCATATTCTTAAAATGACATTGTCTTGCGAGAAGTGCTCTACATTTTTCAATACCCACGTGTCCCCACGAAAGGTGCACGTGCCAGATTAAATCACTGATACATACTTCCGGTACACAGATACACCACAAGTCCTTGTTAACATCCTTCCGGTAATATAATACCCCATTTTGCACAGAATAATGGCTACCTATCTGATTTCCACCCGAAGATAGGAGTTCTTGTTTGACTTTTCCCCAAGCGGGATCTTCGTCCTGTAAACTAGGCAGTTGCTTGCACGTCTGCAGGAACTTTTTTCGACAAGTAGGGTCTTTCATAACTAAAATTTTGTACTCTGTTGCCTGTTCTAGTATTGTTGTTAACCCAGGCAGACCTTGCGGCAACCGTGACAAAGCATCAGGTACTATGTTGTCACAACCTTTTATATACATTATTTGAAATTGATATTCCTGCAGAGCAAGCACCCACCTAGTCAACCTGTCGTGCATTAACTTGCATGTCAACAAAAAACTTAAGGCCTGATGATCACAGAAAATTTTTACATTTTTTCCGTACACATAGTATCTGAACTTCTTCATGGCCCATACTACTGCTAGTGTTTCGAGTTCGGTGACTGTATATGATCGTTCACAACTTGACAACACTCGGCTTGCAAAACCGATTATTCTTACGTTCTTGTTTCCACCATCCCCATCGATTTGAAATAAACAAGCGCCTAGTCCGACAGTGGAGGCGTCTGTGGCAAGGCAAAATTCCTTTGACATGTCAGGATGTGACAGTAGATTAGCATTTAGAAGGGCTTGTTGTATTTGCTCAAATGACTGCTGGCACAGTTCATTCCATATCCAGGGTGTATTCTTTCTCAACAAGTTTAACAGGGTATTATCATTTAAAAGCTGGTCAGGTATGAATCGTCTGAAAAATGACACTAGACCCAGAAATGCCTTTAACTGTTTCTTGGTTCTAGGAGGAGGGAAGTTCTCAATTAATGCCATTTTCTTCAGATCGGGCACAATACCTGTAGGTGATATTACATGACCAAGAAATTTTATTCTCTCCCTGCCAAATTTGGATTTTGCGAGGTTTGCTGTTACGCCTACCTCAGAAAATCTTTTTAGTACGCATCTCAGCGTGTCCATGTGGCTTTCCCAATCGGGAGTAGCTATTAATAAGTCATCGACATACAACGTTACTCGATCCAATAAATCTGGTCCTAATACTTTATCGAGCGCTGCAATGAAGACACCTGCACTAACATTTAATCCAAAGGGTAAAACTTTAAATTGGTAACTTCTGCCGGCAAACACAAAGGCAGTGTACTTTCTTGATGATTCAGTTAGTGGGATTTGCCAATACGACAAACGCATATCGACAGAGGTCAGATATTTAACTCCATAAAACTTCTGTATCTGTTCATCCAGGTTTTCTGGTCGTGTTCTGACAGGTACAATTATTTTGTTAATATCGCGCGCATCAAGCACGAGACGTATACTGCCATCCGCTTTTGCTACGGCCACGAGCGAACTGCTGTACGGGGATAGAGATGGTTCAATTATCCCCCAATCAAGCATTTTTCTTATTTCCTTCGTAACTGCCTCCTTCTTTGACCACGGGATGGTGTAGTTTGCGTGACAAAGTATCGTGAGGTACCACTTCGATGTTATAGGTATAGCCCTCGATAACACCGGGTTTTTCCGAAAACACATTCTCATAATCTGTAAGTAGCTGAGGCAATTCAGTCAAATGTTCTGACTCCCTAACTTTCATGGCTATCAGTTTCCTTTTTTCCTCTTTGTCTTCAGTAATAAAATCTTTAAAATATACTTGTCTTGTACTTAAGTCAGAATGTAAATTCATTACCTGTATTCCTTCGAATCTCTACTGAAAGCTCCGGCAATATTTACCGTGCACTTCCCGTGTCCTCAACAACGGCAAAATTACCCGTCTACCCTCATTCATAAGGCTTACTTCCCCGCACAAGAGGTCGATTTTTGTATCCCTCTGGCGTAAAAATTCCATCCCCAGGATGCAAGCAACACCTAATCCTTTAACTACTAGGAACGAGCTTTTCATTGCTTCATTTCCTACCGTAAACTCGACTTGCACCTTGTGCTTTATGATATGAGATTGTGCACCTATTGCACCTGTTACACTACAATTCTTCACTGGCAATACTGGTATTCTATTATTTTGACTCAAGTACTTGTAAAAATTTGCACTCATGACATTGGTTGAAGCGCCAGTATCGACTATTATCTGTATTGGTGCTCCGTACATATCTGCTTGCAATATAGCCTGCACAACACTTTTGTCGGTTTGGTTACATTTCTGCGGTATGTCTACAAGTTCCTTTTCTATTTTTGTTCCTTCATTGTATCTCAGCATACAAAGTTTATGGCTGTCATCCTTGAATGTGCTCTCACTACACCATCCTGCAGCCAACAATGGAGAGCGTATTGTGGCTGTCTTTAGTTTAACGGATGAGCATTAGTGGGTTGGCAGTTGTCTGTCACTTCCACTAACCTCACATTGTGGTTCTGGTTGTTGTTGCTACTGTTGGGTTGGCCACCCTGCCTCCCCGATGGTGTATTTTGATATTGTGTATGGCTCTGGTTTTGCGGTGGTCGGTTGTTACTCCCTGACATGTTCTGTGATGGACCTGGGTTGGCATTCCATTGTGGCGCTGTGTTTTGTTGCCTCTGTGGTGTTGGTTCTTTATGACCACGCCACTGGTTTCGGATGTTCCGCCATTGCGGATTGCCGTTACCATTATATCCATTACTCATGCGTCCATCATGATGTCTCTTTCGATTTTGACGATTACAACCGTTGCCGTTATAACCATTGCCATTGTTTGTGCCTCGATTCTGTTGCCGGTGCTCTTGCCTATTCCCGTTGTTACTACCGTTACTGTGGCTGCTATTGTAATCGGCTTTTTGTTGATTACAGCCTGCATGGTTCCACTTGTTTTCGGTTTTCATATCTTCGATCAATAAGTCAACAGAATCCACTATTTCCAGGAATTGTTCTATATCGTATTCCGGCACATTGATGAAATATCTTTTAATTTCACTCGGCAACTTCATTTTTATTAATCTGATTATGTCACGATCGGACATTGGCTCGTCCCAGTACCTGGTTTTGTTTATATACTTTTCGAAATATTTGCGTAATGTTCCCATCTTAGGATTGTACATTTCTGGACTGTACAACTCCTTTCGTAGTCTTTCTTGGACGCTATCGGACCAGAATTTTTGCAAGAATGCACCTTCAAACTGTTGCATCGTTAGACATTTTTCGGACACGTCGGTGGCCCACAGTGCCGCGTCACCTTGAATAAAGGAGACCACGAACTGTATTCTTTGTCTTTCCATCCATGTCATGGGAAACACATTCCTGAAGCTCTTAATAAATACAACAGGGTGGACATTTTGTTTCTCGCTATTGAAAGGTTGGAATGTCCTGTGTTTTATTACATTGTCCTCTTTTTTGCACCTCTGATTGCTACATTCTGGGACATTCATCACTTCGTGATGTGCGCTGCACGGTATCGCATGTTGTTCGTGCTCATAATTTGCATTAGGTTGCGGTTGCGCACTCGCACCCTGCCTACCGTCAGCGTTATTACAGTAATCAGTACGCGGAGTCGGATTCATGATCTGTCCGCCACTGTTTACATTGCTTTCCAACGCAGACAGTCTCCGCGCGACCTCCTGTTGCCAATTTGGCATCTCCGCTGTCACACGGGATTTGATCTGTGTTAATTCGGCATGTAGTGCAGCAGCGCTAGGGTCAATATTTACACTCGTGGCCGCAGTCACTTGTTCTACAGCTGTTTTTACATCGCTTTCAATCCTTGCAGATATCTCGCGATCCTTTACTTCCAGCCATTGATTTAAATCTTTTTCTACTTTTTGAGCTTGCACTTCCAAATATGCGTCAATACTTTTCCATGCATCTATCTCCACATTATCCACGTGGTTGGTTAAAGTCTGGACATTGTCTTCAAGCCTAGCCTGCGATATCTGTAATTTTTGCATTTCGCCGGCTAAGCTTTGCACAAGATCGGGTATTTCTTTGCACGAGGGCGCATCTCGGCAAGTTCGCTTTGGATACTGTCTAGTTTTGCTTCACTGCGCTGCTCTTGCTGAATGAGCTTTTGCGTTAATTTTTTCTCCTGCTCATGCAGCATCTGAGCCAGTTTCTGATCTCTTTCCCTATCTCTTTCTTCTAACCTGCGCAGAAATTCTGCAAATGGGTCTGCAATCGGTGAGCATACTGGTGCCCCGCTTAATCTAGCACTCGATTGGCCCCCCTGCCCAGGCAGTGGAGTTGTTACTCTATTCCCATTCTGCTGTGGAGCATCATTCACCGTCCACAGATCCTCGCCCCCCGCTCCGGAAATTATGTTATCCGAGGCGGTGGCTTGGGATTCGTTTACGTATTGCAAATGATCCTCACTTTCCATATTAACAGAATTTTGTTCTTCTGGTACGGATGCTTTAGGTTGTCCTATCTTACCCATACTAAATTCACTTTAAGCCACTGACGAATCTTTAACACTGATACACACACGATTAATTATCCCCTCCAAAAATAAACATATAAATAAACAAAACGAATAATTATCCCCTCCAAAAATAAACACATAAATACACAAAACACCGAAGGTATCTCATGTGCACATGGGTTCGATATTCCGCACAGAGCTACACAGGATGCTTGCACATTAGGCCTTACCTTACTTATTTTTCTTTCTCGCAATCCTTTTTCTTTTCTACACTTTTTCTTCTCCAGATCTCCTCTGGGTGTGGTTTTGTTGTTGTACATGTAAAAGAATTCATATAAGCATTAATATTTTACAACAATTAGACACATACATAATTACATTCATTACAATAGAGTCAGATTTCGTAAATTTCGTATTTTCTTTAATCGGGCCCCAAAAATTGCGGTGCCAATCTCGCGTCCGTCGGCCGTCGTAATTTAATATATATATTATTATTGTTATTATTATTATTATTTGATTGTTGCCGACTTACGTGGTGGGCCTTAATAAAAATCATATTCCATTTAATTTTGATTTTACGATTAAATGCTTTCCTGAAGTTCTCCTTTTTAACAATATTAATTTCAAATTATTCATTACGTTAATGAATGATAGACTCGCTGAATCTTAAACATGAGCATATAAGTTGTACAATGTAATAAACTTTTCATATTAATTTCCTCGGCTAGTCAATTCACCTTAAAGCATAAGATCTTTAGTTATTAATTACAATTGCGGCCCACACACGCGCGAGAGTATTTTTCTTACCTCCGTTAACCATTGTATTGTAGTCAGAGTCCTGACTCTGGGTCTCAGCTATGGTACTGAAAATAAGAATCTTAAAGCTAAGTATTTTCTGCAACGTCTGGCGGCTGTGGATAAAAATTAATATTATGTTAATAGCGGGCGAGTTTTCCGCTTCCGCTAATTTTTTATAAGTTAATATCGCCACGTAATGGCGTTGTTGGCTGCATCGGCCGATGCGATTCTTGAACTGTAAATTACTTGAATTCAGGTTAATTCAAGGAAGGCGGACATGAAATCGGGATCACCTCTTACAAATTAAAAGTGCACTATAATATTAAATCAGTATATTACATGCTTAACTCATACAAATATGCTTACATTTGCCAGCAATCGCAAGATGTTGTACGTACACAATAAAGACAAGAGAAGAAGTGAAGTCGACTAAAAAATTAACAAAAGAGCGTATCTTGTCGTCTCTTTAGATCATTCTGTCATAAATTATTTCTTTGCAATCTAAACCTACACAGAGAAATTATTATTTTACGGCTACATGATAAAAATTTGGCACTGGGGACGCTGTAAGTCCTGGCCTGAATTCTATAGAACACCTTTGGGATGTTATGGAACATCGAATTCATGCCAGGCCTCATCGATTGACATCAATACCTCTCCTCAGTGCAGCACTACATGAAGAATAGGCTCCTATTTCCCAAGAAACCTTCCAGCACCTGATTGAATGTATTCCTGTGACAGTGGGAACTGTCATCAAGGCTAAGGGTGGGTCAACACCATACTGAATTCCAGCATTACCGATGGGTGGCACCATGAACTTGTAAGTCATTTTCAACCAGGTGTCTGGATAGTTTTGATCACATAATGTATTTAGATGCTAAAAGGTTAGTTACCAAGTGAAAAGCTGTTAAAATGATGCTGTTGAATGCTGTGTTACTTTACTGGAAGATTTTCGTGGATGTCTGATTGTAGATGAGAAACAAAAGGAATTTCCATTCTGTTGTGTCCAAGAAACTGTAGACTATAGCTGGCATGCAGTAAAAAGAAGAAAACTTCCAAGAATAGTAAATGCATCCCAAAAAAAAGCTACAGTATTTAGTTTCTCTTTTATGCAGTTCTCGATAACTTCTACACCTACTAAAAGCTACAAAACCTAAGATTCCCAATATTAAAATTTGTTGCTCTAGTCAGAATGGGTTAATATCACCCTGTTGAGATGAAATTTTTTTCCAAGTATATATAATCAAATAGAAAATGTTTAAGGCGTGAGTATAAAATATTTTGAAAAAAGTTTTGAAACAAAATAAGGGATACTCTGGTGCCAGTGAGTGCGGTGATCACCTGAGTGATGGATTGTCTACATGTTTTCCAGTGGTTGTCGCTGCAACGGGCCTTGTGCAGGGACTAAGTGATCGCTCCTGTGATGGGTGCTTTGTGGCATTGTGATTGTTTTGTGACTGATTCCTTGTACCAGCCATTCTGTCAATAAATGTACTTGTACTTAATAAGCCACTGTGTTTTTTATGTGCTGGAATGTGTCTGTTGTGCTTCCTATGTGCTTTCGGCCCAGATCAAAGCCCTCGCAGATCAGGTGTCTGCAAGTCATGCACAACCAGCTGGTGTTTCCACACCACCACATCCTCACCAGCATACTCATGAATGTCACCGTGCCAAAGGCCAAACCACTATGTATTGGAATCACTGCATGTTTACAAGCAAACTTCCCCATCTTGCCTACCGTGCAACCAACCAAATGGCAGCAGCATTCATGAGTGAGTACATACAGTTATCAAAGTGCTTCGAATTGCTTGTAGAAAGTATTTCCCCTGTTTTCCTATAGAAATAGTGTCTGATATGCCTGTCTGTCCACACACAATGCTCATTGGGTGTCGACCAGCATCGTTATAGGTGTTGGCTCCCAATTACTTGTCTGTCACCACCTATGGTGTCTGTCCTTTACAATTGCATCTAGGATTGCACTGCACCTTCAGCTGGAAACTCACCATTGCAGTTATCACAGAACCAGCCATTGGTGCTAATTTCTTAGCATGTTTTTAGCTGCTCCCTAACATTCCTGGCTCTCAACTCATTGACGACGACTGCGGTCACTTAACTGTTGGGTTCTGCCGTGTTGTACAACATTTTGTACTGAAGCTCATCCACACTGCATTACCAGGATCATCTCACCCATTTTCCAGCCATCACGCTCTCACGTGGAGCATCAAGAAAAGAATGACACAGCACAGTACATCAAACATGCACCACACTTGGTCCTATAGTTTTCAATATACCATGACATTTCACACTGGACCAATTTGTTTCTGCTGAAGCTGAATTTGAGTTTCCACTTTGGAATGGTATCATTCACCTTTTGAACAGATTCTTTAGTGAAGATCGCATAAGGAGGTCCCGGACAGCTTGTAGCACTGTTGCCAGCTTTCAGCTGTGAAGTTTTAACAGTTGCAGGTGAAAACAGTAGCTGTCTACTGAAGTGTTGCCACAGAGATGTTTATAAAATTGCATTACATTATTGGTTGAGGTAGGCCTGTGAAGCTGCTGCACCTAGCCTTTGCAGCTGTCAGGGATCAACTTACAGCAACTCGGCTATAGTCCTCTCCTCTCCAGTTCATACTGAAAAGTGGTACATCCTGACAGACCTATGGCAAATATTGTATATTGTGCTCATAATGCATGCACCATCCCAGACATATATCCTCTTCCAGGAGTTTGCTACTTCAACTATCCCCTTAGCAGCATTTCAGTGTTCTTGGCTGCATGAAGGCATCCATGCAGATACCAGTCAACATGGAAGACATCCCAAAGACATCCATCAGCACACTGCTTGGCATCTTTGAATCACTTTAGATGCCATTTTATCTCCATAATACTGCCAAATATTGCACTGATTTATCAACAGTGTTTCATCACCTGTTGCTTCCTTTACCTCAACATCATAGTAGTGTTTTCTTCTTCATCGCAGCTACACTGAACCACTGATTTCTGAGAAGGTTATGCATTTTAGAATGATATCTCACCTTAGCAACAATATCCTCAGTAAATAGCAGTTTGGGGTTAAGAAAAGTTGCTCTGCTGTTAATGTCCTTTACATGCCGACTCTTCCGATGTAGTCCGGGGACATAAATCTGACTGGGGAAAATCACATATCGGGTTTCCCAAGCCTCAGGTCCCCTAGTGTTACTCATATGTGTGAACAATCTTCTGCCTAATATACGGCATGCAGAATTAGTTTCTTTTGCAGATGACACTACTATTGCAGGGTTCGTACACACTGGGATAATCAGGAAAAACCTAGGAAATTTTTAGACTTGCAGATATATTTCATTTTCATAGGTTTCAATTTCAATATTTGTAATTTCAGCTGGTAATAACAGGTTACTCTAACATAGCATTTTACTTTAGCCCACTATTGCAGAATAATATTGCAGCAATAAAATATAAACTTAACACAGAAGATCTGCCATTTATGCTGTTATTTAATATTGTACTGCCACATTTTGTTTGATGTCTCTTAAAGGGTAACACAAGCTACAAAAGACTAAGTTTCAAGGTTAGCTTTCCGTATTTATTTTAGTTCTTTCATAGAGTACAAATTGAGCAGTAACTATGGGAAAAAGTATAACTACCTATTAAAAAAATGTGCAAAGCGAGTTCTTCAAAAAGTCCATATGGAATTGGCTTTTCTATCGTAAAGTCAAAATGTTTGATGAAATGTTCTGTGCACAGCAATGAATTTTATAATAACGCTTGACAGAAATATTCAGTGCCTGCAATTTAAGCTGTATTATTAGGATCCTGCCTAATCACACTTTTGGAAAAAAAACAGCAAAATATTTTTGTTAGCCAATATTATATGTAAAAGCTTGGCTCTTTTTTGTAGCTATGCTGTATGTATAATAATTTAACTTAACTCATTAAGGTTTCCTATTTGTGTGTTTGC
Source organism: Schistocerca serialis cubense (assembly GCF_023864345.2). Taxonomy (NCBI): domain Eukaryota; kingdom Metazoa; phylum Arthropoda; class Insecta; order Orthoptera; family Acrididae; genus Schistocerca; species Schistocerca serialis. Next base: position 158,981,408 of record NC_064638.1, read on the forward strand.
ACTAATTAAGAACGATGCTGCTATTGGCTGACTGTGTCACATGTCCTAATCAATGAATATCTGGTGTCTTTGGCTAGCGAGATCATGCAGCATGAACTATGATTGGCGGATAAAAGCACATTGCAGTCTCGATTTCAGAGCTTCAGAAGTTACCGTGCTGTATTTGGTGGATTTCCTGTTTATATTTCTGTGAAGTGAAAATATTCAGTGTAAATGTTGCTGCATATCAAAGGTATTTCAGAAATCATTGTTTTTTGCTGGATTCATTTTCTAAAGTGCTGGCGAATTCTATATGGTGTATGAAACCTTCACCATTCGAAGGACATATGTTTTAGAGCTCCGAGGGAAATTATATTGTCACTTAATGTGAAAAAAATGTACTTTCACCAGGGGTATAGTATATTTTCACCCTGGAAAAAGTGTATTTTTAACTGGGAAAATCCCAGGATTTTTTTTTTTCTTATCCGTGAATACACCCTGTTTTGTAATCAATACAAGCACACATACAGAAACAGAAGAAATGGTAAACAATGTTCTTAAACATTCCATTGACTTGTTTTTGTGAAAGGGCTCAGTTTAAAAAAAAAAAAAAACAAAGACATATTCAGTTTTGGTCATCCAAGAGTACTATACTAATGACAAGTGTACCACATACTCAGAAAATAATCAATAGGGTGGCAACTTCAAAATTTCAAGTTGTCCATATTGACAAGAATTTAAACTGGACAAAGCACATTGGGAAATTCCTAAAACAACTTAGTTCAGCCACTTTTGTACTTAGAATCATACAAAATCTTGTTGAGAAACAAATAAGTAAGTTGACATATTTTGCATGTATTAATTCAGTAATGTCATCTTCAAGAACAAAAGTCTTTATTGCTCAGAAACATGCTGTAAGAATAACATGTATTACTTATCCATGAACATCTTGTAATCTGTTTAAGGTGTTGGGCATTCGGACTACTAATTCAAAGTATATCTCTTCCCTCATGAAGTTTGTTGTAAATAATCTACTACACTTCAAAAGCAACAGTTACACACATAATTACAATATTTGAATGAAAACTGACATTTATTCCTTCACATTAATGTTGTCTTTATCACAAAAAGAGATGCACAATGCTGCAAGAAAAATTTTTGATCACTTGGCCACTGATATAAAATGTCTGACAGACAGCAAAGTAAAATTTGAAAACAAACTTAAAAAGCTTTTTCCTTGACATCTCCTTCTATTCAGCAGAACTTCTCACAGTGTAATGTGTGAAAGATGGTGGATAGAAATTACCAAGCCGAATCTGTATATTTTTTAAAAAACTTATAAATGTTCAGCATGTAATGTAAAATAACTCATTCCACATCAATACAAATTATTGTGATAAATGAGGCAAGGAACATAAAAGTAACTAAATAACAGAAGAAAACCCAGGGTGGAATAATGACAATACTATGAAAGGATAGATTGCCACTCACCATATAGCAGAGATGTTGACCTGCAGACTGGCATAACAAAAAGACTGTTAAACATGTAAGCATTTGGTGAGAAGTACTTCTTCTGAAATAGACAAGACACACACTCACACACATGCAGCTCACACACACATAAACATTGCCTCTCGTTGCCAAGGCCAGAGACAGTGGTAATGTGTGTGTGTATGTGTGTGTGTGTGTGTGTGTGTGTGTGTGTGTGTGCGAGAGAGAGAGAGAGAGAGAGAGAGAGAGAGAGAGAGAGAGAGAGTTGTCCATTTCAAAAGAAAGCCTTTGGTCCCAATGCTTACATATTTAGTAGTGTTTTTGTAGTGCCTCTCCATGACTCAGTATCTCCATTATACGGTCAGTAGTTGTCTATTCTTTTCATAATATTGTAACTAAGTAATTAGCTGAACACCTGTCAGTAGGGTTTCAATGGGTAAAAGATTTTGGGGTTATCATTAATTGTATCTTTGGTGCTTCCCAGGTGATGTTCCTGGGCCACCAGATTTATCTCCCTTGTGCAGTCTCAAGTCAAGGGCTGCTGTCAGATGCTCTTTCTGGTCCTTCCATTCTTTTGATGGACCAAATAGACGGTGCCTTCACCGTTTTCAAGAACTGCTTTGTCGATTCTACGCTTCTGGCTCATGCATCATGACACACTGTTGGCACTTGTGGTTGACACCAGCCACTGTGCCTTAGGAGCAGCTTTGCAACAACACTTCGGTGGTTCCTGACAACCATTGGTCTTCTTTCCAAATAAGCTTAGGCCTACAAAACACCAACGAAGTGCCTATGACAGGAAGCTGCTTTTCATCTATGAGGTAATCTGCTACATCTATCAAAAGATGGAGGCCAGAACTTAATGACATTTCCACACTACAGACCCATCATGAATACCTTGCAGCAGAGCAATGGTCACTGCTCACCACATCAATTCCACCAATTGGAATATATCTCCCAGTTCAGCACGGACAGTATTGTTACCGATTGTCTGTCATGAGTTGCTGGCATCACTGGCTGCATCACTTTCACAACATTCACTGCAGCTCAAGAGGTCGGTACGCAAACCCAAAAACTGGCCTCAGGCTGGCACAGACACAAATTGTAATGTGATACCTCCAATCACTAATTACAATCTTTTCTACCAACCGCCTCCCCCCGCTGACCTTTGACAGTGTCCATAACCTGGTATTAAAGCTACTACCAGGATTCATCATTATGTAAGGCTTGGTATCTGCTCAGATTGTTGCAGCTGGAACCATTGCTGTGTTGCCTGTAAGCTTGATAAGACTGACCTGCACATCCACGTCCCAGTTGGTGATTTTCCCGAGGCCACAGGGTTGCTTATGCATGCTCATGTTAACATTGTCAATCACTTCCTCACCTCTGATGGTCAGCAGTAATTTTTTAACATATCATTGAACATTTCACACACTGGCCACAGGCAACACCAATTTCTTACATCGCAGCTGATACTGTGGTACTAGTATTTGTCAGTAAGTGGACTGATCATTATGCTTTCCTACTTGACATAACCACAGGTTGTGAAAGGAAATTTGAATCCCAGCTGTTCAAATCTTGCCAAATTCTTTGGCACTCATAATCACCATCCAGCGTGAAATGATACGGTTGAGTGATGGCATCAAATTTTGTAGGTGGCTCTGGTTTGTCATAACAGAGCAAGGACTACTGCACTCTTCATCATACTTCTCAACCTCCACTCCAGTTTAAGACAGACCTCAACACCCCAGTGACTGGGCTCTTTTACAGTATATGGTGAGCAGCTTCAGATACCAGACAATGTGTCAAATCTCTGCTACCTCTTCTGACTGTAACATTCCAGTATTCCTGTATGACCTGTGCTACCATATTGCATGCGTCTATCTTTAACTTGGCTCTCAGCATGGCACCCCACCTTCCTTTGTTCATCAGATGCAGGCACTGCCATGCATGTAATGGTCAGTGTTGAGGGGTTCAGGCCTGGTCTCCAATGTCCATTCTCCGGATCGAAGTCATTATACCCTGGAAGTTTCCATAGATGAGAATAAAAAAATGGTTCAAATGGCTCTGAGCACTATGAGACTTAACAGCTGAGGTCATCAGTCCCCTAGAACTTAGAACTACTTAAACCTAACTAACCTAAGGACATCACAAACATCCATGCCCGAGGCAGGATTCGAACCTGCCACCATTGCAGTCACGCAGTTCCAGACTGAAGGGCCTAGAACTGCTCGGCCACTCTGGCTGGCAGATGGAAACACTCAGACAGTATCACTGGACCATATAAAGGTGACATACACCTTCCCATCTGAGCCGACCTCCATGCACCCCACTCAGATGACCACACCACCACCTCCCCAATCAGTACAGTCTTTGTTCCAATCCTTCTCTGGGCATTAAGTGTGCTTCCCAGCCTAATTTGCCTGACCTACAATTACTCCCTCCTTTTGGGAGGAGGGTTAGGTTGTGTAGCAATGGAAAGTTCAGCTAGTTGTGGTACTGTCAAAGTCATGAACTTATAGCATAGGACAAATTTGGCACTGCTAGCACAGTTAGTCAGACTGCGAGCTTACAGCATTCGTCACACTGCACCAATGATAGTAAACGAATGTGCCGGCCAGATAACAATAAAATACGGGACCCCCAACAACATAGACTGCTACTTTGGTATCTAGGTTATATCACCACACTGTGTGCCCAATTTAAGGGGGTCCAGCAGGATTAGCGAGCAGAGGTCTCAGATGTGCCACTCCTGCTGCTGCTGCTTCACTGGAGTATACTCTCACAGACACAAGGCAAAACATACTCGTCCATTAAGTGTGCCATTCTGATAGGAGACATTAGGTTCTTGTCCAAATTTGTTTTTGTGTTATGGCAAAAGCCGACGCTCAATATAAGATGAAGTTGGTGGACTTAGTTCATTTAGTTGAGGATGTAGTGGAACCAGAGCTATCAAAAATGTTCATTCAGTTGAGGATGTAGTGGAACCAGAGGTAGCAAAACCATAAACATAAGATGCCTTTACCAAAATTCTGGAGCAGATGAGAATTTGAGCTGCAAAACAAACACAGCTTGTTACAGCATTAGCCACAAGGCAAAAAGAAATGTCTACTAGACAGGAGGATATGCCCAATAGGCAAGATCTGGCCACAGTGAGCACACAACTTACTGAATTAGCAGAGAAACAGGAAGCCAGAGTGAAGGATATAGGAAGTGAGATAACTGAACTGCAAAAAGCTCAAGAGCTGATCCCTGGATCTATGGAGAAGCTACCAACAGAAGTGAATGAGATCCATGATAGATAGGTATCCTTTGGTGACACTGTAGACAATCTGCCATACCAAGCAATGAATTTGTCATTAGAGCATGAAAATTGGTACAAGAACAGTTTACTGTGCACAGGCAGCAAGTCACAGAATGTATAAATGCTTGGGCAAATTCTGAGGAAGATCAAATAATAAAATTTGTGAACAAGCGAATCGAGACTTCTGTTAGTAATCTGTTGTCCCTCCCAGCAGTGGGCTAAAGAAGGAATTACTCAAGATCAAAGAACGAATAGGATCTTATTCTTCATCAAATAAGATGGTATATCCTGTGGTATTCATTTGTGGCTTTAAAGATGTATTGCCATGACCATAGACCAAGGTGCAAGAGATAAGTTAAGTAACTTAATATATGCATGGTGACAGGGCCCTATAGGCAACTGAAATAAATGATTCATGCGAAACCTACACCAAATTGGGAAAAGTTGTGGGATAGTAATACGAACATGTAGAGGTGGCAGCAATATCACGTACACAAGGTTTAAAAGAACAATGCATTGGTACAGCTGTCATTTATATTCAGAAGATTTTCTTATTTTTTATTTTACATGTCTAGTTCTGTAGGACCAAATTGAGGAGCTAATATCCAAGGTCATGGAATGAGTCAGTACATGAAATTACAACATAAGAGAACTAACAGATAAAATAAAATTTTTATGAACCCAAAAAAAGTCAAGCTATAAGTTCATGCAAAAGCAATCAACAATATAACAGAGGAATCAGTTTAATGTTTCAAGGACCTCCTCGACAGAACAGAAGGTCACTCATGAGGAAACTCTTTAGTTTCAATTACAAAGAGTGTGGATTACTGCTCAGATTTTTGTATCCTTATGGTATGTTATCAAAAATGGATACAGCAGTATATTGCACACCTTCCTGCACAAGAGTCAAGCTAGTGAGTTCAAAATACAGTTTGGATTTCTGCCTAGTATTAACCAAGTGCAAGCTGCTAATTCTTTGAAATAAACTGATACTGTTAACAAGAAATGACAATAAAGAGCATATATATTGTAAGGTCAATGTCAGAATACCCAGAGGTTCATGAACTTACACCACTTTTTGCACAGACCACTGGTTTCTGAGCCAAAAATGTTCTTTGAGAATGGGAAGATTTACTCCAAAATATAATACCATACATCATAAGTGAATGAAAACAAGCAAAGTAGATTACTTTTCATGACAAACTGTCACTTACCTCATATACGGTTCGAATAGTGAAAATGGCAGCATTAAGTCCTTCGGCAAGACCCTGAATGTGGGCCTTTCATGACAGTTTACTGTGTGTTTAAACACCAAGAAATTTGAACTGTTCAGTTTCTCTAATCATATGCCCATTTTGTGGAATTGAAACGTTGGGTTTGTTGAATTGTGTGTTAGAAACTGTAATAAATGAGTTTTACTGTGATTTAACATTAATTTTTTTTTTTATCAGGCTTAAGTGTATGTTATGAAGTGCACTATTTGAAACAGAGCCAATGTTGCACACAACATCCTTTACTACCAAGCTAGGTTCATCAGCAGGCAGAAATATTTTAGTGAACTATAATACTAGAGGGAATATCATTTAAATAAATAAGGAACTGGTGTGGCCCCAACATTGATCCCTGGGGTGCCCCCCCATTGGACCATACCCCACTCAGACCCCACATCACAGCCATTCTCAGCACATGTGAATAATGACCTTATGCTGTCTGTTGTTAAAGTAAGAGGTGAACCAGTTGTCAGCTACTCCCTTATTCTGTAATATTCCAACTTCTGGAGTATTTTACGATCAACACAATCAAATGCCATAGTTAAATCATAATATATGTCTAGTGTTCTAAACCTTTTATTTAATCCATCCAGTACCTCACAGAGAAAAGAGAATATAGACTTTTCAGTTGTTAAACCACGTCTAAAACCGAACTTTATATTTGACAGCAAATTATGTGAAATAAAATGATCAATTATCCTTACACACACTACTTTCTCAATATCTTTAGCAAACACTGATGGCATAGAAATATGTCTAAAATTGTCTACGTTATTCCTTTCTCCCTTTTTATAAAGCGGCTTTACCAGTGAGTACTTAATCATCCAGGAAACTGACCATCCTTAAAGGAAATATTACAAATATGGCTAAGTACAGGCTAACATGTGCAACACAGTACCTTAATATTCTTCTAGGCAATCCATTATATCCATGAGAGTTCTTGTTCTTCAGTGATTTCATTACTGATTCAATCTCCCCCTTGTCAGTATCACAGAGAAGTATTTCAGACATGAATATTGGAAAAGTATTTTCCAGGAGAATTATGTCATTCACTGTAGAAAACGAGTTTTTATTTAAATCACTTGCTATGCTCAGCAAATGTCTGTCAAATACTACTAATAATAAGGATATCACGTAGAACAAAATGGGAATTATATCAGAATGCTAGAAGTAGTCACAATCAAGCTACAGTAGCCCATTACAAACACTAATGTAAGGTGTTTAAAAATGTTATTAGGAATTCAAAGAGTATGTGGTACACAAACAGAATAGCTACTTCACAGGATAAAAATAAGACCATATGGTCAGTTGTGAAGGAAGTGTCTGCTCACAAGCACAAGGTCAACGATATAAAGTCAGTTTGTAGTAAAAATATATCTGATACTGATAAGTCATATACAGGGTGGTCCATTGATAGTGACGGGGCCAAATATCTCATGAAATAAGCATCAAATGTAAAAACTATAAAGAACGAAACTCATCTAGCTTGAAGGGGGAAACCAGATGTCGCTATGGTTGGCCTGATAGATGGTGCTGCCATAGGTCGAATGGATATCAACTGCATTTTTTAAAATAGGAAATCCCATTTTTTATTACATATTCATGCAGTACATAAAGAAATATGAATGTTTTAGTTGAATTACTTTTTTTGCTTTGTGATAGATGGCGCTGTAATAGCCACAAACGTATAAGTACATGGTATTATGTAACATTCCACCAGTGCAGACGGTATTTGCTTCGTGATACATTACCCGTGTTGAAATGGACCGTTTATCAATTGCGGAAATGGTCGATATCGTGTTTATGTATGGCTATTGTGATCAAAATGCTCAAAGGGCATGTGCTATGTATGCTGCTCAGTATCCTGGATGACATCATCCAAGTGTCTGGACCATTTGCCTGACAGTTACGTTATTTAAGGAAACAGGAAGCGTTCAGCCACATGTGAAATGTCAACCACAACCTGCAACAAATGATGATGCCGAGTCCGCACTTCAGTAGCAGACAAATTGTGTGAGAATTGGGAATCTGAAAAACATCGGTGTTGAGAATGCTATATCTACATCGATTGCACCCGTACCATATTTCCATGCACCAGGTATTGCATGGCGACAAGTTTGAATGTCATGTACAGTTCTGCCACTGGGCACAAGAGAAATTACGGGCCGATGACAGATTTTTTGCATGCATTCTATTTAGCGACGAAGTGTCATTCACCAACAGTGGTGACGAAAACCAGCATAATATGCATTATTGGGCAACAGGAAATCCACGATGGCTCTGACAAGTGGAACATCAGCGACCTTGGTGAGTTAATGTATGATGCGGCATTATGGGAGGAAAGATAATTGGCCCCAATTTTATCAGTGGCAATCTCAATGGTGCAAACTATGCTGATTTCCTACGTAATGTTCTACCAATGTTACTACAAGATTTTTCACTGCATGACAGAATGGCGATGTACTTCCAACATGATAGATGTCAGGCACATAGCTCACATGTGGTTGAAGCGGTATTGAATAGCATATTTCATGACATGTGGATTGTTCGTTGAAGCACCATACCATGGCCCGCACGTTCACCGGATCTAACATCCCCAGATTTTTTTCCGTGGGACAGCTGAAGGATATTTTCTATTGTGATCCACCAACAATGCCTGACAACATGAGTCAGCACATTGTCAATGCATGTGCGAACATTACAGAAGCCAAACTACTCGCTCTTGGGAGGAATGTCATTACGCATATTGCCAAATGCATTGAGGTTGACGAACATTTCTCATAGAGATGTTTCAACAATCTCAATGGCAACCCTGTCTGTTGAAAATGGAGAGAAACATATCACTGTGTCAGAACTCAGTTGGAATGAATTTATGTCTGTATTGGATTCTATGGACATAACTGAAGGAGACATTAAGTCGCAACCAGTACCCAGAGGTTATTACTCACGGAGTCCTAGTACAGGCAATGGCTGTAGTAGAGGACAACTGCATGTACCATAAGCTGGTGTCCTCCGCAGAATACCGAACTGAACAGTTATCAGAAACACAGCAAAGGAGATGGTCGTGGGAATCCTTCCAGTACAAATTGAATGAACTGTGAAAGGAGATACAATTCTGGGTATGCCTTTAATAATAATATGTATTGCAGTAACAAACAACTGAATACACTGTCAGATTATGACTGGGGCTCACAATCTCCAGTGATTACCAAAATTATTGATGACAGCAGTCATACAACTGTACAACACCTGGAAACAATTTCCAACCATCTTGAGCCACAGTGAGTTAGACATGAAGTAAGCTTCATTATATTCATTGTATTAAAGCTATCAATATAATGTAGCAACTCTGCTCTGATATGAATCAAAGCAACCAGGAATACCCATTGTTACCACAATCTGTAATTTGGGCCAGTATTGAGGATGTTCCAGTAACTATTGTTCTACACACAGTAGCATTTGGCAGTGTGATGTCAAGCAGTTCTTTCGATAAAGTATTTACAAAAATCAAGTTGCATGTCATTCCTGTACAGAACTGCAAGACAACAGGAGCCATTGAAATGTGATCCAGAAATATTAGAATAATAGGAATGCTAGTAAAACTGTTGCAGTACCATGCACCATTCTACTAGTTGAAGGCTTATTGTTGACTTCCTTATGATCCATGAGTTTATCTATGTGGACACAAGACCAACTTCTCTATGGGTAATGTTTACTTTCTAACAGTGAATGAGCTTAAGTTGTGCTGTTGTGGAAGGACAGTACACACAGTCAGTATTGATCAAATTCATTGTAAAGGAACATTGCAGGACAATAAATTTTCTGAGCCTATTGAATAAAGGACTTGAAGTCATATCACAAATATAACAGAAAGTAGAAGAGCCATAAAGCCTCACTGGCATTCAGAGACACCAATAGTTAAACCTCTTGAATAAATATGGGGAGGTATTTGAAAAAAAAACCTGGAATAATACAAAGGAAATACTTATCACCTTGATGAATTTCCACACAAAGCCTTGTACAACAGTTTCTATCTTATCCCATGGTCTCAGTGGAAAGCACTAGATAAAGAAATTAGAAGGATGTTTCGAGAAGTTAATAGTTCATAAGGACGTATTGTCACCATCTACAGATGCTGGGGATTGCCTGCATAAAACCATTTGATGACATAGTGAACCACTCATCTCTTTTGTCAAGACACTACACTACAGCAGAGCTACTGTTTGGCAGGAGGGCAAAGAATGAATGAATGGTGAACCAGATTCCACAGGTTCCGAGTGACGAAGATAAGTGAGAAGAAAAGGTTCAGAAAGCTTTGACCAGCTTGACAGACAAAGCATTTAGAAGAAAACACAATTCTGACAAGACAATTATAAAAATACTAAGGTATCAAGTGAACAAGAAAGTATCATTAAGAAACCATCCACCTCTTGACAAAATGAACAAAAAGTGGCAGCTTTTGTGTACGGGACCTTTCGTGAGTCTAAGAATTGCATATCCTGGTGGATATTTATTAGGGTACCAAAGTAATCAGCAAATTAAAGGAATTTGTCCTCATCAAGATTTATGAAAATATTATTCTTGGTGGAATTAGTGTGCATAATTTTAGAAACACTGGTCAATAAGAATTTTTATGTATTTTTGTCTGTAGTAGATAAGTATTATCCTGTGATGTATGTAGGAAGAATGATTCCCATCTGCCAGTCTTAAGATCACCTTTTCCTACATCTATGTCTTCATACATGGTTAGTCTGGAATTCACAGAGGGTTCATCAAACCACTTTCAAGTTGTTTCTCTACTGAAACTTCCTTGCAGATTAAAACTGTGTGCCCAACCGAGACTCGAACTCGGGACCTTTGCCTTTCGCGGGCAAGTGCTCTAGCATCTGAGCTATCGAAGCACGACTCACGCCCAGTACTCACAGCTTTACTTCTGCCAGTATCTCATCTCCTACCTTCCAAACTTTACAGAAGCTCTCCTGCGAACCTTGCAGAAGTAGCACTCCTGAAAGAAAGTATACTGCGGAGACATGGCTTAGACACAGCCCGGGGGAGGTTTCCAGAATGAGATTTTCACTCTGCGGTGGAGTGTGCGCTGATATGAAACTTCCTGGCAGATTAAAACTGTGTGCCGGACTGAGACTCGAACTCGGGACCTTTGCCTTTCGCGGGCAAGTGCTCTACCATCTGAGCTACCGAAGCACGACTCACGCCCGGTACTCACAGCTTTACTGTTCCACTCACCAACAACACACATGTAATGTGAACACTTACGTATTTTCGTACAAGCTCTGATTTCTCTTAATTTATTGTGATGATCATTTCTCCCTATGTAGGTGGGCAGAAACAAAATATTTTCACACTCTGAGGAGAAGATTAATTATTGAAATTGCATGAGAAGATCCTGCCGCAGTTGGAAAGGCCTTTGTTGTAATGATTGACACTCTAATTCACATATCATCTCTCATGGCACTCTCTCCTCTATTTTGTGATAATACAAAATGTGCTCCCCTTCTTTGAACTTGTTCCATGTCCGCCCTCAGATCGATATGGTGCATATCCCACACTGCACACCAGTACTCCTGAAGAAGGAGGACAAATGTAGTATAAGCCGTTTCTGTAGTAGACCTGTTGACTATTCTAAGTGTTCCACAAATAAATGAAAGTCTTTGGGCCATGGGGGATAGCCACGTGGTCTGATGTTACTTACCACAGTTTGCACAGCTACCCCTGTCAGAGTTTTGAGTCGTCCCTCAGGAATGGGCGTTTGTTGTCCTTAGCATAAGTTAGTTTAAGTTATACTAAGTAGTGTGTAAGCCTAGGGACCGATGACCTCAGCAGTTTGGTTCCATAACCACTTACCACATATCGACCAGGGGAAAATGTAGCAGATTCCTTTTAGTACTAATGTTGGTGACTTCACACTTTTCACTGTTTATAGTCAGATATGCCTCTTTCAGCACCATGCAGGTATTTTGTCTAAATAATTTTGCAATAAGTTTTGATCATCTGATGAAAGGAGAAAATATAAAAATGCAGTAAACGAAGCAGGCAAAAAGGAATACAAACGTCTCAAAAATGATATTGACAGGAAGTGCAAAATGGCTAAGCAAGGATGGCTAAAGGACAAATGTAAGGATGTAGAGGCTCGTCTCACTAGGGGTAAGATAGATACTGCCTACAGGAAAATTAAAGAGACCTTTGGAGAAAAGAGAACCACTTGTATGAATATCAAGAGTTCAGATGGCAACCCAGTTCTAAGCAAAGAAGGGAAAGCAGAAAGGTGGAAGGAGCATATAGAGGGTTTATACAAGGGCGATGTACTTGAGGACAATATTATGGAAATGGAAGAGGATGTAGATGAAGACGAAATGGGAGTTAAGATACTGCGTGAAGAGTTTGACAGAGCACTGAAAGACCTGAGTCGAAACAAGGCCCTGGGAGTAGACAACATTCCATTAGAACTACTGACAGCCTTGGGAGAGCCAGTCCTGACAAAACTCTACCATCTGGTGAGCAAGATGTATGAGACAGGCGAAATACCCTCAGACTTCAAGAAGAATATAATAATTCCAATCCCAAAGAAAGCAGGTGTTGACAGATGTGAAAATTACCGAACTATCAGTTTAATAAGTCACAGCTGCAAAATACTAACGTGAATTCTTTACAGACAAATGGAAAAACTGGTAGAAGCAGACCTCGGGGAAGATCAGTTTGGATTCCATAGAAATGTTGGAACACGTGAGGCAATACAACCTTATGACTTATCTTAGAAGAAAGATTGAGAAAAGGCAAACCTATGTTTCTAGCATTTGTAGACTTAGAGAAAGCTTTGGACAATGTTAACTGGAATACTCTCTTTCACTTTCTGAAGGTGGCAGGGGTAAAATACAGGGAGCGAAAGGCTATTTACAATTTGTACAGAAAGCAGATGGCAGTTATAAGAGTTGAGGGGCATGAAAGGGAAGCAGTGGTTGGGAAAGGAGTGAGACAGGGTTGTAGCCTCTCCCCGATGTTATTCAATCTGTATATTGAGCAAGCACTAAAGGAAACAAAAGAAAAATTCAGAGTAGGTATTAAAATTCATGGAGAAGAAATAAAAACTTTGAGGTTCGCCGATGACATTGTAATTCTGTCAGAGACAGCAAAGGACTTGGAAGAGCAGTTGAACGGAATGGATAGTGTCTTGAAAGGAGGATATAAGATGAACATCAACAAAAGCAAAACGAGGATAATGGAATGTAGTCGAATTAAGTTGGGTGATGCTGAGGGAATTAGATTAGGAAATGAGACACTTAAAGTAGTAAAGGAGTTTTGCTATTTAGGGAGTAAAATAACTGATGATGGTCGAAGTAGAGAGGATATAAAATGTAGACTGGCAATGGCAAGGAAAGCATTTCTCAAGAAGAGAAATATGTTAACATCGAGTATAGATTTAAGTGTCAGGAGGTCGTTTCTGAAAGTATTTGTATGGAGTGTAGCCATGTATGGAAGTGAAACATGGACGATAACTAGTTTGGACAAGAAGAGAATAGAAGCTTTCGAAATGTGGCGATACAGAAGAATGCTGAAGATTAGATGGGTAGATCACATAACTAATGAGGAGGTATTGAATAGGATTGGGGAGAAGAGAAGTTTGTGGCACAACTTGACTAGAAGAAGGGATTGGTTGGTAGGACATGTTTTGAGGCATCAAGGGATCACAAATTTAGCATTGGAGGGCAGCGTGGAGGGTAAAAATCGTAGAGGGAGACCAAGGGATAAATACACTAAGCAGATTCAGAATGATGTAGGTTGCAGTAGGTACTGGGAGATGAAGAAGCTTGCACAGGATAGAGTAGCATGGAGAGCTGCATCAAACCAGTCTCAGGACTGAAGACCACAACAACAACAATGACCTTTCAGGACATTAAATGACAACATCATCTGCAAACAATATAAGAGACCTTTTGAGACCATCTCCTAAATCTTTTATGTAGATCAGAAACACCAGAGGGCAGATAACATTTCCTCAGTGAAAGACAGACATTACTTCTAGTTTATTTGATGATTTTCCATCAATTACCATGAACTTGACCTTTTTGACAGGAAAGCATGAATCCAGTTACATAACTGATATGAATACTCAATAGGCACAAAATATGATTAGAGGTTGTGTGTGAGTAATGGTGTCAAAAGCCTTATGGAAATCTAAAAACATGAAGCAAATTAATGAATGCAACAAGTGACTCTAATATAGAATACATTTGAATGATGATAATTATTGGTTTAGAAGGTGGTCTAGCTTGTGTTTAAAGCTGCACGAAGCTTGGTACAGGTGGGATTTGTCATAGAGGTTGGTGTGATGTGGTCTGCGGTCTTAAGTTTGATCTTTCTTCAGAGCCACATACTGAGTTTCTGAATATTGGGCTTGGTGTGTTGTGTAATATATTTTCCATTGACTAAGATTGAGCTACTTGCTCCACACATCAGCTCGTTGAATAGAATTCCTGGGGATTCAGGTTGGTACTGTTCAATTATTTTTTATGGAACTGTTATGAGAGAGGTTTATCTGAATATGTGTAACAACAAACATAAAGAGAAAATGTTGTTGATTTTTCAATGCTAAAATGAGCTTGCGAGTACAGTTTATGAAGAAGGGTATACAGTAATTGTGCATGAACTGATTCAAATGATAGCTGATAGCTCATAAATGCAGTTTGACAATTGGCCCACAAAGACTGTATTGTTGCCACTGAAGCAAAGCTAGTGTGTATTTTGTGAAATGTACCATGGACATTCTTTGACTGTGCTATATGGGCATTAACCAATTGGCCAGTGAATTTCAAGTTTCAAGTGATGGTATAATGGCAACCTAAGGAAAGTTTGGTATTACATAATAGTCGATTATGTAATCACACCTCTCCCAAATCCAGTCTCATACAGTGCACGGAAAAGACTAAATCTGATATTGTCCCATGTGTGCCCTCATTTCCCTTATTTTATTACAACCATCATTTCTCCCTATGTAGGTCGGCATCAAAAAAATATTTTCATGATTGGAGGAGAAAATTGTTGATTGAAATTTCGTGAGAAGATTCTGCTGTAATAAAAAATGGGTTTTTTTTAATGATGTCCACCCTAAATCCTTTATTATTTCAGTGACATCCTCTCCCCTATTTCGCAATAATACAAAATGTACTGCCCTTCTTTGAAATTCCTTCATGCACTCCAGCAGTCTTATCTAATAAGGATCCCACAACACGCTGCAGTATTCTAAAAGAGGATGGAGAGGTGTAGTATAGACAGTCTCTTCAGTAGATCTGTTACATTTTGTAAGTGCCCTTCCAATAAAACACAGTCTTCGGTTAGCCTTTCTCACAACATTTTCCCAGTGTTCCTTCGAATTTAAGTTGTTCATAATTGTATTTCCTAGGTATTTAGCTGAATTTACAGACTTTAGATTTGACTGATTTATCATGTAACTGAAGTTTAATGGCTTCTTTTTAGCACTCATGGGGATGACCTCACACTTTTTGTTATTTAGTGTCAATTGCCAATTTTTCTACCATTTTCTAAATCATTCTGCAATTTGTTTTAATCTTCTTATGACTTTACTAGTTGATAAATGACAGAATCATCTGCAAACAACCTAAAACAGCTGCTCATATTGTCTCCTAAATTGTTTATGTAGATATGGAACAGCAAAGCGACTACAACACCATCTTGGGGAATGCCAGAAATCACATCTGTTTAACTCAATGATTTTCCATCAATTACTATCAACTGGGACCTCTATAACAGGAAATCACAAATCTAGTCACATAACTGTGATGATATTCCATAATCATGCAATTTCTCTACAAGCTGCTTGTGTGGTATAATTTCAAAAGCCTTCTGAAAATCTAGAGACACAGAATCTATTTGAAATCCAATTCAATAGCACTCAGCAATTTAGGCGAGTACAGAGCTAATTGTGTTTCACAAGTACGTTTTCTAAATCTGTGTTGACTGCATGTCAATAGACTATTCTCTTTGCGGTAATTGATCATTTTGAACACAATATATGTTCCAAAATGCTGCTGCATATCGATGTTAATGATGTGGGCCTGTAATTTAGTGGATTACTCCTACTACCATTCTTGAATATTGGTATGGCCTGTGCAGCTTTCCAGTCTTTGTGTACAGATCTTTCATCAAGCAAATGGTTGTATATGATTGCTAAGTATGGAGCTAAAGTACCAGCAAACTCTGAAATGAACCTAACTGGTGATTTATGGTGCTTCACTACTCTGAGGATATCTTTTCCTATGTTACTCATGTTGGCAGCTGTTCTTGATTCAAATTCTGGAATTTACTTCATCTTCTGTGGTGAAGGAATTTTGGAAGGCTGTGTTTAATAACTCTGCTTTGGCAGCACTGTCATCTATAGTATTTCCATTGCTGTTGCACAGAGGAGGCATTAATTTTGTGTTGCTGCTAGCATACTTAACATACAACCAGAAACACTTTGGATTTTCTGCCAGATTTTAAGACAAGCTTTCATTGTGGCAACTACTATAAGCATCTTGCATTGAAGTCCACGCAAAATTTCAGCCTTCTTTAAAAAATCGTCAGTGTTGGAGATTTTGCATCCATTTGAATTTGGCATCTCGTCTTCATTGTTTCTGAAACAGTGTTCTGATGCACTGTGTTTACCAAGGAGAATCAGCTCCATCTTTTGTTAATTTATTTAGCATAAATCTCTCAATTGCTGCCAATACCATTTCTTTGAATTCAAGCCACATCTGGTCTACACTTAAATTTTTGATTTTGAAAGACTGTCAAGTGAATTTTTATCTGCTTTTTTGGATAGGTATATTTTTTGTTTATTTGTGGAGAATTTGTAGGTTACAATATTCAGTCTTGCTGTGTTTGCTAATCGCTGTATCTGTTTTGATGACTGTTATTAGCTCAGAATTATTTGTTGCTAAGAGGTCCAGTTCATTGTTTCTGTTTTTGTTGAAATATTGGTGTGGTACCCAGACCTCCACACAAGAAACATTTGCAAAAAGTATGGACTGAAAAGTTTTATGTATCCTAGATCATAAGTATTTGTACATCAAAGCATTCTATGCAAACCAACTGTCCAAAACAATGTACAGAATGTGATTTATACAAATAACATATGAAGACTATTATGATAACAGACATATCATCTCCACATATTACAACATTACAAAATCTTAAATTTGTGGTTGTTATGTACATCTTACGATATCAAACAGTGGATACTCCAGTATGGAATAACCTCAATATTATGAAAGAGATTCATTGCTACACACCAAATAGTGGAGATGTTGAGTTGCAGACAAACACAATAGAAAGACTGCTAAGCACGCAAACTGTTAACTGAAAGACCTTCCTTCTGAAGATGATAATAAACACACACACACACACACACACACACACACACACACACACACACACACACACACACACATTCTCACTATCATGACTCACACACACAAGACCACTGTCTCTGGCCCCCGGGGTCAGACTACGAGCAACTGGGTCTGGTGGGACAAGAAATGTGACTGGTAAGGGTAAGGAGGACAGGAGGAGAAGGGATAGCAGGGTAGGGGCGGGGATCATAAAGTACTGGTTCTGGGACAATACAGGGTTATGGTGGGGAGAGTTTAGGCAGCTGGGTACGGTCAGAAGTAGACAGATTTTTTTTTTTTTTTTTTTTTGGGTGGGGCGGGTGGGGGGGGTGTATTGGAAAAGGGTGAGAACGAAAGAGACTGTAGGTGCACTAGTTGAATAGAAGGCTGTGTATTGCTTGAGTGAGTGGGAGCAAAGAAGGGGATGGGTGAAGGACAGTGACTATCGATGGTTGAGTCCAACAGAGTACAGGAATATAGGATATATTGCAGGGAGAGGCCCCATCTGGGGAATTTAGAAAACTGGTGTTGGTAGGAAGGGTCCTGATGACACAGGCTGTGGAGCAGACTTTGAAGTGAAGAATGTTGTGTTCTTTAGAATGTTCATTGATTGGGTGGTCCAACTGTATCCTGACCAAAATGATTCAGTGGCCATTCATGTGGACAGGACTTTCATGCAGGTCTATTAGATGGATATGAATTTTGAGGCAA
Organism: Schistocerca serialis cubense; assembly: GCF_023864345.2. NCBI lineage: Eukaryota > Metazoa > Arthropoda > Insecta > Orthoptera > Acrididae > Schistocerca > Schistocerca serialis. Next base: position 158,999,566 of record NC_064638.1, read on the forward strand.
GGAGTTGGCAGCAGGGGTGGAGTAGGGATGGACAAGGATATTGTGTAGGTTCAGTGGTTGGTGGAACACTACCATGGGAGGGTGAAAAGGATAGTAGATAGGACACTCCTCATTTCAAGCCACAATTAGAGGTACTTGAAACCCTGATGTAGAATCTGATTCAGTTGTTCCTTTCCTGGGTGGTACTGAGCTATGAGGGAAATGCTCCTTTCAGGCCAGATGGTGGGACTTTGGGAGGTGATGGGTGACTTGAGAGATAAGGCATGGAAGATCTATTTTAGTACAGTTTTGGTCTGTGAAGGCTTCAGTTAAACCCTTGGTGTATTTTGAGAGGGACTTTTTGTCACTATGGATGTGATAAGCCGCAGGTGGCTAGGCTATGTAGAAGGGACTTGTTAGTATGGAATAGGTAGGAGCTGTCAAAGTGGACATGTTGCTGGTGGTTGGTAGGTTACATATGGATGGAGTTACTGATGTCAACATAGAGGAAGGTGACTTGTTGGGTTGAGGAGAACCCAGTGAAGCAAATGGGGGAGAAGGCTTTGTGGTTTTTGGGGAATGTGAATAGGGTGTCATCACCCTCAAACCAGATTACAAAGATGTCATCAGTGAATTTGAACTGGGTCAGGGGTTTGGGATTCTGGGTGGTTACGAAGGATTCCTCTAGATGGCCTATGAATAGGTTGGCACAGGATGGTGCCATGAGGGTGCCCATTGCCGTACTTCAAATTTGTTTGTTGGTGATGCTTTCAAAGGTAAAGTAATGATGGGTTAGGATATAGTCAGTTGTGGTGACCAGAAAAGAGGTTGTAGGTCTGGAATCCATTGGATGTCAGGAAAGGTAGTGTTCAATAATGACAAAGCAAAAAGTATTAGGGATCTTAGCATAAAGGAAGTGGCATCAATTGTAATTGGCAGAGCTTCATGTGGCCAACTGTGGAGAGTTGGTGTCTTCCATATAGAAGGGAAGGTTGCAGGTAATAGGCAGAAGGTGTTGGTCTATGAAAACAGAGACTCTCTCAGTGGGGACACAGCATTTGGCCACAATGGATGGTTGGGTGTATCGAATTTATGAAGCATTTAGAAGGTAGGGGAATGGGGAGTGGTAAGTGTCGGGGAGGAAAAAGAGAGAGAGAGAGAGAGAGAGAGAGGGGGGGGGGGGGGGCTCAGAGGAGAGGTTCTGGGATGTATCTAAGGATTTGAAGAGAGACTAGAATTCCTGTTTGGTTCAATGGGGCCACTATGGCAGGGTTTGTTGATGGACGAATCTTACAGCTGGCAGACATATAAAAAGTTATTCTTGTGGTTCAGACCAACAGTGGGGGAGCCTTCACCAGCAGGTAGGATTATAACATCAGAACACACAGTCTTTTATTCCTCATATTTTTACTTGTTTCCTTGTCTGCTCCAGCCTCCCCTCCCCCACTCCACTCTCCATCTAACCTTCGTAATGCAACTAGGTGCCCTACACTCTCCACATCACATCCATTTATGCTGCCAAAAGCAACACTTGACCATCCCCCAGCCCTACCCTGCTATGTCCCCCCCCCCCCCCCCCCCCCCTCTTCTTTCGCATCCTATTCCTAGCCCACAGCACCCAGATTGTTTCTCCCTTCATGCACAGTTGATTGCAGTCCGTCCTCCCAGCGAGAGAGAGTGTTTGTGGGTGCAGGCGCAAACGTGTGTGTGTGCGCAACCATGCATTTGTGTTGTTCACTTCAGAAAAAGGCCTTTTGCCTCAAAAGCTTACTTTTCTAGAAGTTCTTTTGTTGTGCCTGTCTACCATGCAACATCTCTACTATATGATGAGCAGCAGTCTGTCTGTTACATAGTACTGTCACTGTCATTACGTAAATTCTTTATTGTTAACCAAGATGTATCTAACTTTGCCCAATTACTCCATGGTTTCAAATGGTTCAAATGGCTCTGAGCATTATGGGACTTAACATCTGAGGTCATCAGTCCCTAGAACTTAGAACTGCTTAAACCTAACTAACCTAAGGACATCACACACATCCATGCCTGAGGCAGGATTTGAACCTGCGACCATGGCTGTTGCGTGGTTCAAGACTGAAGCTCCTAGAACCACTTGGCCACACCGGCCAGCTCCATGGTTTCCCATTTGAGCATTAGCCCAAATGGGGAACTTTATAACAAATCTAATCCACAGTAGCAGTAGCTGCTAATGATTAGAAAAAAAGTCCTAGTTGCCTAATCTTTGTCCTTGGAACTTTTTGGTAGCTTGTATTTACAAGCTGCCAATAATGAACAGTGTCTAATTAACAAGCTGCCCATGCAGTCTTTAGCAGTCAACAATATAAACTGAATAACATGAAGACATCCCAACATGTAATTTTAATTGATTTGTCATTCTGTATGAACAAGTTGGAAAATGTTTGACAGTGAAGTAAACGATTTCAAATGGAAATGGATGCACACAATTATCTCCTCCCAATTTCAGTACAATCAAGTGACTGACTTTAAATGATGAATTTATCAGGAGTTTCTTGACCCATCTTCACCATCTTGCTCCTTACACCAGGAATACTTTGGGAAATTATTTTTCCAGGTCTGAATAGCCTATTTTCTCTTCAAATTTTTCTCTTTTGTTCTGAGACATTGGAGGTCACTGTTTTTCTATCTGAAACATTGGAAGCTGCATTTTTTATGTTCTCTAGTCTCACCCACAAACTTCTTTTATGCCATGGCACTGGGACAAATGAAAGAATTTGTTCTTGATCATTGATCATCTTGTGAGATAGACAAAATAGTTTTTTCTTATAATACTACATGAAAGGAGCTGTAATCATACTAACCTGTCCAGATTGTGGGTGATATTAATATTATACAAAATAACTCTAGGCAAAGGAATGGGATTACTGAATTTCCTCAGTAATAAAAATCATGGTTAGATTGTTGTGTTGATGACTTTTTATTACCATATTCGTGACCAAACTTCATTAGTATATGCAGTTTGTCTCTTGCAGGGATCATTGGAAAGATGATCAGCAACAAGAATCTGCAGTTTCGATCAAGCTCTGTTTGGGAACATATTCATTTAGGTGCGTTCATACTATGATATTCATTTAGCTTCTTAAAATAAAATACAATGGCTACTGGCCATTAGGCAATGATAATGTTAAGTGTTGCACAATTCAAAGGCTCCCCTCCCCTTCAATCCATAATTCTGTAGAGCTCTAATTTACATAAGGTTGAAATCCTGTCATTTTATTTATAAGCCTTCAAAAAATTCCTAACATTTGCACTGCTTTACAACCTTTACTTAGGTCCCTACATCCTGACCCTAACAGATCCTCCACAGTGCTCCAGGCTCTCATTATTCCCAGAAAACTGATGACTTGATCATATCCTTACAGCGGGCAAGGGATCTACCATTGTCATACTTGACCGATAGGAGTATGTAAGCGGGAGTCTGTGCCAGTTGTGTGACACCTCTATCTACAGCATCTGCCATCAATATGCCATCCCTCTGATACAAGCTGACCTACAATTGACTCCTTAAAACTTCAGACTCCTCGCAAGGACTAAGAACTCAATCCATAGCATTTCTTAACCAACTGAAAATGCACACCTCCACCTTTTACCTTCTTCCTAAGATCCATAAACCCAGTCACCCTGATCATCCCAATTTTGCTGGCTACAAAGCACCTACCAAAGGTGTATCTCCCTTAGTTGATCAACACTTCCAGCCAATAGTATGAAGACTTTGCTCCTATATTAAAGACACCAATCATTTCCTAGATCATCTAATATCTGTGCCTGTCCCATTGTGCCACACATTCTGCTTATTGCCATTGATTCCACCTCCTTTTATACCAACAAGTACATGGTCTGTCTGCTGCTGAACATTTCCTCAACCAGCACCCACCTGATACCAAACCTATGATGCCCCTCCTACTCACCTTAATCAGCTTTAACCTTACTGTGATTTCCCTAAATCGCTCCAGGCAAATGCTGGGATGTTTCCTTTGAAAGGTCACGACTGAGTTCCTTCCCTGTCTTTCCGCTAACTGATGAGACCGATGACCTCGCTGTCTGGTCTCCTCCACCAAACGTTCCAACCCCCAACCCTTACACCAACTGCTTTACCTTTGAGGGGCAGATATATAAACAGATCAGTGGCACGGTCATGGAAACCAGGATTGCTCTTCCTATGCCACCCTTTCCATGTGTCTCTTAGAGGCTTTCCTGGTGTCCCCATGCCTTGAGCCATTGGTTTGGTTTAGATACAGTGATGACATCTTTACAGTACGGACTCATAGTGAGGCTGGCCTGTTAAAAATTCTCCCAATGAAATGTCACACAGTCCTATTTTGAATCCCATGCCTCTTTCCTTTATATTGCCCTTATCCTCACTGAGCGTCAGCTACACACTTCTGTTCAAACTAGGAGGACCTAGACATCACTTTTGTTCACATTAGGGGACTGAAGCATCATGGTTGTTTTTTACACTAGCATTTTTAAAGAAAAATTTTAATAATACTTGAAATGAAACTCTAATCAAATAATTAGTATATTGTGACCTGTGTGTGACAAAAATTTGAACACTGCTGCATTCAAAATAGTGTGAAAATTGATTTTTCCCTTACATATTGAATTATGTGTGATTTTTATTCTAAGCATACTGTACTTCCACGCTATTGGAATTCAAAGGTCAGAACATATTTTGTTCGTTTAAGAATGGAACAGGAATATTTACAAATTTCTTGTCCTATGTATCTGAAAAAAATGTTATTTAGGAATCTGCTTTTTTCTCCTAATAATTTATGAACATATGGCATGCTCCAGCTGAACATATTTCATATATTGTTGTATATACTTGTTCTCTATATCAGTTAAACTCTGTATAAACAGGTCAATTGATAGGTGTGACTGGATGCAGATATGGACTGGCTTGTGGTCAGCAGGCCACTCTCCCCACCGTCTTCAACTTCTGTGAATGGAGCCACCACTTCATAGCCAAGTAACTCATAAATTGGACTCACATGATTTTGTAGATTTAACACTGGATGAGGCAATGGTACTTAAGTATGCAAAAATGTTGATCATGAGAAACTGAAAGTCAAGATGTGCATGCAATTTTGTTCTCAATTATAAATGACAAAACACTCCAGCTCCATATCCTACTGAGTCTGAGTGTCCTTTTAATCTTCTTTAATTTTCTGTCTTTCCTTTGTTACTCTGGCCTGTTCACCTTCACTGTGTTCCATAACAGTTTATGGCATGGGTTGTGAATTTGTATATTTTTGTTCTTTTGCTTCACATCTATCATACCCTCACCATGAAGTATACCCTCTTAACTGCAACCTAACAATTTCTTCAGTTTTAATGTGATTTCAACAACATAAGTATTAGATTGCCATAAAATTTATGACATCAATTAAACTTATAATTTTTGACATTTTAAGATGCAAAATTATTTGAAAAACACCTAAAACAGTCACAACAACTAGTTTACAACATAATTGTGTGGATAAAGCACAAGTAAGCTGAAGTAAACTACTTATATTGACGAAAGCATCATTTGCAATAAATCCCTGCACACAGTACAATGTTTGTGCCAAAATTAAATAATGAGACATTTTAGCCAAGGTTTTGTGTTTTTCATCTCGGAGTAACACTTGCAACCTATGTCCTCAATTATTTGTTGGATGTATTTCAATCTCTGTCTTCCTCTACAGTCTTTACCTTCTACAGCTCCCTGTAGTACCATGGAAGTTATTCCTTGACATTTTAACTTATGTCCTGTCAGTATTTTCCATATACCTCTTCCCTCACTAATTCTGCAGAGAACCTTATCATTCTGTACCTTATCAGTCTATCTTATTTCCAATACTCTTCTGTAGCACCACATCTCAAATGTTTCAATTCTGTTCTGTTCTGGTTTTCCCACAGTTCGTGTTTCACTACCAGACAATGCTGTGCTCCAAATGTACATTATCAGATATTTCTTTCTCAAATTAAGGCCTATGTTCCATACCAGCAGACTTCTTGTGGCCTCCTAGGCATTTTTTTTTAAAGTGACTACAACTGCTTTAAATAGGAATTTGAACACAAAATGATGCAGTTGCATTATAAATAAAGTACATAGTTTGAAACTCAGGAAGAATCACAGAATTTTGTTAAATAAAAGACAAAATTTCCATTTTTTGAGCTCTCATGTTGTCTGGGTGTCTTAAGCATACTAACAAACAACAGTACTTACATTTTGACAGTTGCCATATTTTCCAAGTCAAACATTTCCTCCCATACATCACCAGCATTCAAGGCGAAATGTTTGTTCCTATGCAGGATCTTTACAGTAATACACCACCATTCTTACCTCTGTCTTCACTGGATGTTATTACAGCACCAACTCATCTCAAAAGCAGATTTCCTGCGTCATCACAACCAATCATGGTACTGCTGATCCCTCCCACAAAATCTTAGGAATACACCTGTTGTCATTCAGCATTTCCTTGTCTTGAAAGTATTAATCAGATACTTTGACAAGGCTTTGACTTCTTAAATTATGCCTTGAAATGAGGACCATTATGTGTGACATTTTGTCCATCACATCTAGAATAGCTTTCCAACTCCCTCCAAATCTCCACAATATCCTTGCCAGACCCTGCACTCCTTCTGCACCCATTTTCCTACTCTATGGTTCGTACCCCTGTAACCATCTCCATTGTAAGATCTGCCCTGTGCAGTCTCCTAACATCACCAGTTCTATAGCTGGCAGAGCATGTACTACCAAAGGGAAACCCATCTGTGAAACGACACATCTCCTGTACCAGCCATTACATGAACACTGTTTGGCCTTTTACATGGGCATGACTACCACCAAGTTGCCAGTTTGTATGAGTTGGCATAGACAGAGCATGTATACTGACAACACACACTATCCTGTTGTAGAGCTTGCTCTAAAACATGTCAGTCTTGAACTTGGTGCCTGTTTCAGCACATGAGCCATCTTATTCTGCCCCCAGACACCAGTTTCTCAGAACTCCGCAGTTGGCAACTGGAATTACAACTTGTCCTTGGTACTTGCCACCCACCTGTTATTAATTTTTCTTAATTTCTTTGCTTTCGGTATTCATTTCTTCACTCCCTTTTAGGTTTCAGTATCATGGTTTTCTGACCTGGCTATTCCCCCCAACCCTAACACATACTTAGCTTTCTTTTCTTTTTAAGTTGTGCATGATGTATTGTCTGTAATTTCAGTTTTGCATATTGCCTTATCTTCCACCTTTAACCTCTCAGATTTTCAAATTTCAACTGGTGCAGTCCTCAACAATCCATCTTTCCTTCTTATCCCATCCAGTAAGTCTCCCTTGACCCGGTGTTCCTCTCCCAAACTCTCCATATTTCCTAAACCTCACTAGTTTTTTCCAGTCACACTTCTTCCTTCCCCTTCAGCTCTTCTGGCAGCAGAAAGAGCCACAGGTTCCAAAAGGTTGCACATTTCTGTACATTTACATGTGTAGTCTCCTGCCACCGTTTGGTGGGTAGATTTTTTAAGTATCCAATGACATTGTATTTTCAAAATTTGATTATTTTCATTGATATTTTATTTAAGTAATTTGTGACTAAAGTGAGGCAAACATTTTACACATTGTATTACATTTGCGCATAAAGATTCTAATATTACTATAGAATTTCATACTCAAAGTTATCAACATTATTAATAAAAAAATTAAATTTGATTATTTTAAAATGCAACTAAATTCCAATGCAGCCGAATTTTTCATTTATATGTGAATACATTTCTGACCACGTCTGGTTGGTCATGTGCATTATAAATTCACACCATTTTTGATACAGAATATCCCCTTCAGTAGCTAAACACTTTTGTTTCTTTCTTTTTATCTGACTGCAGCTCTTCACATCCATCCAGTTGTAGCTCAACAACCAGAATAATCTTCATATTATTGTTTCCCATCTATCTTTTAAAATATTTTTGTTTTGGTTGTAGCAGCGTTTGACATTCCAGGCAGAAGTCATTGTTCTGATATTGTGCCTCTTCTTTCCATGATGTTCTTGCACCCCCCTACCCCCACTTGCCGCTCCCCAACCCCTCCAAAAAGTATGCACACACACACACACACACACACACACACACACACACACACACACACACACACACACACACACACATTGTGTTCCAAGCAGGTGACTATTCTGTCATCAGATACTGATTAACATAACAGGAACCCATATTTTGAATATAAATGGGAGCCTGTTTTATGCACGGAAAATAAATTTCAATGGTATTATGTTGTCTTCCACAATTCTGGAGCCCGTCTTTAACATTGTATTCTTCCTGGGTCTGGTACTGATTTGCCTGTTGGTCCATGGGAGGTATTTCATTTCACCCCTACCACCAGTCTGTCAGCTGGGGACATGCTGTCTGGGGGTTACAGGCCCCTCCAAGGGAAAAAAAAATGTTTTACTTTAAAAATAAAAAAGTTATGTAATTAATGTTTTGTGTGTTTGTGGGTACATCTGGTACATATCAAAATCCCTATGCAATAGTACCACTACACGTAAGTAGTGCAGCCCAAACAAAATGATGCATCACGCTGATAAAATGAAGTAGTATGCGGTAATTAATTCCTGCATTTGAAGAAGAAGAACACTGTAACAGTCCACACTGAACCAATGGAAGTGTATAGGAACAATGCATAAGACACAGTGGTTAGGTGTCGTAAATGCCTCCAGTATTGTGAACAAGTCTGAATGACAAATAACAGTGAAAGCTCCTCCCTTTGTGAACAACTGGGAATCAGTAGAGAATTGGAGGTCTTGGTGTACAAAGACCAGGTTTTCTTAATCAAGGTAGTAGCAGAAAAAGTAAAGGACACTATGGATCAATTTTCAAAAAATTGCACAAAATTTTGAATGTGGTAGCTCACAGTCCACTGAGTCCTGTGACAGATCACACTCATTCAAGTAATCTGCTGAATCAAGGCAGCAGCAGCTGTTGCAGCTGTGTTACATCAATTCAGAGGACATCTTTAGCCACCATATCTTCACGGATAAGAGCTGTGGCCTGTAATTGGAAAAGTGTCATGATGGTCTCTCCATTGGCAAAAGATTCCAAACTGGTCCCTCATTCAGATCTCTGGGTGGGGACTGCGCAGGGGAGGTGATGGTGAGAAAAATATTAAATAACCAATGAAAGGATAATGTTCTATGAGATGAGACATGGAATGTCAGATGTTTCATCATTGTAGGGAAGTTAGAAAATGTAAAAAAGGGAAATACTAAGTCTCAGTCCAGGTGTAGTTTGTGTCAGTGAAGTGAAATGGAAAGAGAATGAGGATTTATGGTCAGATGAATAAAGGGTAATATCAAGAGCAGGAGAATGCAGTATAATGGAAGTAGGGTTTATTATGAATAGGAAGGTAGGACAGAGAGTGAATTACTGTGGACAGTTCATGGATAGAGTTGTTCTCATCTTTCTTGATTCTTCATGTAATTTCAGGGATAAGCAGTTTAGCATGAACTGTGTCATTATTGAAAAATGTTATATTCTAATTATTGTTTGAGAGTTTTATGGGTCTGAAGGGAAGTTTGTTTTCTTGTTTTATGAGGGAGTGGGAACATTCTGTGAGTTTGTATGGAGGATACACAGTATAGATTATTCTGCCAGTTTTAAAGAGTGCATAGAATTCTTTGCACTTCAGGAGGTATTCAGTTGTATGTTATGTGGCATAGGACTTGCTGAGTGTTAAACATCAGTTAGCTGTTTTTCAGACTACATATTTTCAATATGTGTAGCACAGAGTAAGAATCATCTGGTGCTCTTATGTAATGACATAACTAGTAATCACATTTTCAGGTGTAACACTTATTCTGTATTCTTTTTCCATTAATACAGTAATATACCCAAGAAATACTTGTCTTTTTCGTCAAATTCTTTTTGATATTTTAGTGTGTGGTAATTTAATCCATTCTGCAACATAGCATCTACCGAGATTTTATAATTCAACAATTTCGAAAAGCAGTTTACTAAAATTTCTGTTACTTACAGTATTCGTCACATGCTGTAACTCCCACTTTCCATAGCAGTTTGTAAACTGTAGATTTCTGTTATCTATTATATTTATCACACTCTCCAACTCCCAGTTTCTGCAACACTGTTGCTGTACTGTTGTTTGTTCATGTGGTATACACACATTACTGGTAGGTGCCTTGACCATATATGTGTTGTTTCTTACATGTAGCTAATAGCTTTGAAGGTCTCAGTGACCATCCCCAAACTTCCATTTAACGATCTTTGTCAACGTACTCATGGGTAGTTGGAAGCATGTTTGTGTTGTGCTAGAGTCATCATTTGTGAAGGTTCATCTTTTTTCTTTGTGTACAGAAATCTTCTATCTTGATTCTTCATGTAATTTCAGAGACTGGTATTTTAATTCTGTAATGTGTAAAAAATGTGTAAGTGAGTTTGTATGGTAAGGTTGCATTCTGTTGCTCTGTCAGTGTCCAGTTGAGTTGTTTGAAGTGTGTTGATTGGATAGTATTGATCCTGTATATCAGTAACATCTTTCTTCATGTAAGGTTTTCTTTCTTGGTTCTGTGAGTTGTTTGAGTGAGTAGTGTGTGAAATGATTGTTGTCAAGTTTATGGCGCTTGGTTATACAGTGCTTTTGTGCGTGTGTCCACATCTGTTTGTGAGAGAGTGTTTGTTGTATAGAGTAGCTTTTGTTTTCTCCATGAGAAAAAATATTCCTTCTTCATCCCTCATGTAATATTATGCGTAATCAGTTTAACCTGTGCAGTGTCATAATTGATAAAAGTGTTTTAATGTAAATATATGTTGACAGTTGTATGAGTTTGTATGAAGGTTATGTGATATAGGTTAGTCTGCCATTTCTAATCTGTTCATTGAGTTCTTGATGATTCCTTAGATATATAGTTGTATTTTCTGCAGCATAGGAATTGCTGAGTGGTTAATAGTATGTAGCACTGTAGCAGACAACATCTTTCCAATATATAACATCCACAATGACAATTTTGTGGTGCTCTTGGTAATAACAAAATTAGAACACACGTTTTAAGATTTATTAGTTTTTGTTTCCTTTTCCATTAATACAGCAATAATACTGAAGAACCAAAGAAATTGGTAAAAAATCAGATGCACAAAATTACCGGCCAATTTCAATGATGTTGATTTGTTGTAGAAGCATGGAACATATTTTGTGTTCAGACATAATGACATTTCTTGAATCTGAGAAACTCATCTGCAGAAACCAACACATTTTTAGGGAAAAGCGGTCATGTGAGACACAGCTGGCCCTCTTTTTGCATGATATACAACAGGCTCTAGATACTGGCTCCCAGATGGATGCCATATTTCTTCGACTCAGTTCCACACTGTCACGTGCTCCAGAAATCGCGCGCTACGGTCTATCTGATGACATATGCAGTTGGATAGAAAGTTTTCTAACAGACAGAGAGCAGTATGTCGTCCTGATTGGGGTGACTTCAACAGAAACAAGCGTAACTTCAGGTGTGCCCCAGGGCAGCATAATAGGTCCACTGCTTTTTACGATTTACATAAACGATCTGGTAGATGGTATTGACAACGGCATTAGACTGTTTACCGATGATGCTGTAGTCTACAGGGAAGTAGTATCACATGAAAGTTGTGAACAAATCAATGATAATTTGCATAAAAGAAATGCATTGTGTAATGACTGACAGTTATCTCTCAATATCAGTAAGTGTAACCTACTGCGTATAACAAGGCAAAAATCCCTATTGATGCACGGTTACAAAATAAATGCCCAGTCTTTGGAAGTGGTAACATCCGTCAAGTATCTGGGTGCGACTACTCAAAATTATTCAACTGGAATGATCAGATTACAAAAGTAACCAGCAAGGCGAACCCTAGATTGCTGTTTGTTGGTAGAATCCTGAAGCAATGCAGTCCTTGAACAAAGGAAATTGCTTACAATACGTTAGTTCATCCAGTCTAAGAGTATTGTTCATCTGTATGGGACCCTTACCAGTTGGGTCTGACTCAAGAGATTGAAAAGGTCCAAAGAAGAGCAGCAAGATTCGTGACTGGTAAATTTAGCCATCATGAGAGGGTTTCAAATATGATTGAAAGTCTGAAGTGGGACACACTTGCAGATAGACGATGCACTTAACGGAATGGGCTGCTCACTAAATTCCAAAATCTTTTCTTCGATAAGGATGTAGAGGTTATATTATTACCACCAACTTTCAAATCGCACAATGATCTCCATTCAAAGATAAGGGAAATTAGAGCTCGTACTGAGGCATTCAGACAGTTGCTTTTCCGATGCGCGATTCGCAAGTGGAACAGAGCTGGGGGAATATGACTTTGGTGCGAATTGTGCCCTCTGCCACACACTGCTTGGTGGCTAGCAGAGTATATATGTAGATGTAGATTCAAATTCAGAGATTTGTAAAAAGGCAGAATATGGCTCTGCAGTTGGCAATGCCTGTATAAGACAACAAGTGTCTAGTGCAGTTATTAGATCAGTTACAGCTGCTACAAAGGCAGCTTATCAAGATTTAAATGAGTTTGAATGTGATGTTATAGTTGGTGCACAAGCAATTAGACACAGCGTCTCTGAGGGAGCAATGTAGTGGGATTTTCCTGTATGACCATTTCACGAGTGTACCTTGAATATCAGGAATCTGGTAAAACATCAAATTTCTGACATTGCTGCAACCAGAAAAAGATCCTGCAAGAATGGGGCCAATGATGACTGAAGAGAATAATTCAACATGACAGAATTGCAACCCTTCTGCAAATAGCTGCAGATTTCAATGCTTGGCCATCAACAAGTGTCACTGTGTGAACCATAGGGCTTTCAGATCCGAAGGCCCACTTGTGTACCCTTGATGACTGCAGCACACAAAGCTTTACACTTTGCCTGGGCCCATCAACCCTGACATTGGACTATTGATGACTGGAAACACGTTGCCAGGTCAAACAAGTCTCCTTTCAAATTGATCAAGCAGATGGACGTGTACAGGTATGGAGACAGCCTCATGAATCCATGAACCCCGTATGTCAGCAGGGATCTGTTCAAGCTGGTGGAAACTCTGTATTGGTGTGGGGCATGTGCAGTTGGAGTGATGTGGGGCCCCTGACATGTCTAGAAATGACTCTGACAGGTGACTTGCATGTAAGCATCCTGTCTGATCACAGGCATCCATTCATGTCCATTGAGCATTCCAGTGTACTTGGGCAATTACAGCAAGACAATGGAACACCCCAAATATCCAGAATTGCTACACCATGGCTCCAGGAACACTCTTTTCGAGTTTAAATACTTCTGCTGCCCACCAGACTCCCCAGACATGAACGTTATTGAGCATATCTTGGATGCCTTGCAATGTGCTGTTCAGAAGAGATCTCTACCACTTCATACTCTTATGGATTTATGGACAGCCCTGCAGGATTCAGGGAGTCAGTTCAGTTCCTTCCAGCAGTACTTCAGACATTAGTTCAGTCTGTACCATGTGGTGCGGAACTTCACAATATTAGGTAGGTGTTCCAGTTTCTTTGGCTCTTCAGTGTATATGCAAGAAATATGTATCCTTTGTATTAATTCTGTTATGATATCTCAGTGTCCAATAATTTATACATCCACATCCACAAATGTAGCATTTAGTGAGTTATATAAATCACCAGTTGCTTATAGCAAGTTTACTTACATTTCTGTTATTTATTACATGCTGCAACTCCCAGTTTTCATGAATCTGAAGTTGTACTCATGTTTATTCATGTGGAAAAAAACTCATTGGCAGTTGGTTTCATCACAAAATATGTATTAATTTTAACATGTGGCTAATGGCTTTGTAGCTCTCAAGGACCATCCCATATCCTACATTCCATTTCTTTCATGTGAGTGTACTCATGTGTAGCTGAAAGCATGTTTGTGTTGTACTAGGGTATTTGTTTGCGAAGTGTCATCTTCCCTGTTCACATATGGAAATCTTCTTTCTTGATTCATCATGTGATTTGAGGGGATTGGTATTTTTGATTCTGTATTGTGTAAAAAGTTTCTGATTGAGCTTTGTGATAAGGTTGCATCATGTTGATTTATTAGTGTCCAATTGAGCTGTTTGATGTGTTCCATTTTAATAGTAGTTATCTTGTATGAGGCTTGAATGAGAAGTAATGCCTCCACATTTGTTAATTGGGTTTGGATGGGAATATTTTAATAAATCAAACGCAGAAATAATCCTTTGAATGTGATCTTTAATTATCAATATTCACTTTTCCACATAATCACCAGCCAATTGGATACATTTCTGCCAATGATGAATAAGTTTTCTGAAGCCATCACGGAAGTAGTCAACACTGTGCTTCCAAAAAACCAGAGTCTCACAGTTCTCTCAAGCTCTTCATCAGAAGCATAATGATGTCCCCACAAATGGTCTTTCATTATCGAGAACAGATGGATGTCAGATGGCGCTAAATCTGGACTGTATGGAGGATGCCATATGGTGGTGAGATTCAGTCTCTGAAGTTCTGCTGTGGTGGCACGTGAGGAGTGTGGTTTGGCATTGTCATGCTGCAGGAAAACATTTCCCTTTTCCTTACAGACCAAATGACGTACAGTACTCACATCAACACAGTCACATTAAACTGCTTTCTTGCTCTGATGAATCTCCTTTGGGGTAACACCTTCTGCTGTCAAGAATTTAGTGACTGCACATTGCATAAATTGCATTGACTGACTGTCTGCTCATGGTTCCATACTTTACACTGTAACAACACAACTGTTCAATGCTAAGGCTTCCCGCCAACTGGAGCTGTAGAGAAAAGGCTATGGAACAAACCAGTATCTGGCAAAAACCAATTCTGCCAAATGTTGAAGAGTTATGGAGGTGGAGGCATTACTTTTCAGCCAGCCCTCACATTTAGGGTTATCTTTCTTCTTGTAAGATTTCCTATCTCTTGGTGAGTAGTGTGTAAAATGACTGGGATCAAGTTTATACATCTATATTGTTGAATGTATCTATTTCTGTGTCCACATCTCTTCCTGTGATTGTGCATGCTGTATAGAGTAGGGACATGTTTCTTCTTGATGCAAAATTTTCTTTCTTTATTCTTCATGTAGTATTGAGGTAATCAGTTTACCTTGTGCGGTGTTGTTATTGAAAAAAAAAATTTTAATGTAAATAGCACACAGAGTTCTTCGCAACTCTAGAGATATAGATATACAGTTGTGTGTTCTCCGCAATATGACTCTCTCAGAGTTTGAAAGCCATTAGTTTGTTGCAGACCACAGTGTTTCAGTATGTGATGTCCACAATGATCACTTTTTTTGTGTACTGACATAGTTAGAATTCACATGTTTGGATTTATCAGTTATTTTGCTTTATTTACCAGTAATACAATTACACATGTAAGAGAGATGTATGATTTGCACTAATTCTGTTTTGATATCCCAGTGTGACATAATTTATTCCACTGATGAACATAGCACTTAGTGAGTTATATAAGTCACCATATTTTTATAGCAGGTTTATGTACATATTTGTTATTATATTTATCACATTTGCAACTCCCAGTTTCACAGGCACTGAAGGTCTTCTTATGTTTGTTGATGTGGGAAACACTCATCAGTGTAGGTGTCATCACCATATACACATTAATATTAATTTGTAGCTAATGGCTTTGTAACTCACATGACTCTTGTGTGGTTGTAAGCATGCTTGTGTTGTGCTAGAGTCATTATTTGTGTAGGTTCATCTTCTTTCTTTATGTTTGGAAATTTTCCCTCTTGATTATTCATGTAATTTGAGGTACCAGTATTTTAATTCTATATTCTGTAAAAATTTGTAATTCAACTATATGATAAGGTTTCATTATGTTACTTTTCCAGTGTCCAGTTGAGCAATTTGATATGTAGTTATTGAATAGTCTTGGTCTTGTATATTAGGGTCATCTTTCTACATGTACGGTCGTTTTCTCTCTTCTTCATCCTGTCATTTAAGTTGTTAGTACTTTACAGTGAGTTGCCTGTGAGGTGATAGTCATTGAATTTATGTGGCTAGGTTATATAGAGTGTATCTATGGCTGTGTCCAAATGTGTTGGTATGAGTCTGTTTGTTGTACAGAGTAAATTTGTTTTGCAGGGACATGTTTCTTCAAGAGACAAAACCTACTTTCTTGATTCTTCATGTAATATGAGGGGTAAGTAATTTAACCCAAGCAGTGTCATTGTAGGAAGACTATTGTATTGTAATTATTGGTAGAAAGTTGATGTGCTCATATAGACAATATACTGTGCAAGTTATCCAGCCGTTTTAAACAGTACATACTATTGTTTATGATTATGGATATAAACAGAGCTGCTTTCTGTTGCATAGGACTTTCTCAGTGGTTAACAGCATGTAACTGTGTTGCAGACAACATCTTTTCAATGTGAGGTCCACAATGACAATTTTTGGGTGCAATTTTGTGTGATGACATAATTAGAATTCACACTGTAAAACTTATGAGTAGTTTTTTTCCCTTTTTCAGTAATACAGTAATGTATGTAAGAACTATGTAATCTTCTGAATTTATTTTATTTTGTAATCTCAGTGTCTGATAATTTATTCCATCCATGAACAAAGCTTGTGGCCATTAAAGCCTTCAGAAAGAAGAGAAAGAAGGATTGACACTGAGTATAGTCCTGCAAAAGAAATTAGTAACAAAGGAAAGCAGGGTCAGTATTGAAGAATAGCTGTCAAGCAAAAATCAAACAGTGGAAAATCCGGAATGGAATGTTACAATATAATGAGAAGGAAAGTTGCTACTCACCATATAGCGGAGATGCTTTATCTGCCTGTCTGTGACTAAGCATCTCCACTATATGGTGAGTAGCAAATTTCCTTCTCATAATATTGTTGCATTCCATCCTGGATTTTCCATTGATTGACACATGTTTTGTTCTTGTGAGAAACACTCATTAATAGCAGTTGTCATCATATAATGGCATTGTAGGTCTCAGTGGCCATTTCATGTCCCACATTTGATGTCTTCTGTCAATGTACTCATTCCTTATTGGAAGCATGTTTGTGTTGTACAAGAGTCTTTGTAAAGTTTCGTCTTTTTTCCTCACCTGTGGAAATCTCCTTTCCTAGTTCTTCTGTAATTTGATGGACTGGTATTTTTAATTTTGTATTGTGTAAAAATGTGTAATTGAGTTATGTGATAAGGTTGCATTATACTACTTTGTGAGCATCCAATTGAGCTATTTGTGGTTATTGAACAGTACTGATGTGTTATATTAGGGACATCTTTCTTCATGCAAGGTCTTTTTCTTTCTTTGTTCTTCATGTAATTTGAGATGTTAATACTATACAGGGAGTTCTGTCTAAGATGATAGTCACTGAGTTTATGTAGCTAGGATGTAGAGTGCATCTATTGCTCTGTCTACATGTGTTGGTATGAGTGTGCTCATTGTATGGAATAGCTTGTGTTTTGTTGGCATATTTTTCCTCATGAGATAAAACCTACTTTCTTGATGCTTCATGTAATATAAGAGGCAGACAATTTTGTGGTGCTATTTTGTAATAACACATTTACAATTTACTTGTCAAGGTTTATGAGTTATTTTGTTTCCTTTTTCATTAATACAGTAATATATGTGAGAAATATGAATTGTATATGTTAATTCTGTTTTGATATGTCGGTGTTCAATAATTTATATCACCAACAAATGTAGCATTTAGTGAATGATATAAATCACCAGTTGTGGTTATAGTAAGTTTACGTATGTTTCTGTTATTTATTAGCAAACAATGGAAAATCCAGGATGGAATTTAACAATATTTTGAGAAGGAAAGGTGCTACTCACCATATAGCGCAGATGCTGAGCCGCAGATAGGCACAACGAAAAGATTTTCACACTCAAAGCTTTCAGTATTTGTCAACAATAGACACACATACATTCACATACACAGTCACTCAAATGCAACTCACATACATGACTGCAGTCTCAGGCAACTGAAACCACACTGAGAGCAGCAGCACTGGTGCTCACAGTGTGGTTTCAGTTGCCTGAGACTGCAGTCGTGCATGGGAGTTGCATTTACGTGAGTGTGTTCATGAATGTATATGTGTCTATTGTTAACAAAGGCCATTGGCTGAAAGCTTTAAGTGTGAAAATCTTTTTGTTGTGCCTATCTGACACTCGGCATCTCTGTTATTTATTACATTTATCACATCCTGCAACTCCCAGCTTCACAGACTCTGACACTCATCAGCAGTAGATATCATCATCATTATATATGTGTCAATTGTAATATGTAGCTAATGGCTTTATAGCTCTCAGTGGCCATCCCATATTCTCCATTTCATGTCTTTTGTCACTGTACTCATTTGTAGTTGGAAGCGTATTTGTGTTTTACTAGAGTCTTTATTTGTGTAGCTTCATCTTCTTTGTTTATGTTTGAAAATCTTCTTTCTTGGTTCTTCATGTAAATTGAGGTACTGGTATTTAAATTCTGTATTCTGTACAATCTGTGTAATTACATTATGTGATAATGTTTCATATGTCACTTTTTCAGTGTAAACCTGGGCTGTTTGATATGTGGTTATTGAATAGAATTGATCTTCTGTATTAGGGACATATTTTTTTATGGTAAGTCTTTTTCTTTGTAGTTTCATCATCTTGTTTGAACTATTAATACTTTACAGTGAGCAGTGTGTAAGATGATAGTCATTGAGTTTATGTGGCGAGGTTGTGTGTCTATGGCTGTGTCCAAATGTGTAGGTGTAAATGTGTTTGTTGTACAGGGTAGCTTTTAGTTTGAAGTAACATATTTCTTCATGAGACAGCACCTTCTCTCTTGATTCTTCTTGTCATATTTGAGACACAGTAAAGAAATATGTTTCCAAATGAACTTGATGGAATAACTTGACAGCATAAGGTGGAAGCTGTTTGTGCTGAAAGGACCAGCGTATCTTGTATTGTCTCACTCATAAAAATTGGCATTATGTCCAGATTAAACATTTAATCAATTTTGCCTGTTTTCATTTTCTTGGGTTTTCCAACAAATTTATGCAAGTTTACAACATGTCCCACTTTCAATGTTAATAATCCTGCAAGATGTTTTGGTGGACTGTTGGTGGGCAAGCAGAATTCACTAACAATGCATGTAAGATGGAACTTTTTCTTACATATGTTCGGGGGAATCCATAGGGCCTGAGTAGTCGGGTAGATGGTGGCATTAATTTCTTCACCACTTTGTCTGGTAAACAAGAGTCCTTTAATAACCACCCTCTCTTCACGAATATGGCCTGTGTCATATCACAACTGATCTTCCAGTATGCATCATCTTCTCATAAATGTAGCCCATTCAGGTTATAGTTTTCAGTGTTCAGAAGCACAGTGGTATTTCCTTTGCCAGTTGGCAAGATAATCAAGTCATCATTCTCACATGATGAGCATAAGTCACTTTGTTCCTCCTGGCTAAGTTAGATTTCAGTGGTTTAGGTTTTGCCAGTATATGGCTGGCAGTTAGTTTGATGTCCTTCTCTGTGTCATGCGAGAGATAATGAATGCACTACTCTATTCCACTACTAACATAAAAAATTGGCAAACATCTTGAGGCTGGTGAAAAATTAAGGCTTTTACTCAATGCTGGCGCAGAGCCATTTTCCATTTCTGGGATGGAGATATTAACAGCTATTGTATTTGCCTTATCATTTTCCACATCAGTACCTCTGTGAAGTGAGAAGTCAAACTTGTTACTTTGCATAGACATTGTCCTTCACAAAGTAGCAGGCTATTGTGCTGTGCATGGGGGCAGGCTTTTGATGTTGAAAGTAAGCAACAATGCTTGTAGGGAGGTGGGAGCAATAGTTTCAAATGTGAGAGGACCCTCATGCCACCTGACGTCATTCTGTCTCACAATGAGCCAGAGCTGCTATGAGCTGCCTAATTTGCCTTCTGCTCACACATCATTTTGGTCCTCTCTGATTGGAGGCAGAAGCTGCAATTGTTGCTTTATAAGTAGAAATTTGTGACAGCCCCAGCAGTCAGTAGTTTAACTCCTGATGACAATGGCAAAAATAGCCATTGAAAGCTCATTAATTTAATTTGATTTGATGCTGTCAGAAAACAAAGAAGACATGGTGCCACAAAAGTCTTTGAGCACACTTATGTTTCCTCTGCAGTGAGGGGACAATGCACAGTGTGAGACTACTGGAATAACTGTAAAAAAAGAAATCTCATCTGCTGAGTTCTTTAGCATATGGCAATGCTGCTTTGATAAGGAGGTAATTCCTCACTTTGTTGTAGTTAAGCAACACATCCAAACTGCCTCAGTGGACAGGATTTTAAAAAGGACAAGCCATACTATTGTGAGACAGTGGACCGGCAGACAAGGTATGAGCTTGATCCATGTACCAGAAAGCTGTTTGATTGTCATCAATTTCTATCATCAGCTTTGCTGCCATTCAATTGGGAGTGGGTTGACATAGCGACAGCAGCACAACAGTGTGCCAATTTGTGGAAGACAGCAAGACAACATCCAAGCAATTTTGACCACGTAACTCACAGAGGAAATGATGTGAAGAATGATAAGTTTCACAGAATAGTTGTTAATCTCTGCAATCCAGAACTAGTCGACAACCCTGTGGCAGGTCTGGGTAAAGGCCTTAATTTTTTACCAGTCACACAATATCTGTCAGTTTTCGATATTGTTAGTGGAACTGAACGATGCATCTGGCATCTGTTGCATGACACAGCAGAGGATGTCTCACTAGCTTCCGGGCTGGGTTTAAGCTAGCCCACCAAAAACGAGTATTAACCTAGAAGATTGTCGTGACTTGTCCTTATGGTGCGCGAATGATGACTTGGTTGTCTTGATAGAAAACAGAGGAAATGCCAGTGTTTCTGAACACTGAACCTGAAGGTGCTATATTTATTAGAAGATGATGCGTACTGGGAACTTAGTCACAATCTGACACATGCCTTAATCATGAATACAGGAAAGTTATTAAAGGACTATGGAATACCAGAAGAAATTAATGCCTTGTGCTGTCAGACCTCCCTGGGCATATGGATTGCCGAAGATACATATGGGAAAGGTCCCTCTTAGCCCCATTGTTAGTGCAATTAGCTTTACCCCTATAGACTGACATAACATCTTACAGGAATATAAGCAAAAAAACTAGAACATTGTGAACACCATGTTCTAAACTACCAGACATTTGTTGAAACACACAAGAAAATGAAAACAGAAGTAAATGACATAATGGTTAGTCTGGGCATTGTGTCACTTTTTACGAGGGTTCCAGTACAAGACATGCTGGATCTTCCGGCTCAACTGTTTCCATTTGGAATCCTCAAGTTGTTGTGTTATGTTCTTACAACAAGACTTCTTATACCATGATGAATATTATGAAATAATGGAAGGCACAGTGATGGACTCACCACAGCCCCTAGCAGTCGCAAATTTCTTCATGGAGCTCTTTAGGGAGCAGGCTCCAAACTCTACAGTGTTGTGTCCATCTTGCTTCCTTAGGTATGCTCATGATACCTTCCTAATATGGCACCATGGTGAAAATACACGGCAGCAGTTAATGGATAATACAAACGGTGTTCATCCAAACATTAAATTTGCCATCGAGATAGAGCAGGATGGCAAGCTACCATTCTTGGATGTTTTCATTGGGCGGAAGGCAGCAGATCGGCTCGGTCATTCAGTGTACAGGGAACCAATGCACACTGATCAACATTTAAACACTGATAATTTTCACCATCTTGTACACTAGAAAATGGTTCTGAAACCGTTAATATACACAGCAAAATTTATTTCCGATGACAACCACATACAGTCTGAATTGCGGCACTTGAGGCACATGTTCAGAGAGGATGATTATAGCAAGATGGTTCAAATGGCTCTGAGCACTATGGGACTTAACATCTGTGGTCATCAGTCCCATAGAACTTAGAACTACTTAAACCTAACTAACCTAAGGACATCACACACATCCATGCCCGAGGCAGGATTCAAACCTGCGACCGTAGCAGTCACGCGGTTCCAGACTGAAGCGCCTAGAACCGCACGGCCACACCGGCTGGCGTTATAGCAAGAGAGACACTGCAAATGCTTTCAGATTTCACCAAAGATGGATGCCTTGTGAATTGGCAGAATAAGCCAAACCAGTGGCTTTCCTTACATGCTGTGGGCCAATGAGCAGCAAGTTACTGCAGGGACATGGATTGAGACCAGTGCTTTGGCCCATCCCTAAAATACAACATCTGCTTTGCCTTGTTAATGAGAACATAGCTCTTCATGTGCCAGGTGTACATCGTGTCCCTTGTGAGTGCAGCAGGATCTTTGTAGGTCAAACAATTTGCACAGTTGTTGTAGGGTATTGTACTGAGCACAAGAGACATATTAAATAGAGGGAGTTGGACAAGTCAGCCATATCTGAGCTCTGCCTGGAAAATGGACACAAAATACAGTATGAGGACATGAAAGTTTGCTAAGTTACATCATCTTTGTTTTTAGATATATTTTTCCCACGTGGAATGTTTCCCTCTATTATATTTTCATAATAGTTTCTATCATTTTTGAAAATGAAGACAAAAGTGTTGAATCTAGGTTGTAGTTATCTGTATTTTCTTTATCACCTTTTTTATGGATAGGAAGAACCTTTGCTTGATTTAGGTAATAGAGAAGCAACTGGATGTAAGTGCCTCATTTATAATGTCTGTTAGAGGTGCTTCTATACTGTTAATACAGTCTCTTGATAGACACACTGGAATCTCATCTAGACCTGTAGACATTTTACTCTTAAATTTATGCACAGTCCCATCGATTTCCTCTCCCATTTTAGTAGCTGCAGTATTACATGAGGCACATAGTTGTTTGTAGCCTTGTATTGTATTTTTAGTAGTTTTTCTTGCAGTTTGGTTGCTACATTGCTAAAGTAACTGTCTATAAAAGCTTATTTATTAAGTCTCCATTATTTCTGATTTTTTATTTGTCTGTTTTGTCTTTATGCTACCAGTTTCCTGTTTTCCTATATTCATTATTGCTTAGCTTTTATTGTTGAACGTCTGTATGTACTTATCATTTTTAATTCTTTTTGCATCCTGCAGAAGTTTCTTATAAATCATTTTGTATTTGACAAAAAACTATACGAATGCCAGGTCACTCTCGTTATCTTTGCTAGAGCTGAGATATTTAGGATTCTGGTACCTTTTTTACGTAGTTTTTTCTGGTAGATTCTCCAAGGGAATGTGCTATTTCAGAAATATCTCATCAAATTTTCTTTTGGATGTAGTCATAAACTTGCTAAAATTTTCATTTAAATATGTTCCTGGAAATACTTCTGAGTGTGTCTGACTGGTGTAGTGTATCTTTTTATTTTTTGTGACATATGCACAATGTGCTCCAGATATAATAATCCATGTTTTCTGCCTTGGAGCAGACAATGCCACCACCATTTGATGCCATAGCTCTGGGGTCAAGAAAAATATTTGCTCTCAACTGTTAATCATCTTGCAAGGTAGACAAAAAGTCTACCTCCTTTCTAATACTATGCAAAATGAGTTGTAATCATTCTAAACTGTCTGGACACTGGTAATATTACTCACAATATCACTAGTTAGTGTATAGGATCATTTTGTATTTTCTCAAAAATAAAACTCAGAGTGAGATCATTATTTTAGCAACTTTTAATTATCGTTATCTTCACCCATGTTCATAAGTATATGCAGTTTGCAGGACAAAGGGATAATTGGAAAGTGGATCAGCAACAAGAACCTACACTTTGTATTGAGCTGTGTTTGGTGAAATTTTGATTTAACTTGTTAAAACACGGTACGATGGTTGTGGCCATTCGTCAGTCATACTGCCACAAGTTGCACAACGTGTAACCTGCCCACCTAATCCATAATTCTGTAGAACTCTGGTTTATGTAAGCTTGAAGTTCTCACATTTCGTTTAAGTAATGATCAGCTGGGGTGCAGCCAACATTTTACCTAGCATATAATGTAAGCTCATAAAGATTCCAATATTAGTAAAGAAGCAGATGAATTTTATAATCAAAATTAACATCATCATAAATAATAATCGTGTTAAAATGTACATCTTTTAAAATGCATAAACTAAAATATGTATAAGATAGGTCCCTGAGGAGTCAGGACCTTGAATTACATTACTGCGCTGTATTGTTAATTTTTTATTTTTTATTTTGTTGCATGTTACGAAAATTTTCTGGTTGGAGATCAGGTGCGGTTGATGCCAAGTCCAGGTCCAATACAGAGATACCTCACAATTCAGCAGCAAATAAGGTCAGAGCATGTAACTCTTGCTTTCTTGATTAGATTGAACCTGTACCAAGCTTTGGAGTTTTAGGCAATCTTCTAGAGTAAATAGCTGGTAAAAATTTTCATCGATCTTTCTAGTAATACCAGGATTTTTATTTGCTCTCAAAATAGTATTCATCACAATTTGGATCAATTAAACAAATTTCTGATCTATTTTTAACACCGATTATTGTTCTACTGTCCTTTGTCTATGTGATGGTATTTTGTGTGTATATGGGTTAGGCAGGTATTACACTACCATATTTCCTTGTCAAAGCTGATATGACAAAGAAATTTGATGGTATAATAAGGAACTTTGTCAAATCTTGAATGTCATCAAATAAATATGATCAAATCTAGTGCCTCGCCATACTTCATGGAAATGATATTTGCGAAAAGCTATCTACTACCATATATGCCTTATATATGCCTTTTTGTAACATTACCACTCTGAGGCAATTACATTTTGCACTATTTGAATTCCATCTAAGCTACAGCGTAGAGGTATGGGGATCCACCAGTAAAGGTAATATGAAAAGTGTACTTATCCTACAAAAGAAGGCACTTAGAATTATGGGAAAGAAATGTGCCAGGGAGTCCTGCAGAAATTTGTTTAAAGAATTTAAAATACTAACTGTTCATAGCCTGTATGTACTTAAGATAATCATTATGGCAGTGAACAGTAACAAAACACATAATAAAGAAATACTCGATCACAGCACCAGAGGTAGAGAGAGACCCCACAACATCTCTCATAGAACAACACTTTATAAGAAAAGCCCTCACTATGTAGGCATAAAACTATTGAATTGCTTCCATCCTATTATCTCCAAATTGCCCATTACAGAACTAAAAAAGAAATTAAAATTATGGCTCCTAAACAATCATGTATATTCGATAGATGAGTTTCTAGATTTAGTACACTCTTGTGATGGAAGACCATCTATCTAAAAATATATGATTCTCAGATCTTAGATTGTGTCACAAACTGTAAATATTTGATCTCAGATCTGAATACTGTGTCGCAACCTGTAAATTTCTTAATCTATGTATTAAAATAGCAAATTGTTTTTATGTATAGTCCATATGTGTAACATTGTTCTCTCAACTAAATTTAGAAGAAGTTGTGTAGATAATAATGCCAGGCAATAATATGTAACTCTAGTAAGTAAGGCTCTGACTTATTCAGAAGACTGGGAAAAAAAAGTTTTTTTTTTTTTTTGTAATCAGTTGATGTTGGATCAAAATAAATAAATAAAAATAAGGAAATAAGTAAATAGATTTGATGATAAAAGGCATTCGTTTTCTGTTCATGACAATGTGAAATGTAATTACTTGAAGTGCTGGAATTGTTACAGCCATTTGATGTCTATTCTGTGTTGTACTTTTTACTGATTTTGTAGTTGTTGGAACACTAATTCAATTAATAAAATAATTCAAAAATAGAAATATTTTTTATTGCCCATATAATGTTTTAAACATTTATTTACATTTACGTATTCCTCCTTCATAGTTTTCTATGCCTCTTCACACATTTCTGGAATTATTTTGGTTAATGTGCAATGTGACATTCAGGTGCTGTATTTAAACTAGAGTAGCTCTCTTCTGTTTCAAGAAAACCCAGTGTCACATTTTGCCTGTCTTCTGCAGTTATAGCATTTCACAAGACTGTATTCTGTTTTGTAACACTGAGCTAATACTGCAATATGCTCTCATCCATTCATAAGTAATTTATATATAAGACTTGAAGTTCTCCACTTGCAGCTCTCATAACAAATTTTGGTGAGTTCCTTCTCTATCTCGATGTAATAGCTATGGCTTCATCCAAGTATGTTTCCTTTACTGAATTAACAGAGAAACAGGAAGCCACATTGAAGGAATTAGAAAAGGAGATAATTGAATTGCAAAAACCTCAAGAGCTGATTTCCTGGATCTGTGGAGTAGCTACCAACAGAAATGAACAAGATCCATGATAGGCTGTAATCCCTAGGTGACATGGTAGACAAACTTTTAGACTGAGTGATGCCTTTAGATCAAATAAAATGATATAAGAATAGTTAACCATGCACAAGTGGCAGGAGCAGGCATAGATGCTTGGGCAATGTCTAAGGAAGATAAAATCTCACAATCTGTGAATGAGCAAATCCAGACTGCTGTTAGTAATCTGATGACAAAGTGACCTCCGACAGTGGGCTAAAGAAGGAATTACACATGATCTAGGAACAAACACAATGAGATTTTTTTCAGTGGAGAAATAAAATAGGTGAATCAGTCAAAAACATGAAAAAACAGTTAATAGATGTTCGAGGGACAGTGCAGGATCAGACTATACTGAATGTGTGTCAGCCTGTTCAAAATATTTCACCTTCTGCACATGGCGCACTGTCGGCTTCAACACTACACACAACAGTAATGATAGAAGGAAAGATGCTTAAACATAGAAATTTTCAAATATATTCATCAGGTAAGAGACGGTGTATCCTGTGCCATTCACTTTACGGGTGTGTTACCCCTGTCATCAACCAGGCCACAAAATATAATTTGTGTAAACAAATGTATACATGTGACAGGCCCATATGAGTAACTGAAATCAATGATTCATGTGAAACATACCCTAAGGTGACAAAAGTCATGGGATAGTGATATGCACATATACAGATGGTGGTAGCATCATGTACATGTGGTATAAAAGTGCAGTGCATTGGCAGAGAATCAGTTGTACTCAGCTTCCTGATGTGAAAAGGTGTCCAACATGATTATGGCCCCATGATGAAAATTAATTGAACATGAGTGATAGTTCAAACCTGATGGCATGGGACATTCCATTTCTGAAATCATTAGGGCATTTAATATTCTGAGATCCTCAGTGTCAAGAGTGTGCTGAAAATACCAGATTACAGGCATTATCTCTCACTGTGGACAATACAGTGGCTGACAGTCTTCATTTAATGATGAAGAACAGCAGCATTCATGAAGAGGTGTCTTTGCTAACAGACTGTCAACTCTGCATGAAATACAAAATCACAGAAATTAGTCTGGGACATATGACAAGTGTATCCATTAGGACAATGCTGTGAAATTTGGCATTAATTGGCTATGGCGGCAGTCAACCAATACAGGTGCCTTTGCAAAAAGCATGACATCACCTGTTGGGCTAGTGACCTTATCAGTCTAGGGGGAAACTGTTTGCTGGTCATATGAGCTCCAGTTTTAGTTGGGGAGAGCTGATGGTAGATTTTAGGTGTGGCACATACGTCACAAGGTCATGGACCCAAGTTGTCAACAAGGCACTATGCAAGCTGGTGGTGGTTCCATATTGGTGGTGTCTGTGTTTATTTGGAATGGACTAGGTTTTAGTCCAGCTGAACTGATCATTGACTTGAAATCATTATGTTCAGCTACTTGGTGTCCATTTGCAGCCAGTCATTGACTCTAGGTCCCCAAACAACAATATAAATTTTATGGACAACAATGCACCATGTCACTGGGCCACAGTTTTTCACAATTCATTTTACAAACATTCTGGACAATTTGAGTGAATGATATGGCCACCCAGGTTGTCGACCATGAATTCCACTAAACATTTATGGGACAGAATCAATAGGTCAGTTCATGCACAAAATCCTGCACTGGCACCACTTTCACATTTATGGATGGCTATAGAGGCAACAAGGCTCATTATTTCTGCAGGGGATTTCCAATGACTTGTTGAGTCCATGCCATATTGAGTTGGTGGACTACACCAGGCAAATGGGGGTCAGACACAATTTTAGGAGATATCCTATGACTTTTGACACCTCAGTGTGCAAGATTTTGAAAAGGGTTTTCTTGTCAAATTGTGGTCCAGTGGTGTGCAGGTAATACTTCAGAAGAAGGTTTTTACTCGGAGCTTTTCTCTTTTCAAAATGGGAGGTTGCGCTGATATTTCAAATAATAACTTAATAAGGCATGCTATTGGGATGAACTATTTCAGGTAGAAATATTTGAATGATCTTGAAGCAAACACTGCCTGTTGAAATTAGAGAGAAACTTATCTAGAAGTTTCGAATCCGATCTAGAAGAATTTAAGTGTGTATTGCATTCGATGGGTATAATTGAAGGAGGCATTTAAGTTGCAACCAGGTCCCAGAGGTTATTATTCACAGAGTCCTAGTACAATCAATGGTTGTATTGGAGCACTACCACATGAACTGTATGTGGGCACCCCCAACCAAATAACAAACTGAACAGTTATCAAAACCACAACAAATGAAATGGTAGTGGGAATTATTACATATTAACTGAAACAAACAAAGGTGCTATGAAATGAGATATGTCCTGGCCATGCACCTAGTAATAATATTGAAGTAACAGACATCTGCAAACACCAGTGAATTATGACTGGAGATCTCAGTCACCAGTGATTACCAAAGTCATTGATGATGTCAGTCACCCTACTGAACAATATCCGGTAAATTGTCTCTGACCACATCAGGCCCTGGAGAGCTGATCATGAGGTAAGACAGGGCCTGTGATAGAGCTGCAAAATTCTTTCATTATACTAATGGAACCGACATGAGGGAGGAGCTCTGCTCTGTTTGATTCAATGTAATCAGGAATAGGTGCTGTTACTACAATCTGAAATTTGGGCCAGTATTGAGGATGTTCCAGCAACTATTGTTCTAGACTCAGGAGCCTTTGTCAGTGTGACTTCAAGCAGTTCTTTCAATAAAGTATCCACAAAAACAAAGTTGTGTAGCATTCCTGTACAGAACAGCAAGATTATTGCGCATGATCCAGAAATGTTAGAATGATGGAGAAGTTACTAAAACTAGAAAATGTAGCAGTTCCATGAACCATTCTTGTAGCTGAAGACTTGATTGTTGATTGTATTCTGAGACTTGTGTTTATCCATGAGGATATGAAATTGACTTCTCTTTCTGACTGATAGTGAAAGAGCTAAAGTTGAGCTGCTGTGAGGGATGGTAGCCACAGATGGTAGTGCCAAGTTTTCCAGATTAAAGTCATTGTAAAGGAACATAGCAGCACAAGAGCATTTCTGAGCCTATAGAACAAATAACTTGGAAGTCACATCGCAAGTATAAAAAAAATTAGAAGAGCCAGTAAACCCAACCAGCAAGCAAATACAGCAGAAGTTAGACCTTTTGAATCAATATGGGGAGATAAGTGAACAAAAACCCGGTGTAATCCAAGGAAATACATCATCTTAATGAACTTCCACACACAGCCTTGTACAGTAGTTTCTGTCTTATCACTCAGTCTCAGCGGTAAGCAATAGCCAAAGAAATCAAAAGGATGTTTCAAGAACTTAACAGGTTCATAAGGAATTATTGTAACCATCAACAAACACTAAGGATTGACTATATAAAATCATTTGAAGAAGTAGTGAATCTGCTGTCTTGTCAACACATTACATTACAGCAGAGCTAATGTTTTGCAGGAGGGTAAAGAATTCATGGGTGGACCAGATTCCACAGGTTCCCAATGACAGAGACTAGTGGGGAGAAAAGGTTCAGAAAGCTTTGATCAGTTCGACAGAAAAAGTGTTCACAAGAAAGCACAATTGTGACAAGAAAGTGGTAAAAATGCTAAGGTATCAAATGGCCCAGAAAGTATTATTAAGAAGCCATCCAACTATTGAACAAAAAGAATGAAAAGTGGTAGTTGTTTTTTATGGTACCTTTTGTCATTCTAAGGGTTCCAAATCTTGGTGCGTACCTATTAGGGCACCCAAGTAATCATCAAATTAAAAGACTTTATCCTCATCAAGATTCACTGAAATATTATTCTTTGTGGAATTAGTGTGCATCATTTTAGGAACACAGAGTTAATTGGAATGTTTGAACTGAATATTTATGTTGGTGTAATGCCACAATTACAATCTTTTTGCTTTACAACATGTTTTGAATTTAGACATAAGATGTGTATTTAGTTTTGATACTGTGTGACATGTATTTGTAGGTTGTTGTGTGTAGTAGATAAGTATTATCCTGCGAAAGATGCAGGAGCTCATGAGTTATTCTTGAATTTTAATTAGTCATATTATGAGAATACTCAAGATCATTTTTGTTAGTAATAAGATCTGCTTACAAATGAAGCGTATTATTACAAAATAATGTAAGACTAAGATTTATGTTTATGTAGATTGAATGATTCTCACATGCCAGTCTTAAGATCAGTATTTCCTACATTTGCATCTACATGATTACTCTTTAATTCGCAATTAAGTGCCTAACAGAGGGTTCATCAAACCACGTTCGTGCTATTTCTCTAGTGTTCCACTTTCAGACAGCACACAGGAACAATGGACATTTAACTCTTTGTTTACATGCTCTGATTTTTCTTATATTATTATGATGATCATTTCTCCCTTCCTAGGTGGGTGCCAACAAAATACCTTTACACGCTGAGGAAAAAGTTGGTGATTGAAATGTCTCGAGAAGGTCCCACCACAACAAAAAATTATGTTTGTTGTAATGATTGCCACTCTACTTCATGTACCATATCACATGGTACTCTTTCCCTTATTTTGTGACAATACAAAATAAGATCTCTTCCTTTGAACTTTATTGATGTCCTCTGTCAGTTCTATCTGTCAAAGATCCCACAGTTCACACCAGTAATCTGGAAGAGGGTGGACAAGCATAATGTAAGCAGTCTGATTACTGGACTTGTTGGAGTTTGTGGTGTTTGTATACTTTATTTCTTCGTTGATAGTTCTCTGTGTTGATGTACTGCATTGTCATACTCGCTGAAAAATGGAGGGTGGAAGTTCAATACTGGCACTGTAAATGATGTAGTTGACAATTGCAGAATTTTGTTTCACAGTTCTTTACTTTCACTGTTCACATCCCCCCTCCAAGTAGTACATAATTATATGTCCGATTCACTATTGATAAATGTTGAAAAGCCTCATTAACAGGTTGCAGGCAACATCAGCATACTGCTACAATAGTTTACTGTTGAACATGTATGAGAAGTAAAAACCTAAACATGCAGTTCACAGTTCTTTGCAGAATAATACGGTACCTGTGACAGTATTTTTCAAATAAATTAAACAGACATTGTCATTAATTGTTCTAACATAGGGCCTATTAGTGTTCCCCTTATTCCACTGTTAAGTTGATGCATTGTTGTTAATCTAACCAATATGTGTTTCACATCTGAAATTTGGCCAGGGGCTGACTGACTGGGGACCAAAAATTGGTCCTTTACATATCCTCACAACAAGAGGCACTGAAACTATACACTGTTCAATGTTTAAATTACAGAAATTACAATTAAAACATAACTCATTCAATGAACTGAATACATCGAAAAGTTCCTTCTGTGTACCAGTTCCTTCTACCACAAAGGTTAGGCCAAATTATTTGTTTAAGTAATGAAATTTTTAAGTAATGAAATTAACAGATATAGTTATACAAACAATACTTTTGACAAACCTGGTAATTATTTTGGAATTAATTAAGGGTTGGCTTTGCTACTATGTTTTCGAATAGAGCCAAACAAATACTTTAAGAAGCCTAGAAGTTCTTCTTCCAAGTGTTTGTAATTAGTACAGAATTTATATTTGTTTATAAGTCAACAACAGAATCTAAGTTGCAAAAGAATTACTGATTTCAAGCTATAATGATCTGTAGCAAAAGATAATAACTAGGAATGATCAAAATAAAATACAAACTTCATTACGTACACAAAACTAAGCACAAAAATAGACCTGGTACTATATTCCTTAAGACTGAGGGCCGACCTTTCTCGTTTATGGAAGTTCATATTATACTCATGCATATTAATGGTAATTAAGCAAGAATGAAAATAAAATGAATTTAAGGAGGCAGATGGTGGAACAAGGAAGGAAGTAAAGAAACCCCAGCTTGCTTTGTCACAAGCTGTACCAATAAATCACAGTCTTTGCTTCGCTTTCCCCACAACATTTTCTGTGTGATCATTCCAATTTAAACTACATGTAATTGTGATTCCCAAGTATTTAATTGAATTGACAGCCTTTAGATTTGTGCGATTTATCCTGTAACCAAAGTTTAGCAGACTCCCTTTACTACTCATGTGGATGACTTCACGCTTTTCACTATTTAGAGTCAGTAAATTGCTGCTTTTTTTCATCCTACACATATCTTGTTGAAATTATTTTGCAATTGGTTTTTATCATTTGATAACTTTACAGGGTATTAAATGACAGCATCGTCTGCAAAAAATCTAAGGGGTTTGCTCAGATCATCTCCTAAGTAGTTTATGTATATCAGAAACAGCAGAGGGAATATAACACTTCCTTGGGGAATGCCAAATATTACTTCTATTTTACATGGTGACTTTCCATCAGTTACAATGATCTATAACCTTTCTAACAGGATATCACGTATCTTGTCACACAACTGAGACAATACTCCACAGGCACACAATTTGATTAGAAGTTGCATGTGATAAATGGTGTCAAAACCTTTATGGAAATCTGAAAATATAAACCTGTGGCTCTAATTTGAAGTATATTTGAATCATGATAATTATTGGTTTACAAGTTTAGCTTGTGTTTAAAGTTGCAGTGAGCTTGGTACAGGTGGGATTCATCATAGTGATTGGTGTGATGTGTTCTACTCTCTTCTTCAGAGGTGCATACTTGGCTTCTGAATATTGACCTTGGGAGTGTTGCATAATATATTTTCCATTAACTAAGACTGAAATACTTGTTCCACATATCAGCTCATTAAACTGAATTTGTGAGAATTTGGTGGGGTACTGTTCAAATATTGTAATTGTCATGATTCATGGAACTTTTACATGACAGGTTTATCTAAATATGCGGGACAATGAACATGAAGAGAAAATATTGTTCATTTTTTGATGATAAAGTGAGCATAGAATCATGAACACATGTGAGTAAATGGTCATGAAAAAGGGTAAACAGTCAATGTGCACAAATTGTATTAAATCACAGCTGATCACTCACGAATGCAACTGGAAAATTGGCCTGCAAGGACTATTATTGCCACTGAAGTGAAGCTAGTGCTTATAAGGACCTTGTTTTGTTTGAAGGATTTGTGGAATGTACCACAGACATTCTTTGACTGTGCTATAGGGGCATTAACCTGTTCACCAATTAAACTACAGTTTTAAGTGATGGTCTAATGGCAACTAAAGGAAAATTTGCTATTGCATAATGATCAACCTTGTAATTACACCTCTCCCAAATCCAATGAATTCAGTGCAGTTGATAACTTAAAATTAAACAGAGATTATGCTGCACTAAATATCATTTCTGAATTAATGGATTCCCTTATAGTCGTTCATATCAGTAAAGTTTTCCTCATTTATATTCAACTGTTGTACATTCACATGCCCTTGGTGCTGGCATGGTGTAGTGAGCATCCAAACACCATCATTCTACCATCCTGTGGATCAACCCTGTTTCCTGTCCATCCCACACCCTGGACGATATCAAGAAGGGCTTCAATGCCCATCACCCCAAATTTGTCGCAACTTTCCCTTCAGTTTTCTTAGTGTCATAGTGATGTCATTGCATCTGATTAATATTGTTTCCTTTTTTGGTAAAATTTTGATGTGGTACCTAAAAATTGACCTAAGAAACTTTCGCAAAAATTTCAGATTAAAAAATTTTATGTAGCCTAGATTTTAAATATTTGCAAATCAAAGCATATTATGCAAACTGCTTTTCTAAAAAAGCTGCACGGAAGGTGATACATACAGGTAACATGTGAAAATTACGAAGTATGTCGCAAAGTAAGTTCTTTTGGTCATATAAAACAAAGGTATACAGATACAGAAAAAATATTTATTGTGCAAAAATCTATAACTGTTAAACTACTTTTCTACATAGCTTCCAAAATTTTGTAGGCATTTGTCATAACGTGGCACAAATATTTGGATGCCTTCTTCATAGAAGGTTGCCACCTGTGTATTAAACCATGTGGTAACATGTTCTTTAGCTCATCATCATCATTGAAGTGTCAACCACCAAGGACAGATTTTAGGTGTAAGAAGAGATGAAAGTCACTAGAAACAAGGTCCGGGCTGTATGGTGGATGATCAAATGCATCCTAGTGAAATTCCCATAAGAGTTGTTTGGTCACATTCACCGTGTGTGGTCGGGCATTATTGTGGAAAAAGACACCACACTTTTAACAGTGAGCTTAGGCACTTGTTCTGTATTGTGTGCACAATTTCTTAATGGTCTCGCAGTAAGCATGTGAATTGACTGTTTGGCCTCATGGTAAGAAATCAATCAGTAGAATGCCCATTCTGTCCCAAAAAATAGTGCACATGACTTTTTGAGGTGTCAAGATTTGCTTAGGCTAAACCTTCATTGGTGATGAAGTGTGCCTCCATTCCATTGCTTGCCGTTTCATTTCAGGGGTGTCCTACATACCCAAGTTTCATTCCCCGTGACTATCCGAGAATGAAAACCATCGCCTTCTTCAGTGTAGCACGTCAAAAACTGAAGCGCACTGCCCATCCATTGTTTTTGTGTTGTTCAGTAAGAATTTTTGGTACCCAATGTGAGCGAAGTTTTCAAAATTTCAGTTTTTCAGTAACAATTTCAAGAATTAGTGATTGTGAGATTTGCGGAACTTCCATAGCAAGGGCACTAAGTAAAAACTTACGGTTGTGCTTAATCTTCTCTTCAGTTGTCTGAACCAGTTCATCAGTAACAGGCGTCCACTTCATTCTTCATTGTGTGCTTGATCATGTCCTTCATTGATCAGTCTGACCATTGAATCACTCATAGCATTTAGTCCATAAACCTCGCAAATTTGCTGATGATTTTGGTTTACTTTCTTTGCATTTAGATCTGATTTCACACATGGTGTTATTTTCAGTTATGGAGTTATGGTGTCACTTTCAGTTATGGCTGACATTATAAAGAAGCACTACAAAACACATGTCGGCAGCCGTGATCTGAAATTGGTGTACATATCTTCTCCTTGAGTCAGAGTAACTGCCATGCATGCTTGGAACTGTGATCGTAGCACTGCCATGGATAGAAGTAGAAGTGGAACTTAGTTTGTGGATGATCCTCATATTGTGATGACAGACATACCATGTACAATTACTACAGTATTACAAAATATTAATTTTCTGATGATTATGAAGAACTAATGATTATGTAAAATCAAAAGATTGGAAACTCCAGAATCGAATAATGAGAGTATTTCAAAAAGGATACATTGGTACACGCCATATAGGTTAGATGCTGAGTTGCAGAGAGGGACAATAAAAAAATGTAAACAAGTACGTTTTTGGCCAAAAGACCTTTCCTGTGATGTCAACATTACATAAACCAGACACCCGCCCATCCATCCACCTAACCATCCATCCACCCAACCACCCAACCACCCACCCACCCACCCACCCACCCACCCACCCACACACACACACACACACACACACACACACACACACACACACACACACACACAAACATAAACATGATCATACCCATGAGACCACTGGCTCTGGCCGCCAAGGAGAGACTGCGAGCAACTGTATATGAGGGAGAGAGATTGCAGGATAGGATTGGGGACTGTAAAGGACTGTTTCTGATAGCATCCAAGGACATGGTGGGATGAGGGCAGGACAGCTAGGTGCAGTCAGGAGGTAGACGGATGGTGGTTTGAGACTGGGAGGGGGTTTGGCAGTGGAAAAGGGAGAGAAGTAAAAGAAAAAGAAGGAAATCAACTGTAGGTGATTGATGGAGTAGAAGGCTTTGTAGTGCTTGAGTGGGATTGGGGAAGGGGGCAGGTGGGTGAATGACACTGCCTAATACAGGCTGATTCAAGAGGAATATGGGAGTGTAGGATATATTGCACTTAGAGTAACCCCTGTACAGTTCAGAAAATCTGGTGTTGATAACAAGGATCCATGTAGCACAGTCTGTGAAGCAGTCATTGAAATGAATAGTTCAGATGGTTCAAATGGCTCTGAGCACTATGGGACTTAACTTCTGAGGTCATCAGTCCCCTATTACTTAGAACTACTTAAACCTAACCAACCTAAGGACATCACACACAGCCATGCCCGAGGCAGGATCCGAACCTGTGACCGCAGCAGTCGTGCAGTTCCAGACTGTAGCGCCTAGAACCACTCGGCCATGAAATGAATAGTGTTGTGGTGAGTAGTGTGCCTAACAACTGGGTGGTCCAGCTATTTCTTGGGCACAGTTCGTCATTGGCCATTCTTGAGGATAGAAACTTGTTGGTTGTCATGCTATTAGATTTCACCACAGTGGTTGCAGCTTACCTTCTAGATAACATGACAGCCTTCACAGGTAGCAATGGTTTTGATGGGATACGTGACATTTGTGACTGTACTGGAGTAGATGGTGGTGGGAGGATATATGTGACAGGTCTTGGGTGTAGGTCTATTACAATGATATGGACCTTGAGGATAGGGGTTGTGACCAGGGATGGAGTAGCGTTGGACAGTGATGTCTGACAGATTTAGTATATGGTTGAACATCACTGTGGGAGGGATGGAACGGGTAGTGGATAGGACACTGCTCACTCCAGGGCATGATTAGAGATAGTCGGATAATGTAATTCAGTTGCTCCTCTCCTTGGTATTACTGAGTTACAAGGGGAATGTTGCTTTGTGGCTGGATGGTGGGACATTGGGAGATGGTCTGTCACTGGAGAGATAAAGTACAGAACATTTGTTTCAATACAAATTGTTGAGGATAATTTTGGTCTATAATGCTCAGTGAGACCCTTGGTTTCTCTGAGAGGGACTGCTTGTCACTACAGATGCAACAAGTCACAGGTGGCTAGGCTGTATGCAAAGGACTTCTTGGTATGGAATAGAAAGGAGCTGCTGAAGTGGAGGTACTGCTTTTGGTTGTTAGGTTTGATATGGATGGAGTTACTGATGTAGCCATCTTTGAGGTGGAGGTCAACATAGAGGAAGGCATCTAGTTGTGTTGAGGGGAACCGTGAGTAGCAACTGGAAGGAATGAGGATAGGATTTTCTCACACTTAATCCTGATTATGAAGGTGTCACCAACAAATCTGAACTAGTTGAGGAGTTGGGGATTCTGGGTGGTTAGGAAGGATTCCTCTAGACGGCTCATGGCAGGCTGGCATAGGATGCTGCCATGTGGGTGACCGTTGCCATACCTTAAAATTGTTTGCCGTGAGACCTTCATAGGTGAAGTCCCCCCAGGGGCTCAGCATTCATTTGCTGAGTACGGGCTTGGCGACCCCGGGGTCCTGAGCTGGGGACTGGTCAGCGCCGCCAGTCTCCTGTCACCATAACCCCCGGACATGCTTCAGCGACCACCGCATATCTTGACCGCCTGGATTGCGAGGAAGGTAAACCTCTATAAAAACCCCTCAATCTTACGGTGTGCTGCGCGCCTATAAGATGCATGGCTGTTGGGGTGGAACAGTCGCAAGCGGGCAACCTCTGGGGCACCTGCCACGCCCCAGTTGTATAAGGCTTACCTAGGCACGCGGGGCTCTGTCTAGGTGGACTTCTAGTTCCCTAGCTGCTCGTGGGACCGAGATGGAACCCTCGAACTTTTATTCTTCTCCTGCCAGCGGAAAGGGTGGACCGCTGGTGGGTTCTAACACCCAATCCAACAAGAGGGCTCGTGTAGCCAGTCCTCCTGATTCAGGTAATAGTAACAGAATGCATGCTGATTCGCAGAATGTGTTTTTCATAATTAAAAGAAAAGATGGGAGTTTTGAAAAAGTTTCGGCATTTTATATACAGAAGGGCTTAGAAGGTATTGCTGGCACATTAAAATCTGTAAAGCGCTTGCGAAATGGCACCTTGTTGGTTGAAACATCTAGCTTCCAGCAAGTCCAGAACCTTCAGAAGGCACAATTTCTTGGGGAGTTTGCGATCGAGACTGAATTTCACAACACCTTGAACTACAGCAAGGGTGTTGTGACTTGCAGAGATCTCGTTGACATTCCCCAAGACGAACTGAAGGCTGAATGGTCCCGGGAAGGAATTGTCGACGTGCAACACACTATGAAACGGGTGGATGGTGCTCTCATAAAGACTGACTCATTTATCCTTACATTTAACACCACCAAATTGCCAGAGCATGTGAAGGCAGGTTTCCTACGTCTCAGTGTACGGCCTTATTACTCCAACCCCATGCGGTGTTTTAAATGCCAACACTTAGGACACACTACTCTCGGCTGTAGAGGGGAAGCCACTTGCGGGAATTGTGGTAAAGCCACCCATGAGGGAGTTGGTTGCTCCTCTCCTCCCAAGTGTGTCAACTGCTCTTGGGATCACCCTGTGTGGAGTAGGGAATGCAGAGTTTTCCTTGAGGAACGGAAGATCCAGGAACTAAAAACTACAAAACGCATCCCGTATGGTGAGGTGAAGAAAATCTACAAGTTCATGCAGCCGCCCATGTTCGCTGCTTCCTTTTCTTCCGTTCTCAAACAACCAGTCTTGAAAACCAATGCCGCTACACAAACGGTGGTTGCTACTGTCAGCACTAGCACCTGCGCTTGTCAATGTACGTTTGCTGCTGCCGTTCCTGTGAAGCCTGCTGCTCCCACCCCCCCGGCCTTCTGACCGGGCCGTGGTAGCTGACATCATGGAACTTCCTGCCCCTTCCCGGGTCCAGTCTTGTGCACTGCCCAGCACTGCTACACCCCCTACTGCTTCTGAGGTTTTGGCTCCAATGCCACCTCAGGCCAGAACATCGAAGCCAAAGACAAAGGTGAAGACTCGCCCACTAAAGGAGACTGCAGTTATACAGTCTCCTGATGTGGATGTCATTCTCTCTGACGTCTCTCTCGACTCCTCTTCTGAGGTGATGGAGGTTGATGTCAGACTGGGGCAATCATCTCGCCCCAAAACTGAGCCTCCACCTGTTGTGGGCTCTCCTCCCTGACAGAAAGTGAGAATGAAGGTACTCCCACCCTGATAGATGGCTCCCATTATACTGTGGAACATGAATGATTCCGGGCACATGTGGAGGAACTGAACCTCCTAGCACGGCAACGCCCCCTGTGCTTGTGTTTACGGGAAATGCATTTAAAACCATCTGATGCTCCTGTACTAAGGGGCTATACATCATATCGCAAAGATGACCTGACTGGAGAAAGGGCCAAAGGCGGAGTCGCTGTGTTTGTCAATAATGACCACCACTCCTCTGCCCTCCCCCTGGATACTGACCTGCAAGCAGTTGCAGTTGAAATTCATTCACCTTGGAGGCTTACCGTTTGCTCCCTTTATTTACCCCCTCTGGATGCAATGACCTTAGACGCTCTCACAGATCTTATCGACCAACTCCCCCGCCCATTTCTTATCCTGGGAGACTTTAATGCCCATCATGTCCTGTGGGGCTCCACTTTTCTTTGCGCTCGAGGTCGAATTTTGGAGAGCCTCCTAACATCTCAAGTGTTGTGCATCCTCAACACAGGTACTCCGACTCATTTCTCTATTGCTACAGTGTCATTCTCAGCCATTGACCTATCTTTCTGCTCTCCAACCCTCACCGACTCTGTTCACTGGGAGGTCATTGACGACCTTCATTCCAGTGATCACTTCCCTATCCGCATTCATCTCCTGGATGGTGTATTGCTGGAGCCGCGGCCACCATCGTGGATGATTGGCAGGGCTAACTGGCCACTGTTCACTTGGTTGGCTGTCTTTGACCGCCACAATAACGTACAGGAATGGGTGGATCACACCACGCTTGTGGTCCATCATGCTGCTGACCTGTCCATACCACAGTCTTCTGGCCCTCCTAAGCGGCGCCTTGTGCCTTGGTGGATGGAAGAGTGCCGTTCAGCCATCCGGGACAGGCGTGCGGCTCTTCGCCGATTTAAATGCCGCCCAACAGCGGTCAATCTTACCCCCTTTCGAATCGCAAGAGCCAAGGCACGCCTTGTCATTAAAGAGAGCAAGAAAAGGTCATGGCAGGAGTTCCTGGACTCCATCAACCGTTCCACTTGTTCCACAAGTGTATGGGAAGCCATCCGGAGGATTTCCGGTAAACATAGCTTTACCAATAGCTGCTGTCCTGAACCAGGGATGCCTCCAAACGACACCCAGAGCCATTGCTCAGACGCTGGCAGAGCATTTTGCACAAAGTACTGCCACTGCAAATCAGGATCAAGCGTTTCGTCGCTACCGTGTGACTGTCGAACGAGCGACCTTTGACTTTCGTTCGAACAGTTCTGAGGCCTACAATTCCCCTTTCTCCATGTGGGAACTTGAATTGGCACTTACTGAGACTTCTGACACTGCACCAGGTTACGACCGCATCCGGTACTCCATGCTTCGACATCTGCCAGCGGCGTCAAAGGAAATCCTCCTCGAATGTTTTAATCTCATATGGCAGACAGGGGTGTTCCCCACCTCGTGGAGGGAGGCAATTCTCATCCCTCTCCTCAAACCTGGAAAGGACCGCACATGTCCCGGTAGTTATCGTAGTATCGCCTTGACAAGCTGTGTCGGAAAGACCCTGGCACGGATGGTTAACCGGCGTCTGGTCTGGCTGTTAGAGACCAGACAGCTCCTTAGCCGCTTTCAGTGTGGCTTCTGAAAATTTCGGTCCACGGTCGACAACCTGACCCTCCTAGAGGCGGCTATTCAGCAGGCTTTTCTCCGTCAGCATCACTGTATCGGTATCTTCTTTGATATCAGTAAGGCATATGATACTACTTGGAGACACTGTATTCTTGCAAAAATGCATCAATGGGGCTTTCGTGGGCGCCTCCCGATTTTCATTCGGTCTTTCCTGTCTCAGCGGTTTTTTCGGACCCGCGTTGGTAACACACTGTCTGATCGCTTTGAGCAAGAGAACGGTGTCCCCCAGGGCAGTGTTTTAATCGTTACCCTCTTTGCCATAGCCATCAACAGTATAACATCTACAGTGAGGAGTCCAGTACAGTGCTCCTTATTTGTGGACGACTTTGCTGTTTTCTGTTCCTCCTCCAGTGTTGCAACCGTGAGCCGTCAGTTGCAGCTAACAGTGCGGTGGTTAGAGGAGTGGGCTGCAAAGACGGGTTTTCGGTTTTCTGCCGAAAAGTGTGTTTGTGTTCATTTTAATCGTTCTCGTCATCTTTTTACTATGCCTACCTTGCATATGGGGGATACTGTCCTACGTTTTAGAGACACAGTGCGGTTTCTGGGCCTAATTTTTGACTCCAGGTTGTCATGGCTGCCACACCTACGTGACTTGAAAGCCAGAACGCTGAAGGTACTGAACATCCTCAAGTGCCTCAGCCACAGGTCTTGGGGCATGGACAGGGCGTGTCTTGTACAGTTTTATGGAGCTTTTGTGCGTTCACGGCTGGACTATGGGTGCACAGTATATGGGTCAGCGAGGCCATCTTATTTGCGGATCCTTGACGCTGTTCACCATGCTGGGATCCGACTGGCCACGGGTGCTTATCGGACCAGTCCCGTATCCAGCCTCTGTGCTGAGTCTGGCGAACCGCCACATACCATCCAACGACAGCTCCTGCTGGTGCTCCAGGCTTGTAAGTTTCTTGCAGCTCCCAGATCGCCTGCTCACCATCTTGTTGCCCATCCACCTCTGGACCGCCTTTTTTCCCGCCGTCCCCGGGTTACGTTGCCGTTTGGGATCCGTGTGCAACGTGTACTAGAGTCCCTTGGTGTGGAGTCTGTACAACCCCAAATCCAGGGTTTTAACCACCTGCCACCCTGGTTACTGAAGAAGCCCGGAGTGATTTTAGGTTTATTGCAGTACAAGAGAGATTGCACTCCTGCCACCATTTTTAATGCAGCATTTTCTGCCATTTCATCTGAGCACCACGACTATGTAGCTGTTTTTACGGATGGGTCGAAACAAGGGGATTCTGTTGGTTGCTCAGTTGTTTTTCCATATCGTGTCCTCAAGGTCCGACTGCCTCAGACTTTTACTGTCTTTGATGCAGAATTGTTTGCGATCTTGCGGGCACTGGAGCACATGAGACATTCTTCCTCTCCTAAATTTCTTGTCTGTTCCGATTCACTCAGTGCCCTTCACTCATTGCTACATTTGTATGCGGCAGACAAAATTGTCCAGACCATCCAGGATGCCCTCCTCTGACTACAGCGACTGGGGAAAGTTGTAGCTTTCTGCTCGGTTCCGGGGCATGTTGGCATTGCTGGGAATGAAAGGGCCGATCTCGCAGCCAAGGAGGCATGTCTCGCCCTACAAGTATCTCAGTGTGCTATCCCCTTGCATGCACTCACCTCGCTGTTGAGCTCACGGGTCATGCGTCAGTGGGAGGATGAGTGGCTGGAAGTGACTGACAATAAGCTCCGTATAGTCAAGCCCACAACGCGTGTGTAGTGTACTTCCTTTCAGCCCCATCGACGGGTCGAGGTTCTCCTCACTCGGTTTCGAATAGGCCACAGCCCTATGACGCATGGCTTCCTGCTCCGGTGAGAGGACCCTCCAATGTGTGGTGCTTGCGGCGTCCAGGTCACTGTGCGCCACATTTTATTGGATTGCGTTTTATTTTCTAACCAGCGGGTCGCGGCTGACTTGCCAGCGGACCTGCCATGGTTGATGTCTTTTTATGGGAGGGAAGGTTGTGGGTGATAGGTGGAACATGTGGCTCTGTGAGAGCAGAGATTCTCTCAGTGAGCAACACAGCATCTGGCCACAGAGGATGGTTGGGTGTATAGACTTTATGAAGCATGTAGAAGGTAGGAGTGTGGGGAGTGGTGGGAATGAGGAGAGAGAGAGAGAGAGAGAGAGAGAGAGATAGAGAGAGAGAGAGAGAGAGAGAGAGACTCGGGGGACTGATTCTGGGATGGGTGTAAGGATTTGAAGAGAGACCAGAGATCCTGTTGGATTTCTTGAATGGGCTCACAGTGCCAGGGTTTGTAGGTGAATAAATCTGACAGCTGGCAGAGTCCTTTCACCACATAATCCTTGCAGTTCTAAAGGCCTTGTGGCTCAGAAGCTTACTTCTTTAGCCGTCTTTTTGTTGTACCTATCTCGATTCAACATCTGCTCTATGCAGTCTATAGCAGTATATCCTTTACAAAATACTGTCATTATGATTACGCAAATACTTTATTAAGAACCAAGATTGATCCAACTTTGCTGACAGTTCTCCATAGTTTCCCATTTGGGCATTAGCCCAAATGGGGAAGCTTACAGGAAAGCTAATCCAAAGTAGCACAGGTTGCTAGGTTGCTAATGAGTAGAAACAAATGTGCTAGTTGCCTAACCTCTGTCAATCTTGGGACCTTTTAGGTAGCATGTCTGTACCAGCTGCCAATAAAGAATAGTGTGTAATTAATTACCTGCCCATGTGATCTTAACCAGTCAGCAATTTACATTGAACAAAATAACATGAAGCCATAACCTACATATAATTTTAATTTATTGTCAATCTACATGAACAAACAATTTCATACTGAAATTAATGCACACAATTATCTTGTCTCAAGTTCAATTTTATAAAGTGACTGACTTTAGGTGAATGAACAGAGTGGTGGTTCTTCTGTGAAAACCTGGAATCCTCATGGAATTACACTATGTGATCAAAAGTATCTGGACATCTGGCTGAAATTTACTTACAACTTCATGGCACCCTCCATCGGTAATGCTGAAATTCGTTATGGTGTTGGCACATCCTTATCCTTGATGACAGGTTCCACTCTCGCAGTCATACATTCATTAGGTGCTGGAAGGTTTCTTGGGGAATGGCAGCCCATTCTTCACAGAGTGCTGCACTGAGGAGAGGTATCGATGTTGGTTGGTGATGCCTGGCATGAAGTCGGCATTCCAAACCATCTCAAAGGTGTTCTATAGGTTTCAGGTCAGGACTTTGTGCAGGTCAGTCCACTACAGGGATGTTATTGTCATGTAAGCACTCTGTCACAGGCCGTGCATTATGAACAGGTACTCGATCATATTGAAAGATGCAATTGCCAACCCCAAATTGTTCTTCAACAGTGGGAAGCAATAAGGTGCTTATAACATCAATGTAGGTATGTGCTGTGATAGTGCCACACTAAACAACAAAGGGAGTAAACACCCTCCACAAAAAACATGACCACACTATAACACCACCGCCTCCTTATTTTACTGTTGGCACTACACACACTGTCAGGC
The DNA here is from genome assembly GCF_023864345.2 of Schistocerca serialis cubense. Classification (NCBI taxonomy): domain Eukaryota; kingdom Metazoa; phylum Arthropoda; class Insecta; order Orthoptera; family Acrididae; genus Schistocerca; species Schistocerca serialis. The sequence continues at coordinate 159,043,972 of NC_064638.1, forward strand.
GACGTTCACCAGGCATCGCCATACCCACACCCTGCATCGGATCACCACATTGTGTACTGCGATTCTTCACTCTCCACACTTTTTTTCCACTTTTTAATTGTCCAATGTTTACACCAACAAGTGAGGTGTCATTTGTTTTTTACCAGCGTGATGTGTGGATTATGAGCAGCCACTCAACCACGATATCCAAGTTTTCTCACCTCCCACCTAACTGTGATAGTACTTGCAGTGGATCTAGATGCAGTTTGGAATTCCTGTGTGATGGTCTGGATAGATGTCTGCCTATTACAGATTACAAGCCTCTTCAGTTGTCAGCGGTCTCTGTCAGTCAACAGATGAGGTCGGCCTGTACGCTTTTGTGCTGTATGTGTCCCTTCACGTTTTCACTTCACTATCACATCAGAAACAGTGGACGTAGGGATGTTTAGGAGTGTGGAAATCTCGCGTACAGGCACCCAATCACCTGATCACATTCAAAGTCTGTGAGTTCTGTGGAGCACCCCATTCTGCTCTCTCACGAGGTCTAATGACTACTGAGGTCGTTGATATGGAGTACCTGGCAGTAAGTGGCAGCACAAAGCACCTAATGTGAAAAACGTATGTTTTCTGTGGTGTCCGGATACTGTAGATCACATAGTGTAAATTTTACATTGGAAAAAATCTGGGAAATCTCAGGGAATTTCAGGGATCTCATAAAATCTCAGTGAATTGTGAATTTTTAACATATTAAAACCGAATTTTATTGAGTTTTGTAAATCACAAATTTTCGAATAACTTTTCAAAATGTATTCATTAAATGAATATTATCCCATCCAAATTATTGACACCTAAAAATTCCTATTAAACTTTTCACATTTCCTTTATTATTTATCTTAAATTTCAATTAAAAGTGAACTCTATAGTAAGTTTTTCGTTTTCTTATTATATTCCTATAATACTAAACTTGGAAGTAGTCTAATTATTGAAAACAGAGAAATTTTCCTTGGAAAAATCAGAAAATCACTCACTGTTGGAGGGTTAAGGTTCTGCTCTTCTAGGGGAATGGACATTGTGGTATAACATTTTATGTTTTGTCAATTATGCACATACGATGTGCCAGAAATCGTAGTTCACATACCCTGCCTGCAAGCATACAATGTGCTTAGAGTTCTGAGATCTGTAGCCATTGTTTAATGGCATGGCTCTGGGGATGAAGAAAAGAATTTGCTCTCAATTGTTAACTGTCTTGTGGGACAGACAAAAAAGTGATTTCTTTTTTCATAACATTACGTGAAAGGAGTTGTAACCATACTAAACTGCCCAGATTGTGAATGCTATTAATATGATTAACAATAGCAGTAGGCAAGGGAATAGGATTATTGCATTTCCTCAAAAATAAAACTCAAGGTGAGATAGTTATTTTGATGACTTCTTATTACCATTATCTTGACTAATTTTCATAAGTACGTGCAGCTTGTCGGTTGAAGGGATCACTGGACAGGGGATCAGCAACAAGAACCTGAACTTTGGATTGAGCCGTGTTTGGGGAAATTTTCATTTTGATTCTTAAAATACAGCAGGATGGTTGCTGGTCATTAGCCAATGCTCAAGCCTGTCTTGGACAAGTCTTCTTTGTTTTTCTTACTTTTCTTTCTGCTCTGGCCACCTTTGTCATGCTTTCAGTAACATTGACACACTGCCAGTCCAAGTGTAGAAGCCCATTTTTTATATTGTCTCCAGTTATGATGCTTAGTCTGCTCATGCTTTTTAATCTGCTTATTATTCCATCATTAAAATATGTTATGGTACCCATTACAATAATCTGAAAGGCTGACATGCCAAAAAATGCTGTTTTTGGCAAGCACTCCGAAACACAATTATTGAAAAATGTTCGTGAATTCTGCATTTTTCCAAGTAAACATTTTTACAGAAGTTTAGAAACACACAGATCTCTTTATAATGGATTTAGTTCTACCATAACAGTTTCTGGCATTGGTTGCGCATGTGTATGTTTTTGTCATTTTGTTTCACGTCTATCATACTAGCACCATGAAGTATTAGGACTAACCTCACTTCACTGTGACATAATAATTACTTTAGTTTTAACACAGTTTACAGCAACACATATGTGTAGTTTACCACACAATTTATGATTGCAATTAAACTAGTTTTTGACATTTTATGATGAAAAAGTTTTGAAATGCTCCCAAAACAGTAACAACTACTACTTTACAACTAAATACATGCAAAAAGTTTCAGTAAAATGAAGTAAACTACTTATATTGACAGAAGAATTAGTTGCAATAAATCCCTGACCACAATCAAATGTTGTTGGCAAAATTAAATAATGAAACAAATACTAACAAAGAGATAGAAGGGCTGGCCAGTACTAACCTCAGCTCAGTACAGCCAATAGATACACAAAACAGAACAGAAAATTTATGTTCCTAGCTTTCAGAACATTGTTCCTTCGTCAGGGAGGAGAGAGGGGAAAGAAAGGGAAGAAGGGAAAGTGGATTCAGTTACTCACAACCCAGGTTATGAAGCAACAGGGAAAGGTAAACAGGGAGGGTAGCAGGATGGAGGCATGGTTGTCAGAGGGAAGCCAAAGATATTCTCAATATCTTTATATGAGATTTTCCATTAATCATTTAAGTTAAATAATGAGACATTTTAGGCAAGGTTCTGTATTTTTCATTTCAGAGTAGCTCTCGCAACCTATGTCCTCAATTATTTATTGGATGTATTCCAGTCTCTATCTTCTTCTATAGCTTTTACCCTCTACAGCTCCTTCTGCTACCATGGAAGTTACTCCCTGACAATTTAATGTATGTCCTATCTTCCTGTCCCTACTTCTTTTCAGTGAGTCTATTCCATATATCCCATTCCTCACTAATTCCTCAGAGAACCACACCAATTGTTTCCTCATCCGTCTACCTAATTCTTCTGTAGCAGCACATCTCTAATGTTTCAGTCCACTTCTGTTCTGATTTTCCTACATTCCATGTTTTACTACAGTACAGTGTTGTGCTCCAACATCCTCAGATATTTCTTCCTTGAATTAAGGCCTATGTTTGATACTAGCAGACTTCTTCCGGTGTCCTAGACACATAGAAAACGTTCGCCCCATATGCTTTAAAAAGACATTTAAACACAAAATTGATGAGGTTATGCACATACAAAGTGCATATTTCAAGAATCTGGAAGAATCACAGAATTTTATTAAATAAAACACTGAATTTCCATTTTTTTAAGCCTAATTTTGTCTTGTACGGCATTGGCATTCAAGGCATACAAATTTGTTCAGATGCAGGCTCTTTACAGCAGTACACCACTTTTCTAATCCCAGTCTTCTCCAGACATAACTACAGCACCACGTCAGCTTGAAAGCAGATTTCCACGGCCATCGTATCCAATCCTGCTACTGCTGAGTCCTCCAAAAAACAACTTAGGATTACACTTGTCATTACTCAGTATTACCATGGTCCTGAAAGTGTTTATCAGCTACTTTGACAAGGCTATGACTTCTTAAAATCATGCTCTGAAATGAGGTCCACTCTGTCCAACATTTTGTCCACCACACCTAGAATAGCTTCTCATCTCCCTCCCAGTTTCCGCATTATCCTTGGCAGATCTCATGCATGCATTTCCCTACCCTATGGCTCCTACCCTTGTGACTGTCCCCACTGTAGGACTACCATCACCATCTCTGTAGATGACAAAAGGGAGAGCCACCTATCAAATGACCCATCTCCTGTACCAGCTATTACATAAATACTGTTCAGCACTTTACTACCACAAAGTTATCAGTTTGGGTGAATTTTTGTAGGCAGAGAGTATATACTGTCAACACAGTATCCTGTTGCAGAACTTGCTCTATAACATGACAGTCTTGACCTCAGTTACTGTTTCACCATGTGTGTCATCTTGATTGTTCCCCAGACACAAGTTTATCAGGACCCTGGAGGCAGGAACTGGCATTACATCATGTCCTTGGTTCTCACTGCCATCCTGGCATTCAGTTTTGTTAATTTTTTGGTTTCAGCATTCATTGCTTCACTCACTTTTTGTTTTCTATATCTTTGTTTTCTGACTTTGTCTATTCCCCCCAAAGCCACCAACTCATCTCCCCCCCCCCCCCCTCCTCCTCCTCCCGTCTACCACATACTTATCTTCCTGCACTTATTAACTTGTGCACCATGTTGTGTCAGTATTGTCTGTACTCCATATTGCCCTATCTTCCACCTTTAAGTGCTCAGAGTTTCAGATCTTGACCAGTGCAATCCTCAGAAATCTATCTTTCCTTCTTATCCTATCCAGAAAGTCTCCCTTGACCCAGGGTTCCTCTTCCCAACCCTCCCCATTTTCTAAACGTCACCTGTCATTTCCCTTCATATCTTTTCCTTTCCCTTTAACCCTTCCCACCAAAAGTAGGATGCACTGGCTCTGACAGCTTCAAAATTTCTGTACTTTATGACTGGTCTCCTGCCACCACTTGGTTAGAAGATTTTTAAGCATCCAATAAAATTATATTTTCATAAATTGATTATTTTCACTGTCTTTTTATTTAAGTAACTTGCAGCTGGAGTGCAGCCAACATTTTACCCAGCACATAACATAAGCTCATGAAGATTCTAATATTATTAAAGAAGCAGACAAATTTCAGAGCAAAAATATCAACATCATAAATAACAAATATAGTTAAATCCATTTCTTTTAAAATGCATAAGCTAAATTCTACATGTTCCCTGAATATACTTATGACCATTTCCGGGTGATCATGTGCATTATAACTTCTAACATTTTTTAATATAGAATAAACCCTTCTGTATCCAAGCACTATTTGTTTCTTTTTATCTGTCTGCAGTTCTTTGTGTCCATGCCATTGTAGCTCAGTAAATTTATGATCTTCATATTATTCTTTCCCTTCTCTCTTTTAAGGTATTTTATTTTTGTTGTAACAGTGATTGACATTCCAGGCAGCTACCAATTGTTCTGATATTAGAGCTCCTGGTTTCAAGTTTTCACTCCCCCCCACCAAGTTCCAAGTGGGAGACTATCTACCTTTGGATATTTATTTAACATAAGGGTAATCCATATTTTGAACATAAAATGGACACTGCATTATGCAGGGAAAATAAATTACAGTTGGTATTCCATTATCTTGCACAATTGTGGAGACCATCCTTAAAATGGAATGTATTCCAAGTCAGACACTGATTTGCCTGTTGGTCCGCGAGAATGCCAGAAGCTTCAACATGGTAGGGAAGCAAGGAGATACAAAAACAAAACTACTAAGGCTCAATCCAGATACAGTGGGAATCAGTTAAGTGAAATGGAAAGATAACCAAAATTTCTGGTCAGTATAGTGTACTATTGAGAGCAGCAGAATACAGTACAACAGAAGTAGGATTTATTATGAATAGGAAGATAGGACAGAATGTGACTTATTGTGAATGGTTCAGTGGTACGGCAGTTGTAGTGTTTCTTCATGGGAAAAAAAAATATTCTTTCTTTATTCTTCATGTAATATTGTGGTAGCCAGGTTAACATGTGCACTCTCATAGTTGAAAAAGTATTGTATTATAGTTATCAGTAGAGAGATGTATGAGTTTGAATGGAGGATATGTGGTATAGGCAACTCAGCAAAAATTCAACAGTACATAGACTTCTTTATGATTATGGAGATATACAGTTGTATTTTCTCTGGCATAGCACTTTTTCAATAGTTAATGGCATGTACATCTCTTTCAGATTGCATATTTATTTTAGTGCACTCTTTAGTGCCACAATTAGAATTCACATTTCAAGCAACATTAGTCATTTTATTAACTATGACATTAAAAAAGTAATATATGCAAGAAATATGTATCACTTGCATTAATTCTGTTTTGTTATCTCAGTGCATGATCCATGAACATAGCATTCAGTGAGTTATATAAGTCATGAACTGATTATAGCAAGTTAACATACATTTCTGTTATTTACTGTGTTCGTTACAGTATGCTACTCCCAGTATCCTTTACTCTGGGGCCATACTCTTGTTTTTTCATTTGGAAAGCACTCATTAGTGGTAGGTGTCATCATCAAATATGTATCAATTTTAACATGTAGGTATTGGCTTTGTAGGTCTCAGTGACAGTTCCATATCCTCAATCACATGTGTTATGTCAGTGCACTCGAGTGTAGTTGAGGGCGTGTTTGTGTAATACTAGAGTCTTTGTTTGTGAAAGTGCTTCTTCTGTCTTCATTTTCAGAAATCTTCTTTCTTGATTCTTCATGTAATTTCAGGTACTGGTATTTTTAGTTTTGTATTGTGGAAAAATTGTGTAAGAAAATTCTGTCATACGAATCCCTTGTGTTCTTCTCTAAGTGTGCATTTGAAATATTTGAAATGTGTTTGGTGAAGAGTACTGATGTTATATTTCAGTGACATATTTCTTCATGTATGGTTCTCTTCTTTTTTGTTCTTCATGTCATTTGACTGAGTAGTGTGTAAAATAACTGTCATCGAGTTTACAGTGTTCAGTTGTAGAGTGATTCTAAAACTGTGTCCTGATTTGCGTATGTGAGTGTGTTTGTTGTGTAGGGTATAAATTGTTTTGTAGGGACATCTTTCTTCATGAGCAGAAATCTTCTTCCTTCACTCTTCATGTAATGTTAACGTAGGTTTTTTGACCTGTGCACTGTCACTGGTGAAATGTATTGTAGTTATCGGTGTGGTGTAGATTATTCAGCCATTTTTACACAGTACGTAGTGTTCTTAATGTACCTGGAGAAGTACAGTTACATTCTCTCTGTCAGTGGATTTTCTCAGTTGTTAACAGCATGTGCATCTATTTCAGACAACATGGGTTTAATATATAATTTCCTTAAAGAGATTTTCAGGTGCATTTGTATAGTTACATAATTAGAGTTCTCGTTTCTTCCTCAGGTTACCTTCCATTCCCAGCTGGATGCACTCCACACACTTGCTGCAGTCTGTAATTTATAATTATAATTTTAGCTTTATTAGCTCTATTTCCCATTTTCATTCATACAGTAATATATGCCAGAATTATGTATCATTTATATTAATTCCATTTTGATATCACAGTGTCCGATACATTAATCCGTCGATGAACTTATCATGTAGTGACCTACATTAGTGATGTATTGTTACTAATAAATCTACATACATTTCAGTTCCTTACTTTATTCGTCTCAGTATGGTATTACATGTGTCAATCATTATGGAGTTGTACTCATGTTCATTCATTTGGAGAATACTCAGTGGTAGGTGTCATCACCATATGTGTATTAATTTCAACATGTAGCTAATGGCTTTGTAGGTCTAAGTGACTGTCGCATATCCTCCATTTCATGTATTATGTCAGTGTACTCAAGTGCAGTTGGAAGCATGTTTGTGTTGTATAGAGTGTTTGTTTGTGAAAGTTCATTATCCATGTTCATATATGTACATCTAGTTTCTTCATTGTTCATGTAATAACATTTACTTGTGTTTTTAGTTTTGTATTGTGTAAATGATGTGTAAGAGAGTTCTGTCATATAAATCCATTGTGTTGTTGGGTCTGTGGTCAAAGAGTATTGATGTTGTATTTCAGTGACATATTTCTTCGTGAATGTTTCTCTTCTCTCTTGATTCTTCATGTCATTTGACTGAGAACACTGTTTAAAATGACTGTCATTGAGTTTATAGCTTCAGTTGTAGAGTGATTCTAAAGCTGTGCCCTGATTTGTTTGTGTGAGTGGGATTGTTGTATACTGAATATATTGTTTTGTAGAGACATATTTCTTCATGAGACAAAATCTTCTTTCTGTATTCTTCATATAGTGTTAATGTAAGTGGTTTAACATGTACTCTGCCACTGTTGAAAAGTTGTTGTATTGCAGTTATCTGTAGAGAGATATACGAGTATGTATGGAGTATATTTGGAGTAGATTATTCAGCTATTTGTACACAGTACATAGAGTTCTTTATGTATCTGCAGATATATATTGTATTTTCTCAGTTATTGGACTTTCTCAGTAGTTAGCAGGATGCACATTTGATTGTGACAAGATGGATTCAATATATATTTTCCACGAGGGGCATTTTCTAGTGCACTTGTATAGTGACATAATTAGAATTCACGGTTTTAGGATTATTAGCCCTTTTTCCCCATTTTCATTCTTAAACCAATATGTCAGAATTGTATACAATATACATTGATTCCATTTCAATGCCTTGGTGTACAATACTTTAATACATCCATGAACTTAGCATGTAGTGAGCTATATTAGTCATGTTTTATTAATAATGACTTTTCATCTATTCCAGTTATTTACTTTATTCATCACAGTAGACAGTTGCATGTATCAATTACTGTCAAGATGCACTCATGTTCGTTCATTTAGAAAACACTCAGTGGTTGGTGTCCTCACCTAATATGTATCAATTTTAAGATGTAGCTGATGGCATTGTAGGTCTCAGTGACCGTCCCATATCCTCCGTTGCATGTGTTATGCCAGTGTACTTGGAAGTTTGCTTGTTTTGTATAGAGTTTTTATTTGTGAAAGTTCACCTTCTCTCTTCTTGTTTGGAATCTTCTTTCATGATTCTTCATATAATTTTATTTACTGGCGTTTTTAGTGTAAATACTGTGTAAAAGAGTTCTGTCATATCAATCCATTGTGTTGTTGTGTCTGTGACCAGTTGAGATATTTGAAATGTGTTTGTTGAATAGTATTTACATTGTTTTTTGGAGACATCTTTCTTCATGTATGGTTCTCTTCTATCTTGATTCTTCACGTCATTTGACTGAGTAGTGTGTCAAATGATTGTCATTGAGTTTATAGTTTCAGTTGTAGAGTGATTCTGAAGCCGTATCCTCATTTGCTTGTGTGAGTGTGTTAGCTGTATACAGTATATGGTGTATTGCAGATACATATTTCTTCATAAGACAAAATAGTCTTTCTGCATTCTTCATGTAATGTTAATGTAAGTGGTTTAATATGTGCACTGTGACTGTTGAAAAGGTGTGGCATTGCAGTTATCTGTAGAGAAATATACGAGTGTGTATGGAGGATATGTGGTATAGATTATTCAGCCAGTTTTACACAGTACATAGAGCTCTTTATGTATCTGTACATATAGAGGTGGATTTAGTCTGTCATTGGACTTTGTCAGTAGTTAGCAGCATTCACATTTGTTTCTGGCAACATGGTATCAGTGTACTATTTCCACATCATATAAGTACACACAGATGAAATTATAAGACAGGATGTAATATGGAAAATCGGTCTCTGTAAATTTTGGAAATAATTTTATAAGCAAAATAAATAACTAATTAAAAATTAATACTACAATGGCTCACTCGAATGCTTGAAGGCATACAAACCACCGAATACCTTCAAGTCTTCTACTAACATTAGGGTCAAGCCATGGTACAAGGCATTTGCATGTGAATCAGCAATGGATTGACAATCTAAGTATTCAGATAAATTGTGCAATACATGAAACATTTTAAGGAGTAAAAAATCAATGAATACAGGTTATTCACATATTTACTCATGACACAACCATACTAGCATCTTGACATAGAACAGAGTTAAAAAAAATAAGAATTGTTCCTTAAAAGGTCAAATTCCATAGACAGGCAATGATTCACACAAAGTAACTTTACTACGAATTGTCCATAGTGCAATAATTTAGCTGGAGATGCTTCATAAAACAGAATTCATCAGACAATAAAATAGTATAAGTCAAAACAGACTGAAGGTCTTGACAATTTGTCAACTTTTTAAGTTCAAAGAAAGATTGAATGTATATAACCTCAATGTAGACTCGACGTCTTCCTGGTGTTGGTGGTTTTGCTGAAATGTGCAAAAGTTATTGAATTTACATAAAACAATGTAAGACTTGAGGTCTTCTTGCAATGATAGTCGAAGAAACATCAAAAGTGTAAGGAATTTATATAAACCAAAGTAGACTTGAAGTCTTCTTGTATTGATAGTTGCGGAAAATGTCCAACATATAAGGAATTTATATAAACCAAAGTAGACTTGAAGTCTTCTTGTGCTGGATGGCCTCAGTATTTTAGAGAAAATGAGTGGATACAAACTCAAAGTAGACTCGTGGCCATCTGGTAGAGTTGCATTATGGAAATGTTAAATTATACAATCTCAATGTAGACTTTGTGTTTGTTTGGCTCCGCGCAGCTACGGTCGAGTGCACTAGCATAATATCTGCGCTGGTGGGATGTGATCAGCTGACGGCTCCGGTCAATGACAGCAGGCCACCCCCCACCATGGAACCAGCAGGCATGACATCAGACGGCTGGATCTTCAGCGTTAATGCGCAGGTGCACACTGCTGAGTTCCAATTTGCTGCCAACTGTTGCCCAGTACTCCACGGGATCATGGAACAAAATTTATACATGGATCAGTGCTTAATAGACACATAGCTATGCAATGCTGCCAACTATATGTTGTGAACTAAGATTATGGTGTGGTTTCAGGTTTTATTAACTTTTTGGTCATGAACTGTTGATCTATGAACTCATTTTATTTACACTGCTCGTAGGTTGATATGATGCTCTGTCTACCATCTCTGTATACGATACCGTTCAAACATTTAACTCTATACACATACATCACGTTTCTCTACAGAGCAGTAGTGTTAGAGCGTCCTTCTATGACTTAACAGTACCTTTTTTCAAAACTGCTGCAGCAGATTTCTGAGGTTCAATAATGTACACACTATGACAAAAATCAGTTTATAGTGGAGATCGTGTCCATTGGCTACCGCATGTGGGCAGGTGACTTTTGAATTCTCACACTAATTAATTTGTCACTTGTGTTTCTGATTCAGTGATAAGTGATTTGTGAACTGTGGACTACCTGCAGCATCACAGGATTACAGTGTCCAGAGCATTCACAACGCAGCAGTATACCATCCGAACAAAGCCAGATAGAGGTGAGTAAACACCACCAAGTTATTCACTTTATGATGTTCTGTGTTTATATGTCCCACATGATGGTGAGAAAGTTTGCTTTGTCGAAGGGTTTGCTAGTTGTGCTCACTCCACAGAGTGTCTTTGCATTACTTATTTGTCACACAACTGTCCTCGGAACTTTTGTGCATTGGAACTGTGCACAACATTTGCACTTCAGTCTCTAGTTCATGACAACAGTGTTTTCTTAGATTTCAGCTACATAAAAGTATACTTTAGTCAGATACAAACGGTCATTTTTCTAGCTTGGTATATTCTTAGCCACAAAAAGGGACATAAAATCAGTTGTATTTTCCAAATCTGGAATCAGTCGTTCAGTCGGGCACTAACAAATGGTCCATGGTCTAACAAATATGCGAACAGAAATAAAGGTCAGGACATTATGCCTCCTGAACCCGTACATGACAGAAAGTCAAAACAAAATGACCAAAGCCAGCAAAAACAGCAAGGCTTGCCACCGCGACTGATACACAAAGTATAGATACAAATACACTTAAAAACCACACATAATCATAATCCACTTGAGCAAACACAGAAATCATTGCATTTAAGATTTGTGTACTATTTTGGTATCTAAGAATTACTTTCTCATAGCAGAGTTCAGCTCATAGTTCTTGAAAATTGCTATATACAGGTGAAACTTAAGACCAAAATCTCATGAATCATCAGAGAACAGCAATAAATGCTAAGTCCATGTTTGCTACGGTTTGTAGCTTATTTAGAAACTTTGCAAGATTGTCAATATGCATTGTACACAAAGCACAGATATCATTCTCCTTCAGGTAATCATTGTATCCTTTTCATTAACTGGTAACACAGTTCATGCAAGGATAGGATTCCCTTTGACTAAATGCTACATTACTATTTACATTACTAACAAATGAACATTGCTATAAAAAATGACAAAATAGAAAATATTTAGTAAGCTTTTGCTTACGAAACATAAGTTTGTAGTGCAGAAAGCACTAGCTTGTGTGTAGCAAACACAGTCCTCAGTACATGAATAAACATGACAACATAGTATAAATTATTATGAAATCTCAAACCATTTGCTGGTACACAGCTTATGGCTCTCTTTGAGACTCGTTATCTCTTAGTATTTAGAGCAGCAAGGTTTTTTTTCCAATAATTACACTATGCCAAATGTTTACATACAGGTTTACATAGAAATACTTATTCTAGGAACATAATAAGATAATCCATCATAGACAAATTAAGTACACCTTTATCTCTCTCTCTTTATAAGAACAAACCAAGATCCTATCTTATAAATTTTCTGATGTCCCGATTTTGGTAAAGCCCTTTCACTTTACATGGTTTCGGTAATGTAACAAGTAAGACCCGTCATGTGGAATTTTAATTATCCTGAACAGGCCAGTATATCTCTCTTTTTAGGATGGTTTAGAGTGGGACCAAAGTAACACCATTTCACCTAGGCTAAATGATTGTACTCATCCTAACCTTTTGTCGTATACTCATTTTCATCTCTCAGCGCTAGTATTTAATGACACGAGCACCTGTCTAGTCTTCTCTTCCCACGAGGTGTTGCATCTCGGGGCAAGTGGAAGGGCAGCTACCCACTCATTCTTCTGTTTTATTTAACATTATTTCATTGGGTGTGTGCCCTGTGGACAGATGTGGAAGGTCGTTCATGATTTCTTTAAAGAGGGTGACTAAATCAAGTGTAAGTCCGGATAAAACAGTTGAATTCTTTGAATATTCTTTCTTTGCAATTACTTTCTGGGTGGAATAGAGAAATTAAAATCTGTTTGATGTTCTGCTCTCGCAGAAACAAACACCAATCTCGCCCAGTGAAATTAGATGCATTATCAGACAAAATCACACTCGGCTTACCGAAACAAGGGAAATAATCTTCCTTCAGTCTCTTAACAACGTGTGTGGCATGAGCTGATTTTGTTACATACAAACGTATGTGTTTGGAAAACATATCATTTATAGCCACCAGGTAATCGACAATTCCCCTTCCATGAGGGTATGGTCCAGCGAAGTCAATTGAAGCAATCTCTCCAGGTTTTGATGTCAGGATGCGATGCAGCTGAATCTTATTTGGTATGCACATAGGTTTGGTTCTCTTACATACAACGCATGTTCGTAACAAATGATGCACGTGACTGTGCATGTTTGGCAGGTAACAGTAAGTGGCAATCTTCTGCTTACATTTTCCTACTCCACAGTGCCCCCAGGACATGTGTGTATACCAGATTAGGTGATCCTGGAGCACATGGGTTATGCACACACACCACAATTCTGTATCGGAATAATTCCTATGGAATAACATGTAATTGTGCACCGTGTAGAATTGACTTAGTTTGTGAGTAGGCTGCTCCGCCAACAAACCCTTAACTTTTGCCCACTTTGGATCTATGTCTTGCATGGTTTTCATGTTCTTATACATTTCTAAATAGTACCTGTGATGGACAGGATCTTTCATCAGTAGCACTTCGTAATCGGTGGCCTGCTCGACAAGTTCACTGAACTCAGGAAGACCACACAGCAACATGGATAAGGTGTCAGCGATAATATTTTTGCTGCCTTTATATAGATAATTTCAAAATCGTATTCTTGCAAAAATAGGACCCACTGCATCAACCTCTGGTGTAGAAGCCGACATGTCAGAAGAAAGCTAAGTGCCTTATGGTTGCAGTACACTTTAATGTACCGACAGCAAATAAATTAATTAAACTTCTTCAAAGACCATACATCACAGAAAGCTTCCAACTCCGTAGCTGAGTTGGATCTTTCACACTCGGTTAATACTCTGCTGGTGAAGCTAATAACTCAAACTTGCATTTGGCCATCAACCACAACCATTTAAAGTAAACAAGAGCCCAAACCCAAATAGAATGCATCTGAGGCAATGCAAAAATCTTCTTGCACGTCAGGATGTTCCAGAATTCCGGCACGAACCAATGCATCTTTAATTCTTTTAAACGCTTCCTGGCACTGTGTAGTCCAGGACAAGGGAGCATTTTTCTTTAACAAAGCTTGTAATTCTGGACTGTTCAACAGCTGGTTTGTCACAAATTATCTAAAGAAAGATGTCATGCCAAGGAAAGCTTTTAATTGTTTCCTCGTCATGGGTGTCGGACACTTAGCTATTGCCTGTATTTGTCCGGGTCAGTAACAATACCTGACGGAGATATTATGCGGCCTAAAAACTTGATTTGCTGCTTGCCAAATTTCAATTTCTCCAGGTATGCAGTAACACCTGAGTCCAAAAATCATTGTAATACTTATTTTAACAATTCTAGGTGTTCATTCCAAGAAGCTGTGGTGATTAATAAATCATCATACTTATCCAACAACCCTGGACTGAGAACAGTGTCAAGGGCCATAATAAATACGCCAGAGCTGACATTTAACCTGAACGGAAGCTCATTGAACTTGTATGACCATCCAGCGGATACAAAGATAGTATATTTGTTTGAAACTTCCGACAGCTGGGTCTGCCAATACGATGATCCAAGATCCAGTGTGGTTAGAAAATTCACACCTGAATATTTTTGCAATTTCCCTTCCAGAGCTTCCAGATGTGTACATACCAGTACAATAATTTTGTTTATGTTGTGCGCATCAAGGACCACGTGCAGTCCACCACCTGGTTTAACAATGGCTAATAATGGACTGCAGTAAGGAGAGAATGAAGTTTAAACTATATTCCACTCGAGCATCTTTTGTAATTCTTGTTTAATGGCATCCCTGCAGGCCCATGGGATTGCATAGGTCATGTTGCAATAAGTATCATGGGGAACACCATTCATGTGGTAAATGTATCCTTTGACAATACCGGACTTTTTAGAAAAGACATGTACATACTTGGTTAAGAGATGGATAAGATCATTCTTTGTTGCTCGCTAAAACACTCAGATTCTTATGCCTTAGCATGTATTTTGCTTACGTCGAGTAGATCATCATCTGAATATGCCAACACCAGATCTGATTGGTTGTGGGGTAAGTGACTGTCTGCACCGGTAGATTTACACTCACTACTCGGATAGACAGGTGTGTATGAAAACTGACTTGATGTGCCTTTGTATGAATTAAATTTAACTTTATCTCCCTCTCACTAATAGTCAGGGTGCAGGTTCTGTGTTGGATATTGATACACGCATTCCTCCATCTTAGGAACTTCATCCCTAACAAGCACGGTACCATCAATACCATCACTAGTAAGAACGTGCACTCCATGGCTCTGCTCTCGAATTCAATTAAGACCAGTACCTGCTTTTCTACCCTTTGTGTACATGCGCCAATAGCTCCTGACATAACGCAATTCTGTACGGGACTTGTCAGTACTTTGTGTTTTCCTGGATTCTTTTCAGAAAATGAGTAGCTATCACACTCATACTCACACCAGTGTCGATTATAATGGTAACCAGAATACCGTCAACTATCCCATTTACGACTGCTTGCACCTGATCTACCCAAGTATCTCTGCAAGGTATTGGATAACCTGATAGTTCTGCTCATATATCTACATTGTCATTGTAACGAAGCATGTTCGCTACATGAACAGTACCGTTGCCCCCATTAAATCCTGCGGTCATGATGAGGGGGTGTGATGAGACCACAGTCAGTTTGATGCATACGAAGTTTGCATAGGGTGCTCGTCTACAAACTCCACTATTTGCACTGTATCATTTCTGGGATTTTGTGACCATCTGGCTGGTGGTCTTGGTTCGGAAGCAGTTTGATTTCAGTCCATGTTGGTGTTGGGCAGATTATTATTTTGCGGGGAGTTTTCGGCCACCAGTTACCTGTGCTCTGTCTGGACAACCACTGTTCTGCATTTGATCTGTTGCAACCATTAGGATAAACAGGGTTAAATGTATTATTTTTATTTCAACTTTGAAATCCGCTACTGTTATGCGGCTGTTGATTCTCGTTTGTAATTTGCTGCGCATCTTGCTTGAGCGGGGCCGCATCATTATTAGCAGTGCCGTTCCAACCATTGTTCTTATGGTTGCAAGACTGCACTGCTAGTGCACCACTATTGCCATTTGTGTGGCATGCGTCATCATGGATTAAAACAAGCGCATGTGCAACCAATAAAAATCCTTCTACGTCATCTTCTGGGGCATGAAGTAATTTTTCACAGATATCCACTGGTAATTTACCTTTTAATGTCCTGATCACATCTTTCAACGCGATGGGGTTGTCCCAGTACCTAGTTCTGTTAATATACTGCTCGAAGCACTTTCAAAGTGTTCCCTGTTTAGGGTGGTACTTTTTGGGATTAAATACCTCGTGTCTCATTTTGGCTTGCACATGTGGTGACCAATACTTGGCCAAAAACACCTGCTCGAACTGTTCATACGTTTTACAATGTTCAGCAATGGTAGTAGCCCACAGTGTGGATTCTCTTTGCATGCACGCTGCAGTGAATTGTATTTCCTGCCTGTCATTCCGTGACATAGGCAGCACCCCCGAGAAACCTCTGATAAAAAATATGGGGTGTGGGAATTTCTTCTCCGGTATAAAAATCTGAAACTGATGGTGTTTCAACAGCCCTTCTTCTAGCAACACCGTAGTTAAAACATTCGCTGGGCCCACAGATTCAAGTGGAGAATTACCATACGGACTGTAATGTCCAGTATGTTGCGGTGACATATTATTCTGTGTTGTCCCCGCCGGATTATTTTGCAGAAATGGTGGAAGTGAATCTGGCACACGTGGCGACTTTTGCATCTGACAAATCTCGTTTTTTAAATCGTTTACTTGTTGCTACCACCCAGGCAACCCATTTAAAATATTTTAAATGTGGCCAAGTTGATGCTGCAATGATTTGTCAGATGTTCCTGGTTCAGACAGTACCTCTGCACCAACAGCTTGTACTGCAGAGTGTATTTCTGTCTCAGTTTTTTGAATTATGCCTTTATTGCATTCTGTTACCCATTCACCAAATTCCCTATTTAGTGTTTCACCTTGAGCGTCGAGGTTTTGCTGCAATTTGCACTCTTGCACAAGTGAAAGTTCCGCGAACTGGTCTGTTAAATTTGACATTTTCACTTGCACGGTTGTCTGCGTCTCTTTTAAGTCCTTCACATTGTCAGACAACCGCTTAACATGATCCAGGATCTCACGTTATACTTCAGTTAAGCTCAAGATTTCAGTTCGGATTAGCACTAGGTTTGCATCCAGTTGATTGTTCAGATCAGTGACTACTGTATCATCAAATTTCCCATGAATGTTTTTAGATAAGCCTTGAAATTTAGCATCTAATGCAGTGCTTTGCTCACTAAGACTTTCTTGAATATTTTTAGTCAGATCTGCAAATTTTGCATTAGACTCTGTACTTTGTTCATTAAAGCTTTCTCGGATATTTTTAGTCAAATTTTCAAATTTTGCATCAGACACAGTGCATCGCATTTACCTTGTAAATCAGTACATTGTCCATTAAAGCTTTCTTGTAACTCAATGCATTGTTCATTGAATTTCTCTTCCAGCTTTTTTGACATGTTGGAAGAGATGTTATTGAACATATCTGTTAAACTTAGAAAGAATCTCCAAACAATGCAATCGACTGTGTCACTTGTGCAGTTACTTCACTTGTTACAGTTGCATGTCTTCAGGTTCCAATAAATTTGGAGCATTTGCACTTCCGGTTTCAAAAACATCAATTTCGGAACCCATTCCCGCCATTATCACATCGGCAGCAGTACTGTCATCCAGATGCGATTGTCTGTGTGTCTCGTCACTGGTATTCATAGTGGAAAATTTTTCGTATTTTGGCATTGACTAATAGTAACAGTAAAATATGGTAACACTGACTTTGAATGATAATAAAATGAAGCTGGACAATGTACTGAGGTTTTAACACTATGTGCAGGTGCAATATAATTATTAAGCAAGGACAAGATGGCAACATGAAGGGCTAAGCAAAACATTAGAAAGATGAGTGTACCATCTTGTGATAGAACAGCACCATGACAGACATGTTTGACAAACTTTTAACAATGGAAGGCAACATTAAAATGCAAGTTAACACCAATGATGTAGTTAACAGAAAAAATGCCAAAATATGAGTTACTGAACAACACACGTTTAAAGTTGCCAAACATGTAAAACAGAGTGAGAATGATGATACCACTTAACTTTTTACAGATGTGAAGCACACAGCGTCGTACTTTTGTAAGTCCAGGATTGTACAATATTTCCTCTTTCACTGGCCATTCGAGCAATTTACCATCATTGTCCCGTTACTTTCAGATACAACAGTTCTCCGTAACAGGTTGGCCGTTGTAAGATAGACCATGAAATATAGAACAAAAAATATATAAATACAACAGTAATTATGTCTGGCCCACTGGTAGGTGGCAGAATGACGCAGTTACTAGCCTCAAAGGGGAATCAAGAATTAAAATTAACACTTAAAATTAATGAAGAAGGAGGGAAATGACATTAGATAGCGGTCATGCGCGTTTCTTCGGCCGCAATACAGACGACACAGAGTGATGAAACTGCAACGCTCCACGCCGAGTTTGGTGTGAAGCAGCTATTATAAATTAAAATGAAAAACATCCACCATCATCAATTATTTGAATGAAGCTAGGCTTGTGTCTGACTGGTGTAGGTCGCACAACGACGTCACTATTAGTGGACAGTGGGGCGAATCATTTTTTGTGTCACTCATGTGGAAACTGCAGCAAGATGCAAGTGAAATGATCAGTGCACCGATATCAGGGACATGGAGTGATATACGTGGTTTGGAATTAATAACTGAACACGAGAAGTGCCATAATATGTCCACTAACAATGGGTCGTCAGTACCTCTTTTCCAAGCATGATATTCTGAAAAATGTAAATGATCAAATATTAATAATAAAGTGACATGGTGGGTAGAAATTTAGAAATGAAATACATTGTAAGGTTAATCTTGACTATAAGGACTTAAGGAACATTTTAACACAGATTCATACAGAGAGTCGTGACAATGCGTCAATAACTAATCAGAGAAGGAACAGAACTGAACAAAAACCAGCGGACGGTAGACAAAAGAATTTGATATAAAAATGACTAATTAAATTAAACAGAGGTTGTACAACAGCAGATACATCGCTAAGTACACAAAGATGAAACTATAAGACTGGACGTAATGTTGAATCTTAGACCCTGTCAATGTCGGAAACAATTTTAAAAGCAAAGTAAATACTAATAATTAAAAAGTAATCGTCCCATATCCTCCAATGCATGTGTTTTGTCAGTGTACTCAAGTGTGGTTGGAAGCATGTTTCTGTTGTATAGAGCCTTTGTTTGTGAACGTTCACTTCCCTCTTCATGTTTTGAAATCTTCTTTCTTGATTCATTGTGTAATTTCATTTTTGGTGTTTTTCATTTTGTATTGTGTAAATACTGTGTAAGAGAGTTCTGTAGTATGAATGTATTGTATTGTTGTGTCTGTGTCGAGTTGAGATATTTGAAGTGTGTTTGTTAAATAGTATTAATGTTGTATTTCGGAGACATATTTCTTCATGTGCGGTGCACTTCTATCTTGATTCTTCATGTCATTTGTCTGAGTCGTGTGTAAAATGAATGTAATTTGGTTTATAATTTCATATGTCAAGTGATGAAAAGTTGTATTCTGATCTGTTTGTGTGAGTGGGTTTGTTGTTTAGAATATATAGTGTTTTGTAGAGATATAGTTCTTCATGAGAAAAAATCATCTTACTGCGATCTTCATGTAGTGTTAATGTAAGTGGTTTGATATGTGGAGGGTGAGTGTTGAATAGGTGTTATATTGCAGTTATCTGTAGAGAAATATACGAGTATGTAAGGAGGAAATGTGGTATAGATGTTCTGACATTTTTACATCATACATAGAGTTCTATATGTATCTGGGGATATAGAGTTGAATTTATTCTGTCATTGAACTTCCTCAATAATTAACAGCTTGCACATTCGTTTCTGGAAACATGGTAACAATGTATTTTTTCCACATAGAGAGTTTTCTGGCACACTTGTATACCGACATATAAGGAATTCAAATGTGTAGGTTTATTAGGTTTTTTTCCCATTTTCATTTGTTTACTAATATATGCCACAATTGTAAACATCATAATTGCTAATCCGTTTCAATATCGAGGTGTCCGATACTAAAATCCATCCATGAACTTAGACTATAGTGAGCTACACTAGGCATGTTTTATTAGTAATATCTTTTCATCTGGTTCAGATATTTACCTTATTAATCGCAGTATGCAATTGCATATCTCAGTTACTCTCTAGATAAATTCATGTTCGCTCAATGAGAGAACAGTCAGTGGTAGTTGTCATCTTCTAATATGTATCAATTTTACAATGCAGCTAATGGCTTTGTAGGTCTCAGTGGCAATCACATATCCTCCTTTGCATGTTTTGTGTCAGTGTAGTCAAGTGTGTTTGGATGCTTGTTTGTGTTGTAAAGAGTCATTGCTTGTGAACATTCATCTTCTCTCTTCATGTTTGGAAATCTTCTTCCTTGATTCTTCGTGTAATTTCATTTTTGGTGTTTCTAATTTTGTAATGTGTAAATACTGTGTTGTTGTGTCTCTGTCCAGTCGAGAAATTTGAAGTGTGTTTGAGGATTAGTATTAATGTTGTGTTTTGGAGGCATATTTCTTCTTGTGCGGTTCTCTTCTCTCTTGATTCTTCATGTCATTTGTCTGAGTATTGTGTAAACTGAGTGTAATTGGGTTTACAGTTCCATATGTAGAGTGATGTAAAGTTGTGTTCTGATCTGTTTGTGTGAGTGGAATTGTATAGAGTACATAGTGTTTTGTAGAGACATATTTCTTCATGATAAAAAATCTTCTTTCTGCATTCTTCATGTAGTGTTAATGTAAGTGGTTTGATAAGTGGTGTGTGAGTGTTAAAAAGGTGTTGTATTACAGTTATCTGTAGAGAAATATACAAGTATGTATGGAGGATATGTGGTATAGATGGTTCTGCCATTTTTACATCATACATAGAGTTCAATATGTATCTGGAGACACAGAGTTGGATTCATTCCGTCATTGAACTGTCTCGATATTTAACAACTTTCACATTTGATTCTGGAAACATGGTAACAATGTATTTTCTCCACATAGAGAGTTTTCTGTCACACTTCTATACTGACATAATAGGATTTCATATTTATAGGTTTATTAGGTATTTTTCCCATTTTCATTTGTATACTAATATATGCCAGAATGGTAAACTTCATAAAAGCTAATCCGTTTCAATGCCGAGGTGTCTGATACTTAAATCCATCCATGAACTTAGACTATAATGAGCTATATTAGTCATGTTTTATTAGTAATATCTTTTCATCTGGTTCAGATATTTACCCCCCCATGAACCATGGACCTTGCCGTTGGTGGGGAGGCTTGCGTGCCTCAGCGATACAGATAGCCGTACCGTAGGTGCAACCACAACGGAGGGGTATCTGTTGAGAGGCCAGACAAACGTGTGGTTCCTGAAGAGGGGCAGCAGCCTTTTCAGTAGTTGCAAGGGCAACAGTCTGGATGATTGACTGATCTGGCCTTGTAACAATAACCAAAACGGCCTTGCTGTGCTGGTACTGTGAACGGCTGAAAGCAAGGGGAAACTACAGCCGTAATTTTTCCCGAGGGCATGCAGCTTTACTGTATGATTACATGATGATGGCGTACTCTTGGGTAAAATATTCCGGAGGTAAAATAGTCCCCCATTCGGATCTCCGGGCGGGGACTACTCAAGAGGATGTCGTTATCAGGAAAAAGAAAACTGGCGTTCTACGGATCGGAGCGTGGAATGTCAGATCCCTTAATCGGGCAGGTAGGTTAGAAAATTTAAAAAGGGAAATGGATAGGTTGAAGTTAGATATAGTGGGAATTAGTGAAGTTCGGTGGCAGGAGGAACAAGACTTCTGGTCAGGTGACTACAGGGTTATAAACACAAAATCAAATAGGGGTAATGCAGGAGTAGGTTTAATAATGAATAGGAAAATAGGCATGCGGGTAAGCTACTACAAACAGCATAGTGAACGCATTATTGTGGCCAAGATAGATACGAAGCCCACGCCTACTACAGTAGTACAAGTTTATATGCCAACTAGCTCTGCAGATGACGAAGAAATTGAAGAAATGTATGATGAAATAAAAGAAATTATTCAGATTGTGAAGGGAGACGAAAATTTAATAGTCATGGGTGACTGGAATTCGAGTGTAGGAAATGGGAGGGAAGGAAACATAGTAGGTGAATATGGATTGGGGGACAGAAATGAAAGAGGAAGCCGTCTGGTCGAATTTTGCACAGAGCACAACATAATCATAACTAACACTTGGTTTAAGAATCATGAAAGAAGGTTGTATACATGGAAGAACCCTGGAGATACTAAAAGGTATCAGATAGATTATATAATGGTAAGACAGAGATTTAGGAACCAGGTTTTAAATTGTAAGACATTTCCAGGGGCAGATGTGGACTCTGACCACAATCTATTGGTTATGACCTGTAGATTAAAACTGAAGAAACTGCAAAAAGGTGGGAATTTAAGGAGATGGGACCTGGATAAACTAAAAGAACCAGAGGTTGTACAGAGATTCAGGGAGAGCATAAGGGAGCAATTGACAGGGATGGGGGAAATAAATACAGTAGAAGAAGAATGGGTAGCTTTGAGGGATGAAGTAGTGAAGGCAGCAGAGGATCAAGTAGGTAAAAAGACGAGGGCTAGTAGAAATCCTTGGGTAACAGAAGAAATATTGAATTTACTTGATGAAAGGAGAAAATATAAAAATGCAGTAAGTGAAACAGGTAAAAAGGAATACAAACGTCTCAAAAATGAGATCGACAGGAAGTGCAAAATGTCTAAGCAGGGATGGCTAGAGGACAAATGTAAGGATGTAGAGGCCTATCTCACTAGGGGTAAGATAGATACCGCCTATAGGAAAATTAAAGAGACCTTTGGAGATAAGAGAACGACTTGTATGAATATCAAGAGCTCAGATGGAAACCCAGTTCTAAGCAAAGAAGGGAAAGCAGAAAGGTGGAAGGAGTATATAGAGGGTTTATACAAGGGCGATGTACTTGAGGACAATATTATGGAAATGGAAGAGGATGTAGATGAAGATGAAATGGGAGATATGATACTGCGTGAAGAGTTTGACAGAGCACTGAAAGACCTGAGTCGAAACAAGGCCCCCGGAGTAGACAATATTCCATTAGAACTACTGACGGCCGTGGGAGAGCCAGTCCTGACAAAACTCTACCATCTGGTGAGCAAGATGTATGAAACAGGCGAAATACCCTCAGACTTCAAGAAGAATATAATAATTCCAATCCCAAAGAAAGCAGGTGTTGACAGATGTGAAAATTACCGAACTATCAGCTTAATAAGTCACAGCTGCAAAATACTAACACGAATTCTTTACAGACGAATGGAAAAACTAGTAGAAGCCAACCTCGGGGAAGATCAGTTTGGATTCCGTAGAAACACTGGAACACGTGAGGCAATACTGACCTTACGACTTATCTTAGAAGAAAGATTAAGGAAAGGCAAACCTACGTTTCTAGCATTTGTAGACTTAGAGAAAGCTTTTGACAATGTTGACTGGAATACTCTCTTTCAAATTCTAAAGGTGGCAGGGGTAAAATACAGGGAGCGAAAGGCTATTTACAATTTGTACAGAAACCAGATGGCAGTTATAAGAGTCGAGGGACATGAAAGGGAAGCAGTGGTTGGGAAGGGAGTAAGACAGGGTTGTAGCCTCTCCCCGATGTTGTTCAATCTGTATGTTGAGCAAGCAGTAAAGGAAACAAAAGAAAAATTCGGAGTAGGTATTAAAATTCATGGAGAAGAAATAAAAACTTTGAGGTTCGCCGATGACATTGTAATTCTGTCAGAGACAGCAAAGGACTTGGAAGAGCAGTTGAATGGAATGGACAGTGTCTTGAAAGGAGGATATAAGATGAACATCAACAAAAGCAAAACAAGGATAATGGAATGTAGTCTAATTAAGTCGGGTGATGCTGAGGGAATTAGATTAGGAAATGAGGCACTTAAAGTAGTAAAGGAGTTTTGCTATTTGGGGAGCAAAATAACTGATGATGGTCGAAGTAGAGAGGATATAAAATGTAGGCTGGCAATGGCAAGGAAAGCGTTTCTGAAGAAGAGAAATTTGTTAACATCAAGTATTGATTTAAGTGTCAGGAAGTCATTTCTGAAAGTATTTGTATGGAGTGTAGCCATGTATGGAAGTGAAACATGGACGATAAATAGTTTGGACAAGAAGAGAATAGAAGCTTTCGAAATGTGGTGCTACAGAAGAATGCTGAAGATTAGATGGGTAGATCACGTAACTAATGAGGAAGTATTGAATAGGATTGGGGAGGAGAGAATTTGTGGCACAACTTGACCAGAAGAAGGGATCGGTTGGTAGGACATGTTCTGAGGCATCAAGGGATCACCAATTTAGTGTTGGAGGGCAGCGTGGAGGGTAAAAATCGTAGAGGGAGACCAAGAGATGAATACACTAAGCAGATTCAGAAGGATGTAGGTTGCAGTAGGTACTGGGAGATGAAAAAGCTTGCACAGGATAGAGTAGCATGGAGAGCTGCATCAAACCAGTCTCAGGACTGAAGACCACAACAACAACAACAGATATTTACATTATTAATCACAGTATGCAATTGCATATCTCAGTTACTCTCTAGATAAATTCATGTTCGCTCAGTGAGAGAACAGTCAGTGCTAGTTGTCATCTTCTAATATGTATCAATTTTACGATGCAGCTAATGGCTTTGTAGGTCTCTGTGACCATCACATATCCTCCATTGCATGTTTTGTGTCAGTGTACTAAAGTATGTTTGGATGCTTCTTTGTGTTGTATATAGTCATTGTTTGTGAAAGGTCATCTACTCTCTTCATGTTTGGAAATCTTCTTTCATGATTCTTCATGTAATTTCATTTTTGGTGTTTTTAATTTTGTAATGTGTAAATACTGTGTTGTTGTGTCTGTGTCCAGTTGAGAAATTTGAAGTGTGTTTGGTGATTAGCATTAATGTTGTATTTGGGAGGCATATTACTTCATCTGTGGTTCTCTTTTCTCTTGATTCTTCATGTTATTTGTCTGAGTATTATGTAAAATGAGTGTAATGGGGTTTATAGTTTTATATGTAGAGTGATGTAATGTTGTGTTCTGATATGTTTGTGTGAGTGGAATTGTTGCATATAATATATAGTGTTTTGTAGAGACAAATATCTTCATGAGACAAAATCTTCTTTCTGGATTCTTCATTTAGTGTTAATGTAAGTGGTTTGATATGTGGTGTGTGAGTGTTAAAAAGGTGTTGTATTACAGTTATCTGTAGAGAAATATAAAAGTATGTATGGAGGATATGTGGTATAGATGGTTCTGCCATTTTTAACTCATACATAGAGTTCTATATGTATCTGGAGACACAGAGTTGGATTTATTCCGTCATTGAACTGTCTCGATAATTAACAGCATGCACATTTGTTTCTGGAGACATAGTAATAATGTATTTTCTCCACATAGAGAGTTTTCTGTCACACTTGTATACTGACATAATAGGAATTCATATTTTTAGGTTTATTAGGTATTTTTCCCATTTTCATTTGTATACTAATATATGCCAGAATGGTAAACATCATAAAAGCTAATCCGTTTCAATGCCGAGGTGTCCGATACTTAAATCCATCCATGAACTTAAACTATAGTGAGCTATACTAGGAATGTTTTATTAGTAATATCTTATCATCTGGTTCAGTTATTTACTTCATTGATCGCAATATGCAACTGCTAATGTCAGTTACTCTCTAGATAAGTTCATGTTCGCTCCATGAGAGAACAGTCAGTGGTAGGTGTCATCACCTAATATGTATCAATTTTACGATGTAGCTAATGGCTTTGTAGGTCTCAGTGACCGTCACATATCCTCCATTGCATGTTTTGTGTCAGTGTTTTGAAGTGTGTTTCGATATTTGTTTATGTTTTAGAACGTCATTGTTTGTGAAAGTTCATCTTCTCTCTTCATGTTAGGAAATCTTATTTCTTGATTCTTCATGTAATTTTATTTTAGGCGATGTTAATTTTGTATTGTGTAAATACTGTGATGTTGTGTCTGTGTCCAGTTGAGAAATTTGAAGTGTGTTTGATGATTAGTATTAATGTTGTATTTGGGAGGCATATTTTTTTTCATGCGCGGTTCTCTTCTCTCGTGATTCTTCATGTCATTTGTCGGAGTAGTGTGTAAAATGTATGTAAGTGGGTTTATAGATTCATATGTGGAGTCATGTAAAGTTGTGTTCTGATCTGTTTGTGTGAGTGGAATTGTTGTATAGAGTATATAGTGTTTTGTAGAGATATATTTCTTCATGAGACAAAATCTTCTTTCTGATATATACATGTAGTGTTAATGTAAGTGGTTGTGTGAGTGTTGAAAAGGTGTTGTATTACAGTTATCTGTAGAGAAATATACGAGTATGGATGGAGGATATGTGATATAGATGGTTCTGTCATTTTTACATGGTACATAGAGTTCTCTATGTATCTGGAGACTTAGAGTTGGAATTATTCTGTCATTGAACTTTCTCGATAATTAACAGCTTTCACATTTGTTTCTGGAAACATGGTAACAATGTATCTTCTTCACATAGAGAGTCTTCCAACACACTTGTATACTGACATAATAGGAATTCAGATGTTTAGGTTTATTAGGTATTTTTCTCATTTTCATTTGTATACTAATATATGCCAGAATTGTATACATCATAAATGGTAAACCGTTTCAATACCAAGGTGTCCGATACTTTAATCCATCCATGAACTTAGCATATAATGAACTATATTAGTCATGTTTTATTAGTAATATCTTTTCATCTGGTTCAGTTATTTATTTTATTAATCGCAGTATGCAACTTCATATGTCAGTAACTATCTAGATAAGTTCATGTTCGCTCAGTGAGAGAACTGTCAGTGGTAGGTGTCATCACCTAATATGTTTCAATTTTACGATGCAGCCAATGACTTTGTTGGTCTCAGTGACCGTCACATATCCTCCATTGCCTGTTTTGTGTCAGTGTACTGAAGTGTGTTTGCATGCTTGTTTGTGTTGTATAGAGTCTTTGCTTGTGAAAGTTCATCTTCTCTCTTCATGTTTGAAAATCTTCTTTCTTGATTCTTCATGTAATTTCATTTTTGGCGTTGTTAACTTTGTATTGTGTAAATACTGTGTTGTTGTGTCTGTGTCCAGTTGAGAAATTTGAAGTGTGTTTGATGATTAGTATTAATGTTGTAGTTTGGAGGCATATTTCTTTACATGTGTGGTTCTCTTCCCTCTTACTTCTTCATGTCATTTGTCTGAGTATTGTGTAAAATGAGTGTAATTGGGTTTATAGTTTCATATGTGGAGTGATGTAAAATTGTGTTTGATCTGTTTGTGTGAGTGGGATTGTTGTATAGAGTGTATAGTGTTTTGTAGAGACTTATTTCTTCATGAGATAAAATCTTCGTTCTGCATTGTTCATGTAGTGTTAATGTAAGTGGTTTGATATGTGGTGTGTGAAAGTTGAATAGGTGTTGTATTGCAGTTATCCGTGGTGAAATATACGGGTATGTATGGAGGATATGTTGTATAGATTGTTCTGCCACTTTTACATCGTACATAGAGTTCTATATGTATCTGGAGACATAGAGTTGAATTTATTCAGTCATTGAACTTTCTCAATAACTTACAGCTTCCACATTTGCTTCTGGAAAAATGGTAACAATGTATTTCTTCCACATAGAGAGTTTTGGGTCACACTTATATACTGACATAATAGGAATTCAAATGTTTAGGTTTATTAGGTTTTTTTCCCATTTTCATATTTATACTAATAAATGCCTATATTGTATACATCGTAAGTGCTAATACATTTCAATACCGAGGTGTCCGATACTTTAATCCATCCATGAATTTAGCATATAATGAGCTAATTTAGTCATGTTTTATTAGCAGTATCTTTTCAACTGGTTCAGTTATTTCCTTTATTAATCGCAGTATGCAACTGCATATGTCAGTTACTCTCTAGATAAGTTCATGTTCGCTCAATGAGAGAACAGTCAGTGGTAGATGTCATCACCTAATATGTATCAATTTTACGATCCAGCTAATGGCTTTGTAGGTCTCAGTGACCGACACATATCCTCCATTGCATGTTTTGTGTCAATGTTTTGAAGTGTGTTTGGATGTTTGTTTGTGTTTTAGAGCGTCATTGTTTGTGAAAGTTCATCTTCTCTCTTCATGTTTGTAAATCTTCTTTCTTGATTCTTCATGTAATTTCAGTTTTGGTGTTTTTAATTTTGTATTGTGTAAATACTGTGTTGTTGTGTCTGTGTCCAGTTGAGAAATTTGAAGTGTGTTTGATGATTAGTATTAATGTTGTAGTTTGGAGGCATATTTCTTTACATGTGTGGTTCTCTTCCCTCTTGCTTCTTCATGTCATTTGTCTGAGTATTGTGTAAAATGAGTGTAATTGGGTTTATAGTTTCATATGTGGAGTGATGTAAAATTGTGTTTGATCTATTTGTGTGAGTGGGATTGTTGTATAGAGTGTATAGTGTTTTGTAGAGACATATTTCTTCATGAGATAAAATCTTCTTTCTGCATTGTTCATGTAGTGTTAATGTAAGTGGTTTGATATGTGGTGTGTGAAAGTTGAATAGGTGTTGTATTGCAGTTATCCGTGGTGAAATATACGGGTATGTATGGAGGATATGTTGTATAGATTGTTCTGCCACTTTTACATCGTACATAGAGTTCTATATGTATCTGGAGACATAGAGTTGAATTTATTCAGTCATTGAACTTTCTCAATAACTTACAGCTTCCACATTTGCTTCTGGAAAAATGGTAACAATGTATTTCTTCCACATAGAGAGTTTTGGGTCACACTTATATACTGACATAATAGGAATTCAAATGTTTAGGTTTATTAGGTTTTTTCCCATTTTCATATTTATACTAATAAATGCCACAATTGTATACATCATAAGTGCTAATACGTTTCAATACCGAGGTGTCCGATACTTTAATCCATCCATGAATTTAGCATATAATGAGCTATATTAGTCATGTTTTATTAGCAGTGTCTTTTCAATTGGTTCAGTTATTTCCTTTATTAATCGCAGTATGCAACTGCATATGTCAGTTACTGTCTAGATAAGTTCATGTTCGCTCAATGAGAGAACAGTCAGTGGTAGATGTCATCACCTAATATGTATCAATTTTACGATGCAGCTAATGACTTTGTTGGTCCCAGTGACCGTCACATATCCTCCATTGCATGTTTTGTGTCAGTGTTCTGAAGTGTGTTTGGAAGCTTGATTGTGTTGTATAGAGTCTTTGCTTGTGAAAGTTCATCTTCTCTCTTCATGTTTGAAAATCTTCTTTCTTGCTTCTTCATATAATTTCATTTTTGGCGTTGTTAATATTGTACTGTGTAAATACTGTGTTGTTGTGTCTGTGTCCAGTAGAGAATTTTGAAGTGTGTTTGATTATTAGTATTAAGGTTGTATTTTGGAGGCATATTTTTTTTCATGTGCGGTTCCCTTCCCTCTTGATTCTTCATATCATTTGTCAGAGTAGTGTGTAAAATGTATGTAATTGGAATTATAGTTTCATATGTAGAGTGATGAAAAGCTGTGTTCTGACTTGTTTGTGTGCGTAAGATTGTTGTATATAGTATATTGTGTTTTGTAGAGACATATTTCTTCATGAGACAAATCATCTTTCTGCATTCTTCATGTAGTGTTAATGTAAGTAGTTTGATATGTGGTGTGTGAGTGTTGCAAATGTGTTGTATTGCAGTTATCTGTAGAGAAATATATGAGTATGTATGGAGGATATGTGGTATAGATGATTCGGCCATTTTTGCATCGTACATAGAATTGTATATGTGTCTGGACACTTAGAGTTGATTTTATTCTGTCATTGAACTTTCTTGATAGTTAACAGTTTGCACATTTGTTTCTGGAAACATGGTAACAATGTATTTTCTCCACATAGAGAGTTTTCTGTCACTCTTGTATACTGACATAATAGGAATTCAGATGTTTAGGTTTATTAGGTATTTTTCCCATTTTCATTTGTATACTAATATATGCCAGAATTGTATACGTCATAAATGGTAATCTGTTTCAATACCAAGGTGTCTGATACTTTAATCCATCCATGAACTTAGCATATAATGAACTATATAAGTCATGTCTTATTAGTAATATCTTTTCATCTGGTTGAGTTATTTATTTTATTAATCGCAGTATGCAACTGCATATGTCAGTTACTCTCGAGATAAGTTCATGTTCGCTCAGTGAGAGAACAGTCAGTGGTAGGTGTCATCACCTAATATGTATCAATTTTACGATGCAGCTAATGGCTTTGTAGGTCTCAGTGACCGTCACATATTCTCCATTGCATGTTTTGTGTCTATGTTTTGAAGTGTGTTTGGATGTTTGTTTGTGTTTTAGAGCGTCATTGTTTGTAAAAGTTCATCTTCTTTCTTCATGTTAGGAAATCTTCTTTCTTGATTCTTCATGTAATTTCATTTTTGGTGATTTTAATCTTGTAATGTGTAAATACTGTGTTGTTGTGTCCCTGTCCAGTTGAGAAATTTGAAGTGTGTTTGATGATTTGTATTAATGCTGTTTTTCGGAGGCATATTTCTTCATGTGCAGTTCCCTTCTCTCTTCTTTCTTCATGTCATTTGTCTGAGTATTGTGTAAAATGAGTGTAATTGGGTTTATAGTTTCATATGTGGGGTGATGTAAAATTGTGTTTGATCTGTTTGTGTGAGTGGGATAGTTGTATAGAGTGTATAGTGTTTTGTAGAGACATATTTCTTCATGAGACAAAATCTTCTTTCTGCATTCTTCGTGTTGTGTTAATGTAAGTGGTTTGATATGTGGTGTGTGAGTGTTGAAAAAGTGTTGTATTACAGTTATCCGTGGTGAAATATACGGGTATGTATGGAGGATATGTTTTATTGATTGTTCCGCCATTTTTGCATCGTACATAGAGTTCTATATGTATCTGGTGACATAGAGTTGAATTTATTCAGTCATTTAACTTTCTCAATAACTTACAGCTTCCACATTTGCTTCTGGAAAAATGGTAACAATGTATCTCTTCCACATAGAGAGTTTTGGGTCACACTTATATACTGACATAATAGGAATTCAAATGTTTAGGTTTATTAGGTTTTTTTCCCATTTTCATATTTAATCTAATAAATGCCTATATTGTATACATCGTAAGTGCTAATACGTTTCAATACCGAGGTGTCCGATACTTTAATCCATCCATGAATTTAGCATATAGTGAGCTATATTAGTCATGTTTTATTAGCAGTATCTTCTATATTTATTTCAGTTATTTACTTTATTAATCGCAGTATGCAACTGCATATGTCAGTTGCTCTCTGGATAAGTTCATGTACTCTCAATGAGAGAACACACAGTTGTAGGTGTCATCATCTAATATATATCAATTTTAAGATGCAGCTAATGGCTTTGTAGGTCTCAGTGACCATCACATATCCTTCATTGCATGTTTTATGTCAGTGTACTTACATGTATTAGGAGGCTTGTTTGTTTTGTTTTGAGTCGTTATTTGTAGAAGTTCGTTTTCTCTCTTCATGTTTGGAAATATTCTTTCTTGATTCTTCATGTAATTTCATTGTTGGTGTTTTTAATTTTGTGTTGTGTAAATACTGTGTGAGAGAGATCTGTTGTATGAATGCATTGTGTTGTTGTCCGTGTGTCCAGTTGTGATAATTAAAGTGTGGTTGATGCATAGTATTAATGTTGTATTTCGGAGACATATTTCTTCATGTGCGTATCTGTTCTCTCTTGATTCCTCATGTCATTTCTCTGAGAAGTATGTAAATGAGTGTAATTGGGTTTATACTTTCGTATGTTGTGTGATGTAATGTCGTGTTCTGATCTGTTTGTGTGAGTGGGTTTGTTGTATAGTATATATAGTGTTTTGTATAGACATATTTCTTCATGAGACAAAATCTTCCTTCTGCGTTCTTCATGTAGTGTTAATGTAAGTGGTTTGATATGTGGGGTGTGTGTGTTGAAAAGGTGTTGTATTACAGTTATCTGTAGAGAAATATATAAGTATATATGGAGGATATGTGGTATAGTTTGTTCTGCCCATTTTAATTCGTACATGGAGTTCTATATGTATTTGGAGATTTAGAGTTGGATTTATTCTGTCATTGAACTTTTTCGATAATTAATAGCTTGCATATTTGTTTCTGGAAACATGGTAACAATGTATTTTTAAGCATAGCAAGCTTTTTCGCACACTTGTATACTGACATAATAGAAATTAAAATGGTTAAATTGATTAGGTTTTTTTCCCAGTTTTATATGTAACTAATACATGCCAGAATTGTATACATCATAAATGGTAATCCGTTCCAATACCGAGGTGTCCGATACTTTTATCCATCAATGAACTTAGCATATAGTGCGCTACATTAGTCATGTTTTTTTGGTAATATCATTTCATCTGTTTCAGTTATTTACTGTATTCATCACAGTATGCAGTTGCATATGTCACTTACTCTCTGGATGAATTCAAGTTCGTTCATTTAGAGAACACTCAGTGGTAGGTGTCATCACCTAATATGTATCAATTTTAAAATGCCGCTAATGACTTTATTGGTCGCAGTGACCGTCACATATCCTCCATTGCATGTTTTATGTCAGTGTACTGAAATGTATTAAGAAGCTTGTTTGTGTTCTTTAGAGTCGTTGTTTGTGGAAGTTCACCTTCTCTCTTCATGTTTGGAATTCTTCTTTCTTGATTCTTCATGTAATTTCATTTTTGGTGTTTTTAATTTTGTATTGTGTAAATACTGTGTAAGAGAGATCTGTTGTATGAATGCAGTGTGTTGTTGTGTCTGTGTCCAGTAGAGATATGTGAAATGTGTTTGATGATTAGTATTAATGTTGTGTTTCGGAGGCATATTTATTCATGTGCGGTTCTCTTCTCTGTTGATTCTTCATGTCATTTGTCTGAGTAGTGTGTAAAATGAGTGTAATTGTGTTTAGAATTTCATATGTAGAGTGATGTAAATTTGTGTTCTGATGTGTTTGTGTGAGTGGTTTTGTTGTGTTTAGAATATAGTGTTTTGTAGAGACAT
This sequence comes from Schistocerca serialis cubense, assembly GCF_023864345.2. Taxonomy (NCBI): domain Eukaryota; kingdom Metazoa; phylum Arthropoda; class Insecta; order Orthoptera; family Acrididae; genus Schistocerca; species Schistocerca serialis. The sequence goes on from NC_064638.1 coordinate 159,077,125, forward strand.
ATATCTTCATGAGACAAAATCTTCTTTCTGCATTCTTCGTGTAGTGTAAATGTAAATGGTTTGATATGTGGAGTGTGAGTGTTGAATAGGTGTTGTATTGCAGTTATTTGTTGAGAACTATACGAGTATGTATGGAGGATATGTGGTATATTTTGTTCTGCCACTTTTACATAATACATAGAGTTCTATATGTATCTGGAGATTTAGAGTTGGATTTATTCTTTCATTGAACTTACTCAATAATTGACAGCTTTCACGTTTGTTTCTGGAAACATGGTAACAATGTATTTTCTCCACATAGGGTGTTTTCTGTCACATTTGTATACTGACATAATAGGAATTCAGATGTTTAGGTTTATTAGGTTTTTTTCCCGTTTTCATTTGTATACTTTATATGTCAGCCCCCCCCCCCCCCCCCCCAATGAACCTTGGACCTTGCCGTTGGTGGGGAGGCTTGCGTGCCTCAGCGATACAGATGGCCATACCGTGGGTGCAGCCACTACGGAGGGGTGTCTGTTGAGAGGCCAGACAAACGTGTGGTTCCTGAAGAGGGGCAGCAGCCTTTTCGGTAGTTACAGGGGCAACAGTCTGGATGATTGACTGATCTGGCCTTGTAACATTAACCAAAAGGGCCTTGCTGTGCTGGTACTGCGAATGGCTGAAAGCAAGGGGAAACTACAGCCATAATTTCTCCTGAGGGCATGCAGCTTCACTGTATGATTAAATGATGATTGTGTCCTCTTGGGTAAAATATTCTGGAGGTAAAATAGTCCCCCATTCGGATCTCCGGGCGGGGACTACTGAAGAGGACGTCGTTATCAGGAGAAAGAAAACTGGCGTTCTATGGATCGGAGCGTGGAATGTCAGATCCCTTAATTGGGCAGGTTGGTTAGAATATTTAAAAAGGGAATTTGATAGGTTAAAGTTAGATATAGTGGGAATTAGTGAAGTTCGGTGGCAGGAGGAACGAGACGTTTGGTCAGGTGAATACAGGGTTATAAATACAAAATCAAATAGGGGTAATGCAGGAGTAGGTTTAATAATGAATAAAAAAATAGAAGTACGGGGAAGCTACTACAAACAGCATAGTGAACGCATTATTGTGGCCAAGATAGACACGTAGCCCACGTCTACTACTACAGTAGTACAAGTTTATATGCCAACTAGCTCTGCAGATGATGAAGAAATTGATGAAATGTATGATGAGATAAAAGAAATTATTCAGGTAGTGAAGGGAGACGAAAATTTAATAGTCATGGGTGACTGGAATTCGTCAGTAGGAAAAGGGACGGAAGGAAGCGTAGTAGGTGAATATGGATTGGGGGGAAGAAATGAAAGAGGAAGCCGTCTGGTAGAATTTTGCACAGAGCATAACTTAATCATAGCTAATACTGGGTTCAAGACTCATAAAAGAAGGTTGTATACATGGAAGAATCCTGGAGATACTAAAAGGTATCAGAGAGATTATATAATGGTAAGACAGAGATTTAGGAATCAGGTTTTAAATCGTTAGACATTTCCAGGGGCAGATGTGGACTCTGACCACAATCTATTGGTTATGAACTGTAGATTAAAACTGAAGAAACTACAAAAAGGTGCTAATTTAAGGAGATGGGACCTGGATAAACTGAAAGAACCAGAGGTTGTAGAGAGCTTCAGGGAGAGCATTAGGGAATGGTTGACAAGAATGAGGGAAAGAAATACAGTGGAAGAAGAATATGGTAGCTCTGAGGGATGAAGTGGTGAAGGCAGCAGACGATCAAGTAGGTAAAAAGACGAGGGCTAATAGAAATCCTTGGGTAACAGAAGAAATATTGAATTTAATTGATGAAAGGAGAAAATATAAAAATGCAGTAAATGAAGCAGACAAAAAGGAATACAAACGTCTCAAAAATGATATCGACAGGAAGTGCAAAATGGCTAAGCAGGCATGGCTAGAGGACAAATGTAAGGATGTAGAGGCTTATCTCACTAGGGGTAACATAGATACTGCCTACAGGAAAATTAAAGAGTCCTTTGGAGATAAGAGAACCACTTGTATGAATATCAAGAGCTCAGATGGAAACCCAGTTCTAAGCAAAGAAGGGAAGGCGGAAAAGTGGAAGGAGTATATAGAGGGTTTATACAAGGGCGATGTACTTGAGGACAATATTATGGAAATGGAAGAGGATGTAGATGAAGACGAAATGGGAGATAAGATACTGTGTGAAGAGTTTGACAGAGCACTGAAAGACCTGAGTCGAAACAAGGCGCCGGGAGTGGACAACATTCCATTAGAACTACTGACGGCCTTCGGAGAGCCGGTCATAACAAAACTCTACCATCCAGTGAGCAAGATGTATGAGACAGGCGAAATACCCTCAGACTTCAAGAAGAATATATTAATTCCAATCCCAAAGAAAGCAGGTGTTCACAGATGTGAAAATTACCGAACTATCAGTTTAATAAGTCACAGCTGCAAAATACTAACGCTAATTCTTTACAGACGAATGTAAAAACTGGTAGAAGCGGACCTCGGGGAAGATCAGTTTGGATTCCGCAGAAATGTTGGAACACGTGAGGCAATACTGACCTTACGACTTATCTTAGAAGAAAGATTAAGAAAAGGCAAACCTATGTTTCTAGCATTTGTAGACTTAGAGAAAGCTTTTGACAATGTTAACTGGAATACTCTCTTTCAAATTCTGAAGGTGGCAGGGGTAAAATACAGGGAGCGTAAGGCTGTTTACAATTTGTACAGAAACCAGATGGCAGTTATAAGAGTCGAGGGGCATGAAAGGGAAGCAGTGGTTGGGAAGGGAGTGAGACAGGGTTGTAGCCTCTCCCCGATGTTATTCAATCTGTATGTTGAGCAAGCAGTAAAGGAAACAAAAGAAAAATTCAGAGTAGGTGTTAAAATTCATGGAGAAGAAATAAAAACTTTGAGGTTCGCCGATGACATTGTAATTCTGTCAGAGACAGCAAAGGACTTGGAAGAGCAGTTGAACAAAATGGACAGTGTCTTGAAATGAGGATATAAGATGAACATCAACAAAAGCAAAACGAGGATAATGGAATGCAGTCAAATTAAATCGGGTGATGCTGAGGGAATTAGATTAGGAAATGAGACACTTAAAGTAGTAAAGGAGTTTTGCTATTTGGGGAGTAAAATAACTGATGATGGTCGAAGTAGAGAGGATATAAAATGTAGACTGGCAATGGCAAGGAAAGCCTTTCTGAACAAGAGAAATTTGTTAACATCGATTATAGATTTAAGTGTCAGGAAGCCGTTTCTGAAAGTATTTGTATGGAGTGTAGCAATGTATGGAAGTTAAACATGTACGATAAATAGTTTGGATGAGAATGGAATAGAAGCTATCGAAATGTGGTGCTACAGAAGAATGCTGAAGATTAGATGGGTAGATCACATAACTAATGAGGAGGTATTGAATAGAATTGGGGAGGAGTTTGTGGCACAACTTGACAAAAAGAAGGGACCAGTTGGTAGGACATGTTTTGAGGCATCAAGGGATCACAAATTTAGCATTGGAGGGCAGTGTGGAGGGTAAAAATCGTTGAGGGAGACCAAGAGATGAATACATCAAGCAGATTCAGAATGATGTAGGTTGCAGTAAGTACTGGGAGATGAAGAAGCTTACACAGGATAGAGTAGCATGGAGAGCTGCATCAAACCAGTCTCAGGACTGAAGACCACAACAACAACAACATATGCCAGAATTGTATACATCATAAATGCTAACCTGTCTCAATATCGAGGTGTCTGATACTTTAATCCATCCATCAACTTAGCATATAGTGAGCTACATTAGTCATGTTTTCTTAGTAATATCTTTTCATCTGGTTCAGTGATTTACCTTATTAATCACAGTATGCATTTGCATATGTCAGTTACTCTCTAGATAAATTCATGTTTGCTCATTGTGAGAACACTCAGTGGTAAGTGTCATCACCTAATATGTATCAATTTTACGATGCAGCTAACGGCTTTGTAGGTCTCAGTGACCATCACATATCCTCCATTGTATGTTTTGTGTCAGCGTACTGAAGTGTGTTTGGATGCTTGTTTGTGTTGTGTAGAGTCATTGTTTGTGGAAGTTCATCTTCTCTCTTCATGTTTGGTAATCTTCTTTCTTGATTCTTCATGTAATTTCATTTTTGGTGTTCTTAATTTTGTATTGTGTAAATAGTGTGTAAGAGAGATCTGTTGTATGAATGCATTGTGTTGTTGTGTCTGTGTCCAGTTGAGATATTTGAAATGTGTTTGATGATTAGTATTAATGTTGTATTTCGGAGGCATATTTCTGCATATGCAGTTCTCTTCTCTCTTGACTCTTCATATCATTTGACTGAGTATGTGAAAAATGACTGTCATTTAGTTTATAGTTTCTTATGTAGAGTGATTCTAAAGTTGTGTTCCTATCTCTTTGTGTGAGCTGATTTTTTGTATAGAGTATATATTGTTTTGTAGAGACATATTGCTGGATGTGACAAAATCTTTTTCCTGCATTCTTCATGAGTTGTTAATGTAAGTGGTTTAAGATGTGCACTGTCATTGCTGGGAATTTGCTGTATTGCAGTTTTCTGCAGAGTAACATACAAGTGTCTCAATGGGATAAATGTGCCAACAGTTTTGGTGACTAATTTTGATTATGTGTACTGTGTAAATCTGCATTTTTTAGTTAGAAAAGTTATTAGCCTTACTTTATGCTAGTGCGCTGGTTTCATTGAATGCCCCATATATTATTGTAAGTGGATTAATAGTTATTCTAGAGCAGAGGATTACTATGGTCTCTCAAATTAAAGTATTACGTACTTCAGAAATGAAATTGTAACACCATTGACTAAAATACTCAACAAAATTGAAAATGAAGGTTATTATCCAGAATGTTTAACAATATCTGTAGTTAAACCAGTACATGAATAAGGAGATATAGCATCACCAGGTATCTGTTGACCATTATCACTTATACCCATAATATGAAAATTAATAGAATTCTGCATGAATAAGCAGATGAATCAATATTTTGAACATAATGATATACTCTCTTCCTCACAGTATAATTTCAGATCTAGCCTTTGTACAGTCTAAACAGTTGAGAGTATGCTAGCAAAAACATACAATTGTTCTGAAAATAAAGATAACTGTGCAACATTGCTGGACCTCAGGAAAGCTTTTGATATGGTCGCCCACAATATTATCATTAAAAAAACTCTACCACTAAGGAGTAGGAGAGACTGCTCTATGCCTAATGCAGTTATACTTGGATAATAGAAAAAGGTTAGTTAAGGTAAATAATCTGATGTCAGAATGTCTCCCAGTTGTAAAGGGGGTACCTCAAGGAGCTGTCCTTTGACCTTTCCTTTTCATTATTTATATATATGATTCACCTGCAGTTGTATCGTGTACGTAGTGCTATATGCTGATGACACAACACTCACCACATGTGATACCAATCTTGAAAATGTGCAACACAGCATGGCAGTGGCAATGGAGAGGGGCATTACTTGGTTTGAGGCAAATGTACTGCAGAAGAATGATAGTAAAACTGAAGCTGTTGTATTCAACTTGCATGTTACCAGTCATGGTAACAAAACAGTAAAATTATTAGGATTTCATATAGATAAATAGCTCAGCTGAAATACTCACACAGGGAAGATACGTGGCAAACTGGCATGTGCCATATATCTGCTGTATCAACTGAGGAGCAGTGTCAGTAAAGAACTTCTGTTGTATGCGTATTTTGCATTTTTCCATTCACACCTGAGTTATGGAATACAATAATGGGGCAATTGCGTAGGCTCAAAATTAGGGTTTAAATGGCAAAAGAAAGCCATAAGGTGCATATCGTAATTTAGCCCTTGTGAATCATGTCGAGATCAATGACAGTGCCTGGCCTGTATATTTACAACTTTCTTGTCTTCATTAAAGAGAATCTGACTTGACTTAAGGAGAACAGTTCATGACCATAACATGAGAAGTGGACATACCATTAATATGCCATATGCTAGGCTTGCAAAGAGACACAACAGCTACAAATCTTGGTCCTGTCTACTTCAACAAATTACCTGAAAATGCCTACACAGTGCCAGTAAATAAATTTAAAACTAGTCTTTCAAGGTGGATCAAAAGTAAAGTAATTTATTCTGCTCAAGAGTTCCTTGAGTATGTGACAAATGACCCATTTTGCTTATGAGAATGAATTATAAATTAACTGCAAACTATACTTATGCCACACTGTGCAACTATTTTATTACTGTTTCATGTACTTATTGTTAATTATCTGTTGGATTATTTATTTGTCATTCACTGAACTATGTAGTTCATTTATCTTGTAATTGAGCAATTAGGAATCTTCTTGTTGTTATATACATTTGCACAAATATATATTGCATCTGTCCTGGATTATTATATTGTAGTTAATAACATTTGTCAAGTTGGTGATTATTATTGTTGTTATTATTATGTATACACTGACGACACCAATTGCATCTAAATATGCTCAATGGTGGAATAAAACATTTCTATTTGTAGTTCACTAGCTTTGAATCTTTCGGCTGTGTTATGTCATAAGTATGTACAAAAAATAAACATTGCCCAAGAATGCTACCCCTGGGGGGACTTCATAGTTGAGTCATGTATTCCAGTTTTATTATTAGGATCTTACCTACATTTTTATAATGTACATTTGCACACTGTCTTCTGTCATTGAGATACAAAATAAAACATTTGCTGACATTTCTATTATGTGATAAGGTTCTAATGTGGATAAAATTATTCCATGATCACTGAATCAAAGGCCTTAGCCAGATGTAGAAAAGCTCCAATTACTTTGTTTCCTTATTTTCATTATTTCACATTCTGTTACATCCATTAGGACTAAAATGAATTACTTGTTTCGGATGAAATTATTTGTGCTGTTGATTCATCAATTTTCTTTGTATGCCTTACTAAAATCCTCTTTCATAATGTTTTACTAACATTACTGGATTCACTTATCTGTTCAGTGTATTACTGTGAATTTAGAATGTTCAGAGATATCTCAAGTGTCCTACATTTTATAAATAAGCTTTCCACCTCATGGACATCTTTTATGAAAACGTATAATGGAATCATGGTTTCTCTGTCTAAATAAGATATAAATCATGAAACACTACTTGTCCAGCAAAATTTCTCTGTTTTTAAATTAAAGCTCAAACATTACTTTTGTAATTCATTTGCCTGAACCAGAGGGCTGATCAGTAAAACTTATATGATATTGCAAATGTTATACTTAATCTCTTAAAATAACTTAGCAACCACAACTTGTCATAGAGTAAAAAGACAGCAATGACAGTTCTGCATATGGGGAAATGTAATTTTATCATTTGTACATGTGGCTGCAAAATCCATTTGAACAAAACATTTAATTTTTGATGAATGGGCAATATATAATATTCTGTGATGTTGTCATTTTGGTCTTCAGACCAAAGACTGATTTAATGCACCTATCCCCAGTAGTCTGTCCTGTGCACATATCTGCATGGATACTCCTGCTACAGACCACCCTCCCTCCACCCCATCCCTCCCTGCATTTTCTGCAACTAGCACATTGACAATCCCTTGATGCATCAAGATGTTCCGTATCAGTATATCTCTTCCTTTACTCTGGTTGTGCCATAAATTTCTTTTTACCTCAATTTGATTCAGTACATTCTCATTAGTTACATGATATACCCTTCTAATCCTTAGCTTTCCCCTGTAGGTTTACATTTTAAAAGCTGTTATTTTCTTCTTGTCTGAACTGCTTATTATTAGAGTTTCACTTCTATACAAGGCTGCACTCCAGACAAATATGCTCAGAAAAGATTTCCTAAGACTTAAATTTACACAATATTGTGGTGCTTGAGTTGTTATGAAGAACAATATAATGTTCCTTCAGATATGCAAGTATGTCTCAAGGAAAACCTACAGCAGCAACTTAAGCTGTTAGGAAATACGTGAAAGTTATTTGATGTTGCAAATATGAACAACCACATGCATGAATGCATGTGTGTCCAAAGGACCATTGCATCATTCTTCTTAACAACACATGCATTGCAATATCGTATTTCTCCACTGATATCATTCAGTGACTTTCAATTAAAATATCCTCCCCTGTACAGGTATTGCCACTACATAATATGTGTGTGAGTACAGCTTTCAGCACAAGATTGATGACATATGGGAGCTTGGATCTGGGTATGAGTCCTGCACAGGAAGCCAAAGTGGTTAAGATTACCACTTACATAATGCAGAAAATCCTTGCTTGGGTTCCAGTGCACAACAGATTTCATTGTTGAGATTCCTTATACAGTTGATGGTTGTTCATAATCACATCTGTGAGTACATTTCACGTATTTAAATTTTTATTCTACATTAACATATGTATCTTTTTTTCAGACATCCTATGTTGGTTTTGCTGTTCTGCATTTTATATCCTCTGATTGGCCATTGTCATTTATTTGTTGCTGAAGTAACACACTTTACTTCTACTTTTAGTTTTAATTCGTTTTCTAGCTCCCTCAGCAGCACCTGATTTAATTCTAACACATTTAAGTGCCCTTATTTTACAGTTGTTCATGTGGATCTTGTAACATATTTTGAATTCATGCTATTCAACTGTTCATCAAAGTAATTTTTCCTCTGACAGAATTAGAGTTCCGTCTGCAAATGTCTGGATTTTCAATTCTTCAGCCTCAACTTAATTTCACTTTACAGATTTTTCTTTGGTTTTCTTTACTGCTTGCTCATTGTTTATGCCCAATATTAAAATAAAGCACTAAAGCAGATGGACCACATGAAACAGCAGCCGATCTCTATAACAAACTACCTTGTGACATGAAAACGAGAAAAGATACTTCAGGAGTGGACTGAACAGATGCATGACAACTACTGTCTGCTATGATGAAAATTATCTGTGCATATGTAAACTTGTTTGCAATTTTTTTTGTACTTACTGTCATATTTAATATACATGATTAACTTTGGCTGCTTTTAATGTCTATAGTAAGTTCCAGAAATGTGACCTGTCCAGAACCTGTCCAGTACTATAATGTACTTGATGTACAAAAAGATTAAAAGGACCAATAAACTATTTAACTTTGGCTGATAACTGACATTTTCATTTTCTCTAAGAAGAAGTGTAATATGTAGAATACACACTTCTGATCTCTCTCCTTTTTTTTCGCAGCAGGCCATGTGGTTGTAATTTTGTTTTCAGAGATTGGATTACGTCATTTTAGCATATCACAATTATGTCCTTTCATACTTTGAGGTATTCTCTTTACTATAATTGTAACTGGGGTGTAGCTGTCTTCTACATTACATATAGTTCACATTTTTCTTATTTGAGATTTAGCATAAATGGCCTCTTGTTCAATCTGCCAAGAATTCCTCAATTAGAAATCATCAAAGGTATACCACTTTAAGAAACACCTCATTCCTACCTTCCTGGTGCTCTAAGGGTCAAGTAGTAACAGAATTAAGGTACATCAACATCAAAGGGACAAATCACTAAACCTTATGATTAACATTCCACATTTAGATAATAATTTCCTACTACTGCGGGAATCTCCTTTGAGCAGCAATATTTCTGCACAATTTAAAGGCTGAAAGAAAGTGAACACTTCCTAAAAGTAATTGCAGGAATCTGACCCTGGGTAAGTTGACCTCCACTGTCAATATTAGCTGAGTATAAGCTTGATAATCCACCTCTTTTACGTTGTCGTTGTAGGCTGTGTTTGTTGTTACTTCAGTTAGGAAAAATTGTGGTGTGTAGTGTGAGAGGGATCTATGCCACAAAAATGAAATACTGGGCTTTGGCTCTTTTCAATATTTGCTGCCACCTTGCATCTATCCTTTGAACTAGAACCACGTGACATAGCTGCTGCACTTTCTGCAGCAGTTGTCCTAAATCCTTGAATGCATCCTTATGATCATTTTGAATAAGAGGAAGGGCTGTGCTACATAATGATGTCTACTATGTGAGTTGCAGATGTAGCAACATAGAATTGTTACAGATTGGTTTATCACTTATATGGGAATAACATATTGTCCCAAAATATAATTGTTGCCTCTATATCCATCTTCATTTTCAATTTTAAACTTAATTTGCATTTTGTCTCTTCATTGTAGCGAACATGTTATGTCATTCTTCCGTGTATGTAAGTTGTTGCACTTCTGATAACAATGTTTTACAATAGTGAGAGAAATATGGATCACTGAGTATCAGAAAATGTTGGAAAGGTGGTAAAAATGCAATCATAATCTGCATAAATGAATGGCAGCAGATGTGAAGGGGAAAACAGCAGTGGACATGAATATGTGAGTGATAAAACCAGTAAGTAAGTAACAGTAAAGCAATAAGGACCTGGATGTGACTGAAAAAAACAAATCAGATGTATCTAACTTCAGCTGGAGCAGCTATTTAATGTTAGATGAAGTTTCTGAAACCTCATTATTTTGTGAGTTTTACAAGCTGCAGGACTAAAATATTCAGAATACAAATCTCAGAGGTCTTGCTGAGCATAAGGGCTACTGTTGGAGGTATGCTAAAAAACATGATGTAGGAGTGTTCAGAAGAAAGCCGTCATTTGCTTACAAGGGAACATTGGTGACTGTAACATAACACAGAGTATGTTTTAGAAGCATTTTGAGCAATTTTTGCATCATCACAGAAAAAGGCGTCAACAGCTAGAGGGGACAGGAAAGTGTTTAATGCTCATGAAGATTAATTAGGTATGAAAATACTGATGAAATTAAAACATCATATCTTCGCATGCCATGTATAGATAAGACGTAGAAAACCTACCAGGTTGGATACTGTTCGAGGCTATATTTCAAAGTTGCAGAAATACAGATTTCATTATTCATGGAAAGACAATACAGGTTAGGTGTAGGTTTCTGTGTCATCAGTCTTCTGACTGGTTTAATATGGCCCACCATGAATTCTTCTCCTTTACCAACCTCTTCATCTCAGAGTATCATTTGCTACCTACATCCTCAGTTATTTGCTGGATGTCCCACTCTCTGTTTTCTTGTAGAGTTTTTACTCTCTACAGCTCCCTCTAGTACCATGGAAGTTATTTACTGCTGGCTTCATGACGTTCTATCATCCTGTACCTCCTTCTTGTCAGGGTGTTCCATACATTCCTTTCTTCATCAATTTTATGGAGAACCCCCTCATTCCTTACCTTAATAGTCCACTTCAGTGTACATTGTAAATGTGAAATGCACCATTTCTGTGGTGGAGAATTCCTACAAACATGAGTTTTATGTGTAAAATGGGGAGCATATAATAAAGTTTTCAGTGCAAAATTTTTATAAGTTTCATGTTACCACATACAGACACATGTAAAACTTTTGATGAGTACAGTGCTACTCCAAACAATGATATTCCTTTGGATGCCAGGCTACATCATCTTTGATCTGACAAAGCATATGCGATGTTGAGGTAAAACACAAAGGCTTGTTCCAGTAGTGATTTCCAATAATCACTGCTGAGACATAAAATTCAAAGAGAGGCATTGTGCTACATAAAGGCAGGTAGTGTGTATGCAACTTGGCTTCTACATATGCAACTCCATTTCAGGTATTATGTGCTTGTGGCCAGATGATATTGCCTCATGCAGTTCATCAGAAAATGCATCATGTATCATAAAAGTGCAGAGTGATCCCTCAAATATTCATTATAAAAGAAAGTTGATTTTTTCAGATCTTGCCCTGGACAAAAAACAAAATGCAATACCGTGTTTCTTGTGTACTCTTATTTTCAAAGGACTCTATGACACCATTCATCATTATTTCCCTTTTTCCTGGATGTACCTGTTTATGCACTGACCAAGATTCTGACACAATAAAAAAAAGAAATCTGAAAAACAGATCATATATACACAGCTGACCATTGCTGTGAAGTTGTGAAAAATGCTAGAGTCATAAACCCATTTAAGGTCATTCCAACGACAACAGAAAATTTCAGGGATTTTCAGTAGCCGAACAATAAAATAATTAGAAGTTGTGTTGTAGGAAATGATGTTACCGTTAATAGTAGGAAAATTGGTGCTCCAAAATTTGATAGACAACGGAAGAATGACATGGACTGGAACGCTTCAAAAAAGTGCCAGGTCATCGCTCTAAAACCAGGATAGACCCAGTGGCTGATTATCCTGATATGACTAAACTTCTTTAGGAAATATTCTATCCACACAGAAGACCTGGTCAACCCTGAAGTTAAAAGACCTTGTTCCACTAATTCCATACATTTCCCTAGTTTTTCTTGGCGTTTAATGAAATCGTTTTTTTGTTGAAATGGAAGCCTGATAAGACGATTTATGGTTGGCCAACAGTATGTCAACCAGGATAACACTTTTTGATATGTGTGTTTAACTTTTTTTAAATTGTTGTATTTGTTGTGGCATACAGTGTTGTAATCATTCCTATTTACATTAAACTTTAAATTTTTCCTTTTGCACAATGTATTTGAGAAAAAGTTAACCCTTTATTGTAAAAATAAGATCTTAATACAATGTTTTAGAAAACCCTATTTATTTCTATTTCTTCTCAAAGTAACATAGTTCCCTCTCTCACTAGGCTCCTCACTTCACAGAGTATATCTGAAATGTTTACTTTTTCAGTAACCATCTGCACTCTTATCAAGTCCTATGTTAATTCACCTTAAGGTATTGTGATTGGTCATAATATTGGAAAACATATACATGTATATATTATGTGTTTACCTTGTTTCATAATTTTCATTCAGTCTTAGAGTACACATACCCTAAATGACTTGGACCAGCAATTTTGCTGTGCATTGACTATTGATCTTCGTTATTATCGATAATGAACTTTAAATGAAATAAAGACAAACTTAAACATACACAGGTAGTGAATTGTAAGGAATGACTAACTAGTAAGTAGCATATCAACATTACAGGATCAGGAGTGGAATTATCAACAATGTTCTTGATATGACTCGTTTCATGACTGCAGCTATAATAGCAAGGATGTCTATAATGCATTAAACTCTAGCTTTCCTCAGTTTAGCTGCTTATAGCCATGGGAACAGTTAATAGGTAATTATCTTCTCAAGCAAAGAAAAAGGAGTGGAGGAGGCGGTGAAGAAGTAGGACTTTGTGATTGAGTCACTAATTTTTTGTAAAAAAAATAAATAAATAAATAAAAATAAAAAAATACTGCAGTGATGTGTGTGTGTGTGTGTGTGTGTGTGTGTGTGTGTGTGTGTGTGTGTGTGTGTGTGTAGTGTGTGTGTGTGTGTGTGTTTTTGTTTGCTGAGATTTAGTGAAAAACAAACTTTGGCACATGTGAAGAAGGCATGTGCTTTATTAAATATAACACAGTGCACATCAGTGTTTGAGGGAGACTAGACTTATAGATACCGACAACCACTGAATACGAAAGTACAGGCTTCAGTTACTAAACAATACCAAAGATGTAAAATACATCAACACTGCAGCATTACATTGGGTTCAAATGGTTCAAATGGCTCTGAGCACTATGGGACTCAACTGCTGTAGTCATAAGTCCCCCAGAACTTAGAACTACTTAAACCTAACTAACCTAAGGACATCACACACATCCATGCCCGAGGCAGTATTCCAACCTGCGACCGTAGCGGTCGTGCGGTTCCAGACTGTAGCGCCTTTAACCGCTCGGCCACTGCGGCCGGCTCATTACATTGGCTCATTGCAAATTTTTGTCATTGATTTGGGTATGAGACCATCTGCAGGAAATGTCTATTGCATCAGCAGAGAAAGAGACTTCACGTGTCCTGTAGCTATAATAAGAAATTAAACACACTAAATGTAATACTGAACTTTTGGGAAGAACTGACCTGTTAGCTTGGCTGTCTCCTTTGGTACAATTGCACACAGTTAGCAGACGTGGAGCCCTAACCTGCCTGTTTCACAGTTGCAACAAGAAGAAGCTGATGCACACTAATAATATTGCTGTCTCTTCTTAAAACATTCCGAAATAAAAAATATAAATGATTTCAACAGTCCCATTGATAATTCACTTCATATAATTATACAGAATGAAATACAGAAAGTCATTTCTGTTGCAAGAATGTATAATAAATTAATCATAAATTGTTATTTAGGAATGATACTATTGATATTGCCAAATAACTGAACCTTGAAATACCAAATACCCTTGAAAATGTAGCTTCAATTTTGTTAATGAACATGTATGAGTATATCTGTGACATGGAGTTTGGGTCAGTATGCACTACAGTATTGTGCCTTGTGTGACTAAAATCTGGAATGGCTACTGCTATCACAAATCTTACAACTGTGAAAATTACACAGTCAATTTTGTCAGTGTAAGAAAGGCAAACCCTTTAACCTCCAGACATTTTTGTGTAATGTACAGAGAAAAGTCAATCAATAGTGCTGATTATTTCAAAACTGCTCACTTCATAGTAGATTACAATTACCATTTTTGGGACAGGAAAAGCATATTTAGGGAGTGAATCACAACGATCATTTCAACAGCGCACAGTGAAATATTGTAAACGATATGAATACCAGTTGAAAGCAATGGTTTTGCTGTGTAATAATTTTTGTTCACATAATGCCAAGAGAAATGAAATAAAGCTTGATAAGTTAGAATAGATGTTGTTGGTCATCTTCTGTACACCCTTAACCCTTTAACTGCTATGGACGTGTTAATGCACATGCCTTTGTACCTGTCCCTGTGTGCTCTGAATGTGTTTACGTACAGCACCAGTCCTTCTACCTGGTACTCTGAATGTGTCTACATGTAGACACGTTCAGAGTACAACATAGAAGGACTGGTGGCTCGTGTAAAGATGTTCGGAGCACACAGGGACAGGTACAAAGGCAAGTGCGTTAACACATCCACAGCTGTTAAAGTTTTAATTTGGTAACCACTGATTACTACTTCTTCCACTATACATGGAAAAAAGTAGCTTTTGTCACAGCATTTTAGTAATGGTGAGGACATTTAAGACATCACTGAATAACGGTTAAATTGATCAGTGGTGTAGCTCTGTGATGGTTGGACACGGAGGATTTTTGACATTGTGATGTGTTCTTTTACACTGCAATAAATGGTGATAGGAAGCAGTTTAAGGTTGTAAATTTAATACATATATAGGGAAGGTTCTATGTATGTATTAGCATTTTCTTAATAACCAAGTGGAACTTTGACACAACCACATTAATGGATGGTACAAAATACACAGTTGTGGAACTAAATTACAGCTGGAAGAACCTGTACAAGATACAGAAATTGCCCGGGACACTATCTCCCAGTAGGCAGATGACCTGGTTATTAAGACCATATCAGATGCAAAATGAGAATAAATAATTTATGTGGATGGTAGCTTGAGGATATTTATTTTTGACTGACATGTTTTGAGTTCCATGAGCCAGCAGGCTCAGGTAGAACAGAATGGCAGAGAAGTCATCAGTGAAGAATACTACCAGTTCATTTGGACATGTGTAATACAGGTAATCAGCGGTGATTTTGAAGAGACACAGTTGTCATTTGTCTGAAGTTTTTAAGGAAACCCATGTAAAATTAAATATGGATCGCCAGTTAGCAATTTATATTGTCCTCCTCAGTACTGTTCTTCCTTGCAGGTCTTTTTCTGTTCATCTTTTATCTCTCAAGGCATATTTTATTGTTATGTAAATTTAAGGTGGAGCAAGGTGAAAGGAAAGGAAAGGGAAAGAACTGATGATATCAGCAGCATCAGGACTTTATGCAGAATCAGCAGCAATGAGCGAAAATGTGGGGTAGACTGGTACTCAAACATGAGATCTCCTGCTTACTAGGCAGTTACGTTAATCACTGCACCATCCAGACACAGCATTTATTTCAAATGAGGGAACTTTATTGTTGTGCTCCCATGCCCACCCAGTGCCATCTATCTGTAGTCCCTGTCTGTGTCCTTTGTGCTCACTAAGTCTAGATTCCCACAGGAGGTCAAACATAAATGTGCATTCTCACCTCCTCCTCTCCTACCTCCTGTGGAAAATTAGTGAGTCTGGAGGACATGAACAGGGACTGTAGATACATGATGCTGTGTGGGAATGTGCATTTGCCAGGGAATGCAGCAAGATAGTTGATGCATTTGTGATGAACACTGTGTCTGGTTGTTGCAGTGGTTAATGCCACTGCATAGTAAGCAGGAGGCCCTGGATTCAATGTACAGTCCAACACACACATTTTCATTCATCACTGCAAATCCACATAAATTCCCAATGCAGCCCCTTTCTGCATTTCCTCCTGTTGCCTTTCCTTTCTCCCCCCTCCACCATCAGTATGCATAATAAGTATCTTAACTGTAGATTCTGCACGGTGTCTACTCTTTAGGATACATCCCGAAGAACAGATACCACACATCCGTATAAAATTATTTTATTGTGGTTATTTTGACTGCTTCTATTCTACTTTCCACTTTATACTTCTACTTTTTCTTTTGGTGACTGATTATTTTTGTGCATTATTCTTATTTCCAGTTTCCATGTCTCCCTTGCATTTAGAATTGACAATATCATTTGGCAATTTTGCATTCAGAAGCTTAGCAGAAGTTGCAAAACTTAGCCAACCTAGAATTTCGTAACATTCTCAAATTTTTTCCCTACTGGTACTTTATTTTAGACCATGTGTGTGTGTGTTTATTTTAACATGCTTTTATAGTGAAGAGACTCATTAGGACCAAACTGGGAGGTGGCAGGTATCAAAATTATGACAATATCACACTGCAACTTACGTTCTCCCCAATGGTTAGTCAGGAGGTGAGCAGTTGTAAAGTAAATGAAAAGTGTAATATTCACCTAGAACCATTAAAAATTGCCCCTGTTCAGAGGCATTAGGGCAGTAGACTATACTAAGCAATCATAAGGAAGAAGGAAGCATCAAACAAATTCTTGTCAGTTCTATAGATAATGGGAGTTCAAGATGTCATTTCATCAAACAGCAGGCAGGGAATAATTTTGCTTCCCATATATGCCTCATGATTGCGAAATCTGGAGTCTTAAGACCAAAGACAAGCAACGTATTGATGCACTGTGTTACTGCAGAGTACTGCGCATACAGTTCACTAAAAGAGGACAGATGTGTCCATTATGAGCAACTCATTATTTCCAGGCACCTTTCTTCTTGTGTCAAACAAAAATTCTCCAGTTCTTTGACCAGGTTTTGGAAACAGATGGAGAAAATAATCATCAAGGGAAAGATCAAGTACACAAGACCAAGGGGGAGAACAATTAGCAGGTGGGCAGATAGAATAAAGGTCTGGTCTACTACATCAGCAAGCTCTAAGAGAATCTGGTAAGCATCCGGGATTTAAAGTTTGATTCACAGGGTCACAACGCCTTGTGACAATGATGATGACATTCTTGATGAAGCTTTACTTAATGTTCAAGACGTTATGCACATAACTGTTTGCGATTTTTAACGTACTATTTTTTTAATTTGTGTTGTTTTTAGTAGTTATGAAACTAGACAGCGATCAAGGCTATTAGTTTACGATGATTTTGAATCATTTTCGTTCATATCACTTAGAAAGGCAGTCGAAGGAAAGGCTATGAACGTGGCAGATAGTTCCAATTGCCAGTATCAAAAATTGGCAGTATTAATTACATATGAAACTTACGTGTAGTTACTTCCTTATAAAAGATGTAAGTGTACTCTGTTAGACACATCAACTTTTAGATACTAGATGTAAGTGTACTCTGTTAGACACATCAACTTTTAGATACTAGATGTAAGTTACTGACAGGTATCGTTTGCGAGTAGGAGTCTGTGTGTTGCAAGCGGACAAGCTCTCCATCTGTCTCCATTACTTTTAATAATAGATTTATTGCAGACAAACTGGCCATTTTGTGCGCGAATTACAGGAATTGTTCTCTATTCACTATTATTATTCTTAGTCACTGCAGAATTTCACCAGCGATTCTGTTCTCAGCCTACAGATTAACACATGATATCACTCACACTGGTCACTGCACATGGCACATATGCAGCTCCTGCTGGGCTCATGAGAAATCTCGGTGTTGCACAGTTAGTGGTGAAATCCATGCACGTAGGGTCTTGTCACTATGTGGCGGAGTTCGTATCCTCCCTGCATCCATTCACAGTTTGTCATGGCGTCTGTCACGTAGAAATGCTTCCATATCTTGCGTTTCTTCTCATGTGGTTCCGTCAATAAGACCTAGTAGGCTTTCGTCTCTGGTAGTAAGTGCTTCAGCCGCATTTCTCCTATGAAGAAGGGATCCCTGGCCAGTTCATACACAAGCCACGTGAGTGTGTATTTGGAGAGACATAGCACCCTTTTTTAAGTAAGTAGCCTTCAGCTTCTCTATTTTTTCGATGTCTGTCTTCTTCAGATGAATCAATATGTTTTCCAATCCGTAAATTGCAACAGGTTCAATTTTTACGTTCAAACAGTCATTGGGCTGTTTACAGGGAGAGTTTGCCTATCGACTTTATATCATTTATGTCTCTCGTTGCAGTGCTGGCTCTGTAGTTTATGTGGCATGTGAATACTGTTCCCTGTGACTGAAGGTAACTCCTAGGTACGTAAAACTGTAAAACTGATGACTGACTTTAGTGGTGTCTCTCCAACGTAGAAAGTGCCGGGTTTTCCTCCTCTTCTGAATGTCATGGAGACGGTCTTCTCTTCATTCAAGGATAGGTCGTGTTAGCGCCTGAGTGATCGGAATGCCACCAGAGACTGGCAACACCACAACTGTCAGCTACCAGTCATTGAGAGAGGAATACAATGAGGACCACCACACCCTCACCAGCGGAAGTGGCCAATCATAGAGAGGGAGGTTCAAATAGGAATGTCACGCTCCCACTGGCGGAGGTCGAGGAAGAAAAAGAAGAAGAAAACGAGGGCTACACTTTAGTCGAAAGGGGAAAACGTAGGAAACGACATGAAGACAGGAGATAAAACAATGAACGTCCCTTTGTGTTAGGGACAATGCACCCAACAGGGTTAGGGCTTCAAGCAGGAGAGCGAACCACCTGACGTTATGTGGGCCAACCCCATCAGGACACCACAAAGGTCAGACACCTCAATGGACTGGAAATAGCGGGAGAAATCGAGTTCGATGAGCTGGAAACAAAGGGCTACCTAAAGGCCTTCAAAATTGGGGTGGCTTTTGACTGCCGCGAACAAGCCATACAGCCAGAGCTGTGGCCAATAGGAGTGCCGGTGAGACAGTACCCTTCTTGGAGAATGAGACCTGAAGCCCTCAGGTTGTAATACCATTCACAACAAACTCAGATTCAAAATATTAAAATGGAATATTGAAGGCCTTATCACAGAAGTAGCATGTGTTCAAGATAATTTCTTTAGACCTTGTGATATAGTGTTCCTGACGGAAACGTTCCTTACAAAAGACAGTAACAAAGTAAACATACATTACGCGATCAATGTTGTGGCGGAACAATGCCCAAAGGACAGACCTAAGCGCGGCATCACATGTCTCATCATGAAAATTTTCTCGCCCTTCTCAGTTTCCCACAAATCAAGGCACTCTCTAGTAGTAACGACCGTCATTTGTGTTCTTATATGTGTGTACGTTCAGCCTGAGCTCACAGCAGTAAATATTATGGAGTAAATCAGTTTGTGTTTGGATACTACCACTCAGGAAGACCCAGTCATATTTGCAGGAGACCTGAATTAGCCTGTGGACACCCCTTCACGGGAAACGAAAGATGTCATGAACTACTTGGAAGAGGAAGGCTTTGCACTTGTCAATAATAAAGCAACCCACACTTACTTCTGTCATAACGGTGCAAGCACAATTGACCTCATGTTTGTGAACTCCAATCTTAAACCACTAGAACAACGCATCATCCTGGGAGTGGAAAGGAAACACCTACCAGTGGAAACATCGCTACAACTAGAGAACACAGTAAAAAAGAGGCCGAAAAATTCAGTCAAGCTAAGGAGGAAGGCAGACATATCAGCACTGGGCAGTCTCAACACCAGTGCAATAACATTGCTGCAAGGAGGGAATGTCAATGAAGGAGCATCATGGATAGAAGGACTCATCCTAAAGTCAACTCACACAGTAAACATCGCAAAACGGAAAACTAAATCGTGGGTCCCCTACGCAGGAGATTGTACTTTTTACAGAAGAAGAAATAATCCATAGAATTATGAGCACGAAGAACAATAAAGCATGTGACCCAGACAACATCTATAGCGAGCACCTGAAAACTACGTTCCCTGTACTAGTGATTCCCCTCACAGCGCTCCTCAATGAGTGCCTGAAACGAGGAATTGTACCAGATCAGTGGAAATATTCGAAAGATAATACTGTACATGGGAAAAGGTAACACGGCTGACCCAAACGCGTACAGGGCCACTGCTCTAGAGAACACTCTATTCAAGATCTTTACAACACTACTGTGCAAGCGTCTTAGAGATATCCTCGATGAGAAACTCCCCGATTCACAGTTTGGTTTCAGATGTGGGGTATCAGTGGCACAAGCTATACACTGTCTCCAAACCGATACAGAAATGGCCGTACCAAACCGAGGGGGAAAGCTTCATGCAATTTTCGTAGACTTCACCAAGGCGTTCGACACAATCAATAGATCCATTCTAATGAAGAAACTGGAAACCTCCTTAGGTCCAAGACTTTACCTGTTGCCAGTCATTAGAGACCTCCATTACTTTTTTTACAGACTGTTGAAACCATAACTGGTACGATGAGACACTTTCCATGTATGGAAGCTCGTGGCTAAATAGCTTCCCAATATATCGATTACATATTGAAGTGATTAATATCTAGTCAGTACCGACGATGTAGTGGCATAGACGTAAGTGAAATTTGCGGAAATTTATGGTTGTAATACAACAGCAGTATGATGAACAGATGTACTGAAAGTGCAGTAACTCATAGTATGCTGGCAGTTAGCAGAACGTTACCAAATTTCGTAACTTTTGTTGAAATATTGTGTTTTCGCCAAATGTAAATCAATAACCCTATATGATATCATCTTGTGTTACGAAACTGAACTGCATTGTAGCTGGAATGTAGCGAACTATAATGCTGCATTAACCCAATTTTACAGAAAAAAACAAGGTGCATAAGTAATGCTGAAATAGAGGGTTCAGCGTACTGTGAACGATTTAAAAATCAGGCAAAAGGGGAGTGTTAACGTGGGCTGTTCGGTGACAAAAATACTTAACCAAAAAATAAATACATTACTGTGACACTTCACAAAATAACTAATAAGTACGTAGCATTGAAATTTTACGGATCTACGAAGAGCTGCACACCACCGTGATACATTGCAGGGCAACTCTCTTTCTTGCCTGTCTCAAAACACTGTGGAGCAGATGCAAATCATTTGACTGACGATGATTTGGTCTATTTCCGTAAATATTCGAATACCAGAGTTCAAAAGCCGATGGTTAATTCTCAGATTACAAGAAAAGATTTATTTTAAAAGTGTCCTGGTTTACTGAGCTGTTCGAGTCGTTGCTACCAATGACTGTAAAATTTGCTGAATTGCTTTAGCGCTAGAAAAAGAAAAATAGCTATTTTCGCAATTGAGAGTGAGAGATGTGTCTATACAATATCAGTTTGAAGAAAGCCGCATGTGATTGATATTTACTTATAGCAAGTGTATCTCAGATCCGTTCGTCTTGAAATCTGAAAACCCATTAGCCACTATTCTCCTTCCAAGTAAAATGTGAGGTGGCTATTGTTTCTGCAAGCTAAAAGCAGCATTGCACATTTAATTCGCAATTTTTTCCTTCATATTACCAGCCAATGTAAAAACTACCCTCCGGTATTAAAAAGATGAATATTGCCAGCAGTCGTGTGTATCAGAATTTTACCTACGTACCTAACAGCAAAATTCATTAATATTTACACACTGGTAACTTATACAAACGGTACTTTCTCAATTTTAGTACATAGTACGTAGCAAGGGGCGGATCTACTTATTATAAAGTGGCCGCATTCGTATGTTTGCTAATTAATCAACGGTTTTTCAATGATTTTGAATTTTATTTTGTAAGAAAATGTTTGGTTTCCTCCATCCCACCGCCTTAGACGGTGTGTGTGCTGTTGAAATTTCCTAGCTCTGCTAACATAACTATTGCAGGCACTTACACGACCAGTGAAAATACAGTAAGCATTAAATTATTTCCTCATGAATAGTTTCATTTGTTTTAAAATGAGCTGCAGTAGCAGGCCTACACAATACATCAGCGTAATTTTGGCCGAGAGGGCAACATTTCGCTAATCAATGATCGGAGCAACCATTAAATAATTTCGCACTTAGTATTTTAAGATGACTTCAGTTCTGACTTGGACAGATTTGCGCTGCAACCTAATTTCGTCAGTTCCAGGTGAGTGGACAAGAGCTACGTATATTCCGTCTCGGTGGAATGTGGGGCCAAGGACTGGCGAAAGGCTGAGGAATGATAAAAGGTTGCAGACAGGACTGCAGCGACGCGCAATTAAATTTCAGCCGCCGTCGTTCTCTTTACGTACTTGATAGTAATACGAAAGACAATATAACTGCTGTAGTTCCCATAAATCTCACCTGTACGGCTGGATGTCGCGGCGCGAGCGCTGCAGATCTGCAGAGGCCTCCGACGTGTGTGTCGCGTCTCGCGGAGGCTGCTGCCAGGCAACGGCCTAATTGTCGGCAGTCTTTTGTTCTCAGCCGTGAACGCGGTTAACGGAAAAAACACTACAGGTGTCAAGCATCTACGACTGATGTTAAATAAGTGACGCATCCAACATGGAGTTCTCTTTTTAGAGCCGGCCGCGGTGGCCGTGCGGTTCTAGGCGCTCCAGTCCGGAGCCGCGCTGCTGCTACGGTCGCAGGTTCGAATCCTGCTTCGGGCATGGGTGTGTGTGATGTCCTTAGGTTAGTTAGGTTTAAGCAGTTCTAAGTTCTAGGGGACTGATGACCACAGCAGTTGAGTCCCATAGTGCTCAGAGCCATTTGAACCATCTCTTTTCAGCAAACGTTTAGCTACAACGCATTTTCTACGACATTCTGAGCCCGTTGGCGGATCAATTCTTCTGTTACTTCTAACCTGCAGGTTCTTTTCCTTTGATACTGAACTGACAGTGACACCTGCATCCGAAAGTGTTATTCAAGCAATAAAATGGCTTTCCTTGTTCCATTTGAGTGCTGCTTTTCAACTCTATAACGTACTACTATCGTACAAGGTTACAATATTTCCGTTTGTGCAGTTAAAAAGTATTACATACCTGCACGAATCATTTCTTGTTTAGGTTTTGATAGGAGATGAGAGTTGTTTTGTGAAGACTTTACAAGAAGAAAAATTCTACTATTTTACGGAAGTACAATATAAATGTATTTCAGTTTGTGGCTTGCCTTCTTGCGCGTATCCAGGATCCGACATGGTTATGGCAGAGAGATGCTCGGCCGATATTAGTCTGTTGGAAGGGGGAGGGATGGAGGAAACGAGGCATAAATTCTTACAAATAAAACTCAGCGTCAATTTAAGACTGCTTATTGATTACCAGTGTAGGCCTGCTAATGCTACCCGTGATAGGTATGGCTGCTGGCAACCTTCAATGTTCGTAACGGAGAGAGTGGTTCGTATGAGATGTGAGTATATTATTTTGCTGTCAGACAAGTTACAACCAGATAATATGCGAATACTTTCTGTAGAGCCTATTCATATTTGGAGTAGTTTTTTACATTGGCTGGTAATACGAATTGAAGGTACAGTATTGATTTAGCCCTGTGGAACTAAGAATCTTGTGGCATTTTCAGTTGTAAGGAGAACAAGAAAACAATAGTTTTCAGATATCGGGACAAAGTCTTTGGTGTACAATTGCTACTGCTATAAACATCTTATCTACAGATTTCCTTGCTTTCTTTAAATAATACGTCCATCTGTGTGACATTTGAAGATGCAAATTCAGTTGCCAAACATATTTTTTACCATAATTTCATTATTTATTTTTTTTTTTCCTAAACAACTAGTTACAAGCAGGAGCAGTTAGTTCCTACGCCGCAGATGTGTCTTAGTATTAACAGTTAACCGTGTTTACATTGTCGAACACACCGCAGCGCGGGAATATCAGTTTCCTCATGGCCAGCACAGTGACGTGGGGACTTGGTATGCGTTTCGTTTAGCACAAGGGATTAAAAGCATAGAAATCTACTGCTGGTTAGAGGTGTCTAAACCAATTGCTGTATCAAACCAGAATATTTTCTCCTGAACTATGCGATCGCAAACTATCTATTGCAGAATACCACGAACAAATTTTCGCTCTATTCCTCCATGTTGAGTTTTTTTCTCCCCCTTGACATTGTAGCAATATAAACTTTTGCATGTAAATCGTTTCTTATCCCATAGCTACAAGTAGTAGTAGTAGTTTACTCATCCGTGGATAAGGTTTACAGGTATATTGCACTTGTCACATTACTACAATTTCAGAAACGACGAAGACATCATAATTCATATCTACAGACAGTTACGTATCGTATGTCTGGCAGACAATGGTGGGACATGAAGTAGCCTTATGGTGGAAACTCTCCTGGCATTTGCCTGAAGAAGCCTAACTTAGGGAAACCATAGAAAATCTAAACCGGGATGGCGAGATGAAGACTATAATGTCCAGCCCCAGAATACACGGCCAGTCTGTTTAAAACATTGGTAGATCTATCGGTTCATGTCGGTAAAAGTAAATTAATATAAGTAAAAGATCATTTATAAAGATTTGCACACACTGTCAGCCTGTTTCAGAGGACTGAACTGTAGTGTAATTGGAATGTAGCGAACTGCTATGCACTGTTAATCCAGTTTTACAGAAAAAAAACGAGATGCAGAAATAATACTGAAATGGAGTGATTCAGCATATTTTGAACGATTTACAAACGAGACAAATGGGTACGTTAGCGTCGCAATAATGATGAGAATTAGATAGAATGCCAATGTTAAGGAGTCTACGACGAGTTGTACATCACAGTGTTACATTGCGGAACAACTATTGTTTTAGCTGTCTCAAACACTGTGGAGCAGATACAAATAATTCAGCTGAGGATGCTTGGTTCTATTTTCCGAAATAATCGAAGATCAGAGTTCTGAAAAACGAAGGTTAATTGTTCTCTGACTATAAGACACTTCTTTCGGATGGCCACTGTGGCCGAGCGGTTCTAGGCGCTTCAATCCGAAACAGCACTGCTGCTACGGCCGCAGGTTCAAATCCTACCTCGGGCATGGGTGTGTGTGTTGTCCTTAGGTTAGTTAGGTTTAAGTAGTTCTATGTCTAGGGGACTGATGACCTCAGATGTTTAGTCCCATAGTGCTGAGAACCATTTGAACAATTCTTTCAGGAGGATCCTCATTTACTGAGCTGTTCGTGTCATTGTTACCCACGACTGCAAAATCCGTTAAATTGGTGGTCCCAGCGAGGGATACAGGAAAGTGGTTGTAGTAAAAGAAAAATAGTTATTTTCGCAACTGAGAGTGTTGGAAGTATCCATAGAATACTCGTATTAGTTTCAAGAAAGCCGCATGTCATCTATATTTACCTGTAGAAAGTGTATGTCACAGGCATCCGTCGTAAGCTCATTCGCCGCTATTCTCTTTGCGGTTGAAATACCACGTATCTCTGGGTACTGCAAGCTTCAAGTGGCGTTGCACGATTTTTTCCTCATTTTACCAGCCAATGTAAAGACTTCCCAACGCTATTAAAAATGTGAACGTAGACAGTAGCCGTGTGCATCTGAATTTCATCTACCTAAGAGCAAAATAACGTTAATATATCGATAACTTACACACATTTTTACTTTCTCAGTGTCAGTACATTATGGGTAGCAGGTAGGTCTACTTATTATAAAGTGTTCGCATTAGATTGTTCACTAATTAATAAAAAGTCTTTCAGTAGTTCTGAGTTTTGTTTTGTAAGAAACTGGTTCCTTTTCTCACCCCAAACCAGAGCGTAAGAATACTGTTGAAATTTCCTTTCTCAGCAAACATACTGTTGTAGCCACTTAACTGACCAGTGAAAACCTTGGAAGCTTTATCTCATTATGAATAGTTTCTGTCGTTTTAAAATGACGTACAGTGGCAGGTCGACACATTACAGCGTGGTCTTGGCTGAGAGAGCAACGTTTCGGTAATCACTAACTCGAGGCAACCATTCAAAAGCTTTCGTACTTAATATCTTTAAGCTGACATCAGTTCTGACTTGGACCGGTTTGCGCTGTAACTTTCGTCAATTGCAGGTGAATGGACATGAGGTACGTCCTTTTCACGTCGTTGGAAAGTGCGGTGCTCTGTATGCTCAAAGACTCAACAAACATGAGGAGTGATAAATGATTGCAAACGGGACTGCAGCGAAGCGCAGTTTAATATCACCCCGTCATCGTTCACAGTAGACGCTTGATATTCATACGAAAGGTTAAATAACTGCTATAGCTCCTGGGAGCTCCCGTAAATCTCAGCTGTGTGGCAGGTTGCCGTGTCGCGGGCGCTGCAGGGCTGCAGAGACTGAGGCTGCTGCCGGGCAGTGGCCGTATTGTCGGCGGTCTTTTGTTTCAGCCGTGAACATGGTTGATGAGACACGCGAGGAAAAGATTATGACTCTTACAGTAGCCCCAAAATGTAACTATCGGTGTCAAGCATTTTCAGTGTTTTATTTTATTTTATTTTCGTTATTAAGATCAGGCACTTTTAGTGCAGCCTCAGTAAGTCATGCTTGAGATTGAACCAGTTCGTTCGAAACTAGTCGCCAAACATGTGTACTGTGACAGATTTGTTGATAAATACTTCCCGACTTTAAAAAATCGTAGCATCCATAATGAAACCCTCTTTTCAATACTGTTTCGATACAATGAATTTTGTACTACATTTTGTGACTATTGAAGGAGCAGCCTACTACGTTAATCTGCAGGTTCTTTCGTTTGATAATATACTTGTCTTTGATGAAAACTTGCATCCAATTGTGTAATGCACGCAGTAAAGTGGCTTTCGTTTTTCTCTTTTGAGTATTGCTTTTCAACTCTACCACTTTCTAAAGCCGTATTAGGTTACAATATTTCATTTAATACAGTTAAAAATTATTACATTTATGAACTTTTTGTTTCAATATTGAGAAGAGATGAAAAGTTGATTTGTGAAGATCCTTCAAAAAGAAAAAGTCGAGCATTTTATGAAATTACGGTGTAAAAGTATTTCAGTTTTTGATTTGTCATCAATGCGTATCCTGGATATGAGATGGTTAAGGGATAGGAGGATTCGAGTCATATTAGCTTGTTGGAAAGGTAGCGATGAAGGAAACGTATTTTCTTGCAAAAGAAATGTTCAAGACCAACGTAAGTCTACGACCGCAACCACTTTGGTAGTACTATTTGCAATCTACGATGTTCCTAGCTGAGAGAGAGTAGTTTTCATGAAGTTTGTACATGTTATTTTGCTCTCAGGTAAATGATTTTCAGATGCAATAGGGCCTATTCACATCTGCAGTAGTTTCAGATATTCGCTGGTGACACAAATTGAAGGTACTAATTTATTACTGTGGAACTCAGAATAATGTATCATTTTCGCTTGCGAGGAGAATAGCGGCGGAATAATTTTAAAAAAAAATGGTTCAAATGGCTCTGAGCACTATGGGACTTAAATTCTAAGGTCATCAGTCCCCTAGAACTTAGAACTACTTAAACCTAACTAACCTAAGGACATTACACCCATCCATTCCAGAGGCAGGATTCGAACCTGCGACCGTAGCGGTCGCGCGCTTACAGACTGTAGCGCCTAGAACCTCTCGGCCACTTCGGCCGGCTAATTTTTTCACGACAAAAGGCTACGAGATACATTTACTATTGCAGTAAATAGGTTATCTACTACAAGATTTCTTTAAACAACATCTCTGTCTGTGTGGCATTGCAAGATGCGAGTTCGGCTGCCAAACGTAAATTACACGGGTCAACAGTGAAAATGCTTTGGATATAAAAAAATATCTATTTATTATTAATTTGAGGGCGCTGATAACGATTATGACTTAAGCTTTTTAGGGTTGGTTCGTGTCGAAGTAATATCTTATCGCCGGATACGCCCATGTGCGCAAAATAAGCGTTCATTACAACAGCAATTGTCTGCTTCTTTATTAAACATCCATTTTTTGGCAGTTAGCTATATCGCTGATCTTATTGCTAGTACCCTAACATCAACAATCACATCAGTGTTGCCAATTTAGTAGTTTTTTCCATTAAATCTGCTGGATTTGGGATATTCATCAGTCAGAAAAAACTTCCTAAATTAACGTTACTTTTATGTGGTAGTTAAGCGGCTTTCTAAATTATTGCTAAGAGGGAAAAGGTATATTTTTACACTGAAAACATAAAAGCGGATATTTTACCACCGTTAGGTGCTTTTTCTTGAAATTAATTAACAACACTCAAAGTCATACATTAGTTCGTATTAAAAACTTTAACTGGGAAACATGTTGCGTAGAGTTCTTGCGTAGCTATAATTTGCATTCACAGAGGTGGTAGTGGTGAGATATTAGGTCAGTTTGTTGTGTTATATCTTTTATCGTTAGTTTAACTGGCTAATTTGACACATATCGCCTAAATTTGTTAACAGTGCACAGAAAATTGATGTTTGAGATAAGGTGACCCTTGACGATCAAAAAACTAATTTAGTACCGAAGTGAAGGCCTACTAGGACTTGTATGTTTATAGTGGTCGAAGTGAGAATTTTATATATATGCTGACCAGAATCATGTCGCGTGAGTATGTGAACAGTGCGGTCAATTTTTGCTATATTTGCGGTGAGGTAACATTTGCCAATCCAAAAAGAAATTAATACCAATGTTAAAGAACGCCACCAGTCCAAAAAGAAATTAATGCCAATGTTAAAGAACGCGAACTAGCTACTTGTATTTTTGTTGAAAAGAGGAAGATATGGACGAGAAGTGGGTGCTGTTCATTTGTTGTAATACGTGTTCTACAGACTTGTGGGACTGGCTTCATGTAAAAAGACCAAGCATGCCGTTTGCTGTTCCCGTGATATGGAGAGAGCCGACTGATCATTGTACAAACTGCAATTTTAACATGATTCCTCCAACTAAGCGCGTATCCAGAAAAAAGTGACCTTCCATTTTTCCCAACATCCCTTCAACCGTTCGTCCTGTGCCACACGCTCAAGAACTATGTGTTCCACAACCTCGCGCATTTTACTACAGTGGCTCACCCGATGAAGCCATCAGGCAAACTCGTCACAGGTGTGCCAAAAGCTGTTGTAGTTTCGTCGTCATTCACTGATACTGACTTTAAAATCAAAATTGATCATCTAATCGCGATCTGGTCACTCAGCAAGAATAAAATGATTTTGTGAGGGGCCTGCGGTTGTCAGAAAGTGGCGCAGAATTGCTGGCATCTAGACTCAAGCAGTGGGGAGCTCTTGGGGAAGACGTTAAGGTATCTGTTTTTCAGACACACCAAAGGCTCTGAAATGATGTTTTTCAGTGGGAAGTGATCTAGAGTATTGTAAAAATGTAAATGGTCTTATGAGTAAACTTAACACTGAACAAAATCCCGATAAATGAATGTTAACTGTTCATAGATGCATCAAAACTAAGTATGAAAGCTGTGTTACTGAACAACGGAATTGTGTTGCCAACAAATCTAATTGGTTATCCAGTGCGCCGGAAGGAGACACAGGCCAACTTGTAAAACTGTTGGGAGCTGTGAATTGTAGTGAACACGATTGAAATACTTTAGAGTTCAGTCATAGTTCTTGGCCTGCAGCTCAACTGTACAAGATATTGCCCTTTTCTGTGCGAGTGGGATAACTAACATAAGGCTTCCCATTAGTAAAAAAACACTAGCCACCCCTCATAGACTTCTTCCGTGAAAATTGCGGTGCCATCAGCTATGAACAAGAGGAACATTTCCACCAAGTGATACGCACAATATAAAAACGATATCAGAGCCATGGGTTCAATTTTATGCTTAATGATTATTGTTGACCGATCGCTAGAGATCTTCCAGACCTACAGTACAAGCAAAAGACAAAAACGCGCATTTCTAATATCTAGGTAAGTCGTTTTTTACCACTTCCACTATGTGCACTCCTGTTTATTTCTTACGAGCACTAGATAAATCAGACGCATTACAGTCACCTTAAACTCGAACCAATTCAGGATTTTTATTGTCATTTTCGTATTCATTTCCCACGATTTCATATGCAAATTAACTTTGTTTCCAAAGCATGAAAAAAGTTAAATTTTGTTGTCCTGTGTTATTATTATTATTCTTTCTTTCTTTCTTTCCTCAGACGTTATGTCTGGTCAAAAATGGAAAGTGACACGGACCCTGATCAAGCGTGACTTCCTTTTAACTGTACGGTGTATGTTATATTGCATTTAGGAACTTTCGGGTGACTGAACATGTATCAGTAATTACGGATTTCGGTAGTTGTATATATAAGTTTGGATGTAGCTGTATTGCATTGATGTACTGGTGGATATTGTGTGGTATGACTCCTGTAGTTGATAGTATAATTGGTATAACGTCAACTTTATCCTGATGCCACATGTCCTTGACTTCCTCAGCCAATTGGATGTATATTTCAATTTTTTCTCCTGTTTTCTTTTGTATATTTGTTGTATTGGGTATGGATATTTCGATTAGTTGTGTTAATTTCATCTTTTTATTGGTGAGTATGATGTCAGGTTTGTTATGTGGTGTTGTTTTATCCGTTATAATGGTTCTGTTCCAGTATAATTTGTATTCATCATTCTCCAGTACATTTTGTGGTGCATACTTGTATGTGGGAACGTGTTATTTTATAAGTTTATGTTGTAAGGTAAGCTGTTGATGTATTATTTTTGCTACATTGTCATGTCTTCTGGTGTATTCTGTATTTGCTAGTATTGTACACCCGCTTGTGATGTGATCTACTGTTTCTATTTGTTGTTTGCAAAGTCTGCATTTATCTGTTGTGGTATTGGGATCTTTAATAATATGCTTGCTGTAATATCTGGTGTGTATTGTTTGATCCTGTATTGCAATCATGAATCCTTCCGTCTCACTGTATATATTGCCTTTTCTTAGCCATGTGTTGGATGCGTCTTGATCGATGTGTGGCTGAGTTAGATGATACGGGTGCTTGCCATGTAGTATTTTCTTTTTCCAATTTACTTTTTCGTATCTGTTGATGTTATGTGATGTAAAGGGTTGTAGAAGTGGTTATGTAATTGCAGTGGTGTAGCCAATGTATTTATATGAGTGATTGCTTTGTGTATTTTGCTAGTTTCTGCTCGTTCTAGAAAGAATTTTCTTAAATTGTCTACCTGCCCATAATGTAGGTATTTTATGTCGATAAATCCCCTTCCTCCTTCCTTTCTGCTTAATGTAAATCTTTCAGTTGCTGAATGTATGTGATGTATTCTATATTTGTGGCATTGTGATCGTGTAAGTGTATTGAGTGCTTCTAGGTCTGTGTTACTCCATTTCACTACTCCAGATGAGTAGGTCAATATTGGTATAGCATAAGTATTTATAGCTTTTGTCTTGTTTCTTGCTGTCAATTCTGTTTTCAGTATTTTTGTTAGTCTTTGTCTATATTTTCTTTTAGTTCTTCTTTAATATTTGTATTATCTATTCCCATTTTTTGTCTGTATCCTAGATATTTATAGGAATCTGTTTTTTCCGTCGC
The DNA here is from genome assembly GCF_023864345.2 of Schistocerca serialis cubense. NCBI lineage: Eukaryota > Metazoa > Arthropoda > Insecta > Orthoptera > Acrididae > Schistocerca > Schistocerca serialis. The sequence goes on from NC_064638.1 coordinate 159,108,825, forward strand.
TTCTATGCGGTCGCTGTGGTTATCCAATATGTAATCTTCCTGTTTAGTGTGTTTTCCTTGACTATGCTATTTGTCTGTTCCAAAAGTCATATTTATATCATTGCTGAATACTTCTGTTATCTTTAGTAATTGGTTGAGTTGTTGATTTGTTGCTGCCAGTAATTTTAGATCATCCATGTATAGCAAATGTGTGATTTTGTGTGGGTATGTTCCAGTGCTATTGTATCCATAATTTGTATTATTTAGCATGTTGGATAGTGGGTTCAGAGCAAGGCAGAACCAGAAAGGACTTAATGAGTCTCTTTGGTATATTACACACTTAATCTGTATTGGCTGTGATGTGATATTATTTGAATTTGTTTGGATATTAAGTGTGGTTTTACAATTTTTCATTACTATGTTTAGGAACTGTATCAATTTATGATCTACTTTGTATATTTCCAATATTTGTAGTAACCATGAGTGGGGTACACTATCAAAAGCTTTTTGGTAATCAATGGATGCGTAGTGTAGCGACCTTTGTTTAGTTTTAGCTTGTTATGCCACCTCTGCATCTATTATCAGTTGCTCTTAACATCCTCGTGCTCCTTTGCAACAGCCTTTTTGTTCTTCATTTGTAATTTTGTTCTGTGTTGTATGTGTCATTAATTTCTGTGTAATGACTGAAGTTAATATTTTGTATATTGTTGGTAGGCATGTTATGGGGCGATATTTAGCTGGGTTTGCTGTGTCTGTTTGATCTTTAGGTTTCAGATAAGTTATTCCATGTGTAAGTGTATCAGGGAATATGTATGGGTCTGCAATGTAACTGTTAAATAATTTAGTTAGATGTGAATGTGTTGAGGTGAACTTCTTTAGCCAGAAATTTACTATTTTATCTTTTCCAGGGGCTTTCCAATTGTGAGTAGAATTAATTGCTTGGGTGACCTCCTGTTGCAAAATTATCACTTCAGGCACTTGTGGTATCATCTTGTATGTATCTGTTTCTGCTTGTATCCACCGTGCATGCCTGTTATGTTGTACCGGGTTTGACCATATGTTGCTTCAAAAGTGTTCCATGTCTGTTATGTTTGGTGGATTGTCTATTTTAATGTGTGTGTTATCTATTGTCTGGTAAAATTTCTTTTGGTTTGTGTTGAATGTTTGGTTTTGTTTCCTTATATTTTCACTATTTTGTATCTTCTAAGTCGTTTGGCCAATGCTTGTAATTTCTGTTTCATTTCATCTAATTGCTCTATCGCTTCTTGTTGTGAGATTTTACCTAACCTTTTTCATTTTTTTTTTTTTTTCTGACATTTCATTTCTTATAAATTGTGTTAGCTGTCCGATGTCTTTTCTCAGTTTTTCTATTCTGATCTGTAGCCTGTGTTGCCATGCTGGTTTTGTGGGTTTCTTCTGTGTGTAGGTTGGTTCTGATCTCTGCCTAGTGTGTATGTTAAGTGTAGTGAGTGCTCCTATATAAAACAGTAGTTGTAACTATTCCATAGTTGTGTTTTCATTTATTTTGTTGTGTATGATTGTGTTGATAGTTTTTATTGTTGTTCCGACTTGTGGGTTATTTGGCGGTCTATGCAAGAATGGTCTAATGTCTTTGTATTCTATATATGTCAGCTGAAATTTTTCTTCTATATCTAACCGGTGTGTTACTTCGAGTTCTATTTGTGCTTGTTCTGGTGGCTGTCTTAAGATTTTGTTTTCCTCTGATTGTTTAATTGATGCGTGTTGTTCTTTGTTTGTTTGCTCTGGGATGTTTGAGTCCATTACTGTATTTTCTTCTTCTTCTGATTGCACATTATTTTGTTCCAGTATTTGTTGTACTTGTTGTTTGATGTTTTCTAATTCTGACTGGGGTATCCTGTTATTTTTTATTATTACACGGATCTGATCAGCTAGTCGTTGTTCTGTTAAAAATTTGAATTCCGGGTATCTGATAGTAAATGCTGTGTATACTTGTGATCTGTATCCAGTTGTGTTGGTTCCTAGGTTTGTTGCTTGGTAATAACAGAACATGAGGTGTCGATTAACTTCATCTGACCATCTCATCCTCTGTCTGTTTTCCTTCTAGGGTGATTGCAGGAAGCATATCCTGCAAAACACCTCTATTTGGATTTAAATCATTTTCCAGTTGGCTAGCAGTGTCGTTAGCATTGTGGGCGGGCATAGGGTTCAAACGTCGTCCCCGACTATGACGGTGCTTGTCCAAGGCTTCTTTAGTTCTGTCCTGAACCAACTAATCTCACTAAAAGGGGAGTTATCCGTATGAGTGGTTTGTTCTTTTCGTCGCCTTTTACGACTGGCAGAACATACCGGAGGCCTATTCTTTTCCCGGGCCTTGTTATTATTATTATTATTATTATTATTATTATTACTGTATTATTACTATTATTACTTCTTTTTCCAAACAGGTAGGAGCCGGCACTTGCAATGTAGTAGGTGTGTACCATTGTTAACAAATTGACAATGTTTACATGCTGAACACTTGCAGTGTGAGAATATCAGTGTCTTTACCCCTGCACAGTGACACAAACAGAAAAAGTAGACCAGGACTAACTTGGAACATGTGTCATGTTGCACAAGGGGTCCGACACATATGAATTTATGGAAGTGTCTACTGGTAAGCTGGAGTTGTCTTTCAACTAATTGCTCTGTCAGATGTGATTTTTCTTTTTCCAGAACTAAGCAATCGCAATGCTATCTACTGCAGAATACGAACAAATCCACTATTTTGCATTCGCTTTCTCTTCCTTTACATTGTAATAATGTGATCTTTTACATGTAAATTGCCTACACTTTACCCCACAGGTACAAGTAGTTGTAAGAATGGCATTCCGGCACCTCCCAGGGTATTTTTTGAACTCAGTGTAACAAGTCGCCATTGAAGATTGTAAATAATACACGATTATTAAAGCTGGGATCACTCATGTAGCTAACATGACGCCACACCTTGTGCCCTCCTGTAATAGTACCATGAGCTACCATTCACAAAGAATGCATCAAATTTTTTTATAGTTTCACAGCTTTCAGTATGGTGTGAGTTGAAATAATATGGGTGGGTATCAATGTTATAGCGTAGGTTATAATATTACAGCTGTGACAAAGAGTTAAATACAATTAAGACTAAATCCAAATGTTGTAGCCAAAAATAGATTTCATGAAGGGACAAATCAGAGGCCACAAACACATTTATAAAAGAAATAGGACTCAAAGATAAAAATGCTGTCTGCTATGGTAAACTTACCAACAGCTGGCAAGTAAATATCAACTGAACTCACACTACTCTTCCAAGATGTTAGAATGTTATTGGTTTCCTGAATAACTAACTTGTAGTTTAATACATGCCACATTATACTCGGGCACTGTTTCCCCACATATAATCCAAAATTTATACAGTGCTTGCACTCACAAATCATAACTCACATTTTTGGTAACATATTTTTTGTTTAATGCCATTTCACACTAGCTGTCATGGCACTGTCACGTCGTGGCACCATCATTTCAAGGTGTATTGACACTGTCCGTCACGTCATTGCATGTCAAGTCAATTCAAATCACATGATATCAACTCACATAAATGTCATCAACTGTTTTTTTTTTTTTTTTTTGGAGGGGGGGGGAGGTCAATTGCAATCTTTGCAATGATATTCAAATGTTTTTGTTGCAAAAAGTGCACATACACAACACAAAAGCTTATATACGTGGAAGCTGGAACCCACATTTGTACGAAAATGACAAACGTTCATCACATTTTAGTTGCTGATCAACATACATACCTAAAAATTTTGTCCTAGCTACAGACTCTATGGTCTCATATTGTACTTTAAGGCTTATTCTATTAGGGTTTTTACTTGTATAGAAGTTCTTGTTATTAGTCTTGGCTCTGAGCACTATGCAACTTAACTTCTAAGGTTATCAGTTGCCTTGAACTTAGAACTAATTAAACGTAACTAACCTAAGGACATCACACACATCCATGCCCGAGGCAGGATTTGAACCTGTGACCGTAGCGGTCACTCGGCTCCAGACTGTAGCGCCTAGAACCGCACGGCCATTCTGGCCGGCTGTTATTAGTCTCTTTTATATTAAGAGTAACCAACTGGGACTGACATAAGTGCCTTGTTAGCTTTTACTCCTAACATTTCTGGTGTCCTTTTTTAAATTTTTATATTGCTGTTGTCAGCAAGTAACACTCTTCACCTCCTGTGACCTGCAGTGGGAGGCCATTAACATATGAGGTAGCTTGAAAAGTTTATTGAATGGAATAGAAATAAATGACTCATGTTAGGGAAACTTTTTTTTCTTTCAATGTTGTCTTCTGTATACTAACACTTTTGCCCGAATGATGTTCCAGTGCCTTTCTTGCATCAGCTACCGTGGGAGTCAGCACCGACACCAACAAGGAAGGAGAGTGTTGTGATGGTTGCTGGCAGGAGTGCAAAATCGTCTGTACAAAACACTTGAAGATTACTGTAACAGTTTATTTCTACAAAGAAGAGAACCATAATTTCACTTGTAGCGCCTCATATTATGTAAGTACGTTGGCAATCTATTACTACTCACAGAACACAGGCTAAGTATAAGCTTCCTAATTTTCAGTACTGATGCTTTCAATGTCTGCAAGCACACTGAGCTGACCAGTGATGGACTGCAAGTTAAATCAGTGTTGACAGGGGGCATCGAATCCTGTCTTCCTGAAGGTGTGGCATTGCCCACTCTTTCCATTGATATGTGGGTCACTGCAGTCTTGATGTCATTTCATGGTAATGCTCTGCTTGGTGTTCAGACAATGCTTTTGGACCGCACTTTCTTCCCCCCAAAATGCTGCACCATTGTTGTGTAGGGAGCCATCTTACAGAAACAGGTGATGGGGGAGGGGCAGGAAGCTGTATGGCAGGGGAAGCCACAATTGGGACCAACACAAAGCCCCTGGCCAAATCTCCAACATTTTTCCAGTTCTCTGTTGGAATGTCAGTTGGAAAACCCTGGAAAGGTTCTCTTCCTGAGCTGCTATGATTAAAAACGGATATTGCAGTGATGACGACAGTGTCTGGTCCATAGCGAGCACCGGGATGACTGCTTGGAAGGTGAGCTGAGGCAGTGGTGAGGACAATGGGATCCTGCTCCACCGGTTTCGCAGGCAGTGCTGAAGAGGCATCCAGTTGCACCCATACCAGTCACAGGATCCTGATAGGATGTGAATCTGGGGACAGAAAATCTGTGGAAGATTCGCACAAGTGACAAGCATGAATCTTGTTCTAATGGTGGCACAGCAACCAAGCAGGTCCTTAAATTAAATATATGCAAACACACAAATTTCAAAGAACTGTTCCCCTCTTCTAGCACCCGGTGCAATCAAAAACTCTGAAAAGAGTGGAAGCATTAGGCACAAAGCGATATTTGCAGAGCATGGGAGGTGCCATGCACTACAGTGAGTGCACCAACTGGAGCAGTGTGCGGTGGCACTGGCACTGTAGAAGCTCCTCCAGTGATGGACCATGGTGGCGGGTGGGGGGGGGGGGGGGGGGCTGGGATTGGTGATTGGTCAACCATGAGGGAGAGTAGTAATACTGTCTCCCATGTGTGGGAGGCACATAGGTTGGTCATCTGTTACTTGAACATATGCGCAAATCGCTCAGCTTCTCCATTCGACTGAGGATGAAACAGACCACAGGTAATAGGAGTGATATCATTGGCCACACAAAACTGTTCAAAGTCCTGAGGTGTAAACTGTGGTCCATAGACTGTAACCAACACTTCAGGCAAACCTTCCAAGCAAAAAATATATGACAAAGTCTGGATGGTACTAAGCAATGTAGTTGAGTGCACGGGCAGTGCAAATGGATATTTGCCTAATAGTCCATAACAATGAGCTGCAACATGGAGTAGCTGCTCAGTTTGAGGCGCCATATCACAAATTGCACAGCACCTCCCGCTGGAGGTTCGAGTCCACCCTTGGGCATGGGCTTGTGTGTTGTTCTTAGCATAAGTTGGCTTAAATAGTGTATAAATCTAGGGACAGATGACCTCAGCAGTTTGGTCCCTAAGGAATTCATACACATTTGGTCATTTTTGAACAATAAGCCAATGAGTGTTCCAAAAGGTACCAGCAAAGTCAGTACGCTCTCATTGCCATGGCAATTGAGACTTTGGCCAAGCTAAAAACATTTGCGGTGGAACCAATAGAGCCTCAGCTTAAGGGCTACACTGTGACTTCATATGCTCAGTGTGGGCATCCATGACTGTCCAAGTACAGTGCCAATGTGCATACAATTCCCCAATGTACTTGGTGAAGCAATTGCAACACATCTTTGTGCAATGCTTTAGAAATAAGCACACACAATTGCCCAAAGTCATGTTGCAATACAATTATGCTGTACTGGATGGAGAGGCTATGACTATGAAGAAAACATTGGCACACAAAAGAATTGTGAATGTTTTTCACTGAACAAGGCCAAGCAGTAGAAATGTAATTCAGGTCAGGGTCTTCTCCTGTGACCTGTGCAATTTTCTTACAGTTCAGGGCAAAAGTTTGTAAAAGTTTAGTACCCTGTGCATCAAATTCAGAGTAAGGACCAACAGGAAGGTGAGAAAGAGCATCAGCATTTGTATGCTTTGATGTGGGTGATACAGTATTTCATACTGATGCTGTGACAACAAGAAAGCAGCTTCTAAGCTGTGCATGGTGGTACAGATGGAACAAAGTATTAAGTGGCTTATGATCCATCACTAGGCAAAACTTCACGTTAATCAGATAATGGTGAAACTTTATCATGCTTTAGATAATAGTGAGCAGTTCCTTCTTGATTTGGAATAGTTCCATTTAGTCTTGGTCAATAACTTGAAAGCAAAATTAACCTGCCTGTCCTGTGAACAAAATCTGTATGAGAGCACAGCTCCCATTTCCGAAACCACAGTCTTATTGGGATCAAAATGAACAATGCACCTGTCACTCAACAGGGCAATTTAAAGTTTCTGGAATGTATCCTGACATTCTTAGGTCAAACAAAAGGCACATTCTTCTGGCACAAATGATGCAGTGGAGCCACAACCTGTAATGACATATGTACAATATGTCAACTTCCCACAAACTGACAGTAATTCTGTCATGTTCTATGGGGCTGAGAGGTCCTGGATGGCCAACAAATGTGATTGAAAGGAATGAACACCTTGGCTATTAAGATTGTGGCCGAAATACTGAATTTCAGTCTGGAAAAAGGTACAGTTCTCCTGGTGACACTTCAAACGTGCAGCTGAAAGTACTTGAAAAAGCATATGAAGGGTACTGATATGTTCCTCCAGTGAACATTCTGTATCCACAGTGGCATCCACGTAATTTGAACACTACTGAACTTTTGCAGTAAGCTATTCCAAGTAGCATTGGAATATGCCAAGTGTGGAAGTGCTGCCAAAGGGTATGCACAAAAATTTGAACAACCCAAAATGTGTGTTGATTACAAAACTTTCTGAGATCCACAACTAGCAGAATTTGCAAATGCACATTGTGTAAGTCAGTTTTTGAAAAATAGTGACTGTCACAAAACCTGTACATCAATTCCTCAGGGTGAGGCAACAGATAAGTATCAATTATTGATTGTGGATTCACCATGGATTTAAAGTCAACAGAAAGAGAAAGTCTTCCAGAAGGCCTTTGCTAAGATTGCTAAGGGAAAAGCCTATTGACTGGCCTGGATAGGAGCAATAACACCATTGTCTTGCCATTCTTTATGTTCACTTGGAACATTTTCTCTAAGTGCATAATGGATGGGATGCACCAAGAACACTTGGGTAGCACATTGTCCTTCATTTGTAATGTGCACCACAAAATTATTTGCTCTGCCACATCCTTCAGAAAATAAATCAGGAAGCTCCTCTATCAATTGGGTAATGCTGTCTTTTGGGTTGAAAGCAGAAACAGAAAGTACATTGTCATGAATACAAGGACTAAACAGATCAAATAAATCTCACCCAGTAATATCTTTACAGTCTTGCTAATGCAAAATTGTAAATGTCACTGTTATGGTGTGAAACTGTTATACACAGTATGCTGCACACAAGATTTTGTCAACTGTTGCTGGTCCAACTGTTCATAAGTGGCTCGATTAATCAACGTAATGGAAGTATCAGTGTCTTAACTGAAGTTGCTTACAGCGTCCAGCACTGACAGTCACTGCACAGCAGTCAGGTGGGGTGAAGGAACATCCTTAGTTTGATTGTTACCAGTACCGGTAGCTGGTTTATAAAAATCTCCATTCATTGAGTGAGCTTACAAGAGTGAATGTGGGTGGAATTCTTTTTCTGTTGCAAGCACACAGACTGTATGTGACCTGGCTTTCCACAAGCAATGCAAGTCATATTCCATGAAGGCTAATGTTGTCTTTTATGTGTGGAAGGCAGCAGGGACATGATTTCACAGCAGACACACTCGTTGAAATGCCTTTACTCTGGCTACAGCAAGGTAGCCTATTTGTGTGTGGTGGTCAGTTGCTAGGCCATAATGGTTTGACAATTTGCATTACACTGAAAATTCGAGCTACCTCAAAGTTTTGCATGACGTATCATGAGTCCTGATGTTCATTAATTTGTTTCAATTTAAGATCAAAATGTTTTAGAATTTGTTAATGAATCCTGTTGTCTGGCACATTGTGTGTAGTTGCATCACAGATCATTGCAGCACCATAGTACTGTCCACAGCTACAACAAAAAGGTCACTGTTGTGTCAAACCCTGAGGTTCAGTGATCCACTGACAATATGACCATTCTGGCTTTTTCCTCAAACAAAAGAACTCATAATGAACTGCAACAACCTGTACCTGATTCTCATAATACTTAGTGAGGCAGGAAATGATCTTCAAAATCTAGCAACTCCAGCATACTAGTTGGGAATGACTTCTGGGTGAGGTGGTAAACTCCTGTGCCAGCCATTGACAAGAAATAATGAAGTTTTGCAGTGCCTCACGTTTGATGTTTGGCACAATGAGCAATGAACTGAGCATAGTACTCATTCCATTCCTGTTGTTTTGCATCAAAAGGTAGGAATGATGGATTGCATGGAGGTCGTAATGAGCTGCTGGACTAGAGGGCATTTTAAAGAGAGGTGCACCACAAAAAATTATAAGTAGAAGCCAGGCAAAAGAAAGAACAATTTGTTGAAATGTGCTTCTCAAAGAAAATGGAGAGATATTAATCCCGAGCTGTGAGCAAAGTACAATGAAGGTAGGTGAAAGGAATCCAAAATCATCTACAAGACACTTGAAGATTAATATAACACTTTATTTCTACAAAACAGAGAACTATTACTTAACTTGTTGTGCCTCCTGTGTGCAAGTAAACTGACAGTCTATTACTACTCACAGAATGTAGGCAAAGTATTGTCTTTCTAATACTCAGTACTGATGTTCTTGAAGTCTGCAACCAAACTGGGCTGACCAACTATGGGTCACTGGTTAAATCAGCATTGACTGGAGGAGACAAACTCTGAGTTTCTGGAGGTGTGGTACTGCCTACTCTTCCTATTGGCATATGAGACAGTACCTACTCGATTCTGTTTTCGGTACTGTGCTGATCAATGCGTGATTTGTGCTTTAGGACTGCACAGCCTTGATCTCATCTCAAAAATTAGATCCCTTATGCCTGCAAAAAAAACAACAACTTTGGCTGTCAGTTCTTTGTGTGGAGATAGTCTCTGTCCACCATGGAAAGTATTGAGACTGAAGTCTGATGGAGCCAAATAAGGCAATAATTCGTATCTTAGTTCATATGATTTTTTCACGGCAGCAACATTGGTATGAATGTGTACACACTGTCTTGATGAATGATGACTTTCATTTTAGCCAAACCTGACCTGTATTCACATATTTTTAGCTGTAATTTGACCAGGAAGTTAGCATGGTATTATCCTGTACTTTTATGTCCATGGTAAAGGTAATCTATCAACGGAATTCCTTCTCCATCTCAAAAAGCTAATGCCATTACTTTCCTGTTGACTGAATTGCATTTGATTTCTTCAGTAGTGATGAATCATTATGTCTCCAATGCTTTGACTGTTGTTTTGTCTCTGGGTTGTAGTAATATACCCACTATTCATCTGTGATCACAAACTTGGCACAAAATTCCTGTTGGTTGCTCTGAAAAGAGGTCAAACATTGATCAGACATTTCCATAACAATGAATTTATGATCTTCCATTAAAGAGTCATGGCACTTGTCTAGCAGACGATTTCCTCATGTCCAATTCTACTGTTAAAGTGTGATATGCCCATTCACATGACATCCCTATATCTTTGGCAATTTCTTGCACTCTCAGTTGGCGTTCCTTCCTGATAATTTTATGCTCTTTTGCAGTTACTTCTAGGCTACTGGTGTATCTTGGTGGATTGTTTCATGCTGTTAGCAGAGGCACTTGCCTTAGATGTCTGTGCCATAGCCCATTAACGCCAAATTTTGCCACACTGTCCTAATGGAAACATCTGTTGTATATCCCACATTGACTTGTGCAGCTATTTCAAGCAGTGTTCCTTGTCTGTTAACAGCAGCAAGTCTACATAAATGCCACTGCTCTCCATCATTAAATGAAGGCCACTAGCCACAGCCTTGTCTGTGATGAGAGGTAATGCCTGACATTTGGTATTCTTGGCACACTATTCATACTGTGGATTGTGAAATACTGAATGAATGCACCATGTGTGTAGCTCCAACTACCATTCTGGATTCAGAGTCTGTTAATTCCCACTGTGCTATCTTAATCACATCAGAAACCTTTTCACATGAATTGCCTGAGTACAAATTATAGTTCCACCAATGAAATTTCCTTTTATACCTTGAGTACACAATACTCCTACCATGTTCATATGTGAACATTGTTATCCCATTACTTTTGTAACCTCGGTGCCTGTTGAAATATCTGACGTTCTATAACACATATGTAACCCACCACTTACATTATAGAGTTTTTGAGTTTATGCCTCTGAGTCAGTTCAGATGTCGGCAGACTGGAGGCATACACTTCAAGGTTTGAAAATTATTCCAGATAATGAAAGTGGATACAATGAAATCAATATACTGACAGATTTAGCCTTGGGATAGGATCTTCTGTATAATAGACTGTTGACAACTCCAGCTGTTGAGCATTTTCACATACTAGCTCACTTAACAACTGTGAATAAGTACTCAGTAAACTGAAAGTACCTATACTACATAAACACAAGCTTAGCGAAGTTATTTTGTCTATATAAGAGAACAGGACAGGAAATCCCGGAAGAGTAAAGCCCATCTGTAACCTTACAATTGAGCAGTGCTCACAGTCAAGAAAATAGCCTTTCCCAGAAGAACACTTTAGCTGCCTTACAGAATGAATAAGAATCAGTTTCCTCTCTGGCAGTGTAGAACAGTATGCATGTATCTATGTATATTATGTCCATGTGCATTTCTTGTGTTAGTGTTACCAGTACTCATATTTGCATTTCATGTAGTGTTAATGCATTTAGTATACAATAAACAACCCTCGTAATTGTCTGTGAGTTGTGCCACCAGTAGCTGATAGGGCCCACTGTGGAGGATCAGCATAATTTCATGGAACATCCTGCAGTTTCTTCTTATGACATAGTGGGATAGATACAATGGGGAATAACCTGCTCAACATTCAGTTTGTCAATTTTTGAAGGAAGGAAGTCCCCGAACACAATCAGACAACCTACCTTCCCTCGTTCTTCTACTCCAGATATTCCACTTTCACGCTGTTATACCCACGGAACATAATTCATCCATTAATAGGGCTCTATGGCACTTAGATGTGGTACACACGTTTAGTATACGTTTTCAACCCACACCACTAAAAATAAACATTAATTGTAGGCTGTTAAAACAATAATTTTGACAGCATGCAGTTTTTCCATACTTTGCAATGCAGGAAATACTGGGCCTAGAGAAAAAAAATGAATAGGAAATTTTCTGTAGGAAATTTAATGTAGTTTGATTTTTCATTGGGAAACGTTTTTCCTAGGACACACATTTTTTTATTTACTTGGGAAAAACGTGAGAAAGCAAACTTTCAACAACTCCTCCCCCCCCCCCCCCCTCCCCCATCCCCCGTTAAACCACACTGCTCAGGAGTTTTAATATGTTGTTTGTAACACTCTTTTGTAGCACTGTACAAAAATTTGTGATTGCATCATTTCTTTCCTGTAGGTGATGCCCCCCCCCCCCTTTTATTTTGTTTTGTTTTTTATTAACGGGCTAAGAAAAACATCTGCACCATGGACCTCTACCCAGAGCACTGACACATCATGTGATTACCCATAAAGGGTGACCTATTATTATGTGGGAACATCATTGCGCTAGCACTGATATGTGATGATGACTCTGAAGTTTTCAAAATAGCATCATAAATGAGCAAGAGTACTGCACCTACCACATCCCTTTGAGGGGCTTCAATGTCCAGTTATATTATACCTGAAAGATGTTTCACCATGTAATGACTACAACTGACAGTGACACAGTTCAGCCTCCTATAGTGCTGCTATCTAATGGGCAAATTGTGAACTTACAGCACTGGCCTGAACATGGCACTGGTTAGTCAAGTAACAAGCTTAAAGCATTGCCCAGTGTCCAACAGTGCTAGTATGATGATGCGCCAGTCCACATGCAAATATAACACTTGATGCCAAATGGTAGAGCCTGAGAGTTTTGAGTCCAATTTATACCAACAATATTTTCATCCAAAGGTACACCCAATTTAAGTGTATGATTCAGAGATATCAGATGTGATCTCATTGCTGTAACTTCACTTTACCTGCATATAATGCTTAATCACAGAGATACAAGGCAGAATGCACTGGTTTTTGATGTATCTTGTGATGGTGTCCTAATTTCAGTGGCCACTTGTGTGATGGGGCCTGTTGTGGCTTCAGTGGTAGCATAAATACTGGTCAGTTGAGCAATGGGATTTGTTATGAGGGTGCCAATTATTTTCCAAATTCAGTATTTTTCAGTACTCACCCTCCAATGTTGTTTGAATGACTCTCAAACACGTCTGTACAAAATTCTGTTGCAGTCAAACATTAGAAAAGTTCCAGACGAGCTCCTCAATGTGCTTTTGTCAATCTGGCTGCCTCGGCAGGAACGTGCCTGCCTTGCAACTGAGCAGACACTTGCACTGTAAGAATTAGCATCCTGCACTGACTCTGTAGCTGCAGCCCTAAGTGCAGCCACATGTTCTCATGAAGCTCATGTTGCTACTACCAACACAAGCAACGCCACCTCTGACATGATAACTACACCACCTTTCTGCACAGTGGGCTACAGTACTTCAGTACCCACCTGGTCAGCCAGTAATTCCAGCTGCTTATGGCCCAGATTGAAGCCCTCACAGCTCAAGTGTCTGTAGGCTATGCATAGCCAGCTGCTGTTCCCACACCACCCCATCCTTACCAGCACACTCATGAATGTTGTCCTTCCAAAGACCAACCCACTATGTGCTGGAATCACTCCACCTTTGGCAAGCAAACTTCCCAATCTCGCCCACTGTGCAACCACCCAAATGCCAGCAGCATCTGCAAATGAGGACAAACAGTTGTCACGCTGCCTCAAAGTGCTTTTTAATCTCAGACAGAAAATCTGACCCTTGTTTTCTTATAGACATATGGTCTGACTTGCATGACTACCCACACACACCGTGCTCATGGGTGTTGACCAACACTATTTTAGCAGTCAGCTCCCAACAACTCGTCTGTCACCATTTGTGGTGCCTATTCTTTCCAGTTGGATCTAGGATTGCAATGTACCTTCAGCTGTAAATTCACCATCACAATTGTCACAGAAACAGTCATTGGTGCTGATTCCCTAACACATTTTCAGCTGCTCCTTAGCTTTCCTGTCTCCCATCTCATTGACAATGACTCCAGTGGCATAACGGTGGTTCTGTCGCATTATGCAAAACTTTGTGCTCAAGCTCATCCAGTAGCTGCAGTAGCAGGATCTTCTTGACCTTTATCCAGCCATCGTACTCCCACCTGGAGCACCAAGAGAAATATGACACAGCACAGTGCATCACATTCACATCACACCTGGCCCTACAGTTTTCAGCAGACTATGACACCTCACACTGGAGCAACTTGTTGCTGCTTAAGGCGAATTCGAGTTTATGCACTGGAATGGCCTCATTTGCCATCTGAATGGAGCCTATAGTAGAGACAGCATAAGAAGATCCCTGACAGCTCTGTTGCCAGCTTTCATCTGTGAAGCAATAACAGCTGCAGGTGATAACAGCAGTCATCTACTGAGGTGTTGCCACAGAGATGTTTACAAAATGGCATTATGATATTGGTTGAGAGAAGCCAGTGAAGGTACCATAGCTGGCCCACTGCAACTGTCAGGGATCAACTTAGAGCAACTCAACTGTATTCCTCTCTTCTCCACCTCACACTGACAAATTTGTGGCAAATATTGCACTCCTAATGCAAGCACCATCCCAGACATGTATGCTATTCTACAACCTTTGCCCTAAGCTGCACTTCAGTATTCTTCATTGCATTAACTCATTCACCCAGGTACCAGTCACCATAGGTAACAGTCCTAAGACAGCCTTCAGCACACCCTTTGACCTCTTTGAGTCACACTGAACATCATTTTATCTCCAAAATTCTGCATAAATGTAGCACAGATTCATTGATGGTGTGCTTCATGACTTTTTACTTCCCCTGCCTTAACTTCATACTGGCACTTTCTTCTTCACTGTAGCAACACTGAACTGATGACTTCTGAGAAGGTTGTGTAAGGCCTTTGTCAGCAGTAGACACACATACACACATGCACACACACACTCACGCAAGTGCATCTTGCACACACATCTGCAGTCTCAGAGAGCTGAAACTACACTGCGATCAGCAGCACCAGTGCATGACGGGAGTAGCGACTGGGTGGGGGTAAGGAGGAGGCTGGGGCGGGGAGGGGAAGGGATAGTATGGTGGGAGTGGCAGACAGTGAAGTGTTGCAGTTTAGACGGAGAGTAGGAGAGAAGGTGCGGAGGGGGGAGGGGGTAAGTAGCGGAAAGGAGGAAAGTAACCCCAACCATTCCCTCGACCAACTCTCCACAGTTCCTCTCCCTTTACCACATGGTGTCCTGCTTGTCGCTATTGATGCCACCTCCCTGTACACTAATATTCCTAATGCCCAAGGCCTTACTGCTATCAAACACTACCTTTCCAGATGCCCCATGGATTCCAAACCAACAACTTCCTCCATAGTCTCCATGACCAACTATATCCTCACCCACAATTACTTCTCCTTTGAAGGCAGTACCTACAAACAAATCCGCGGTACGGCTATGGCACCCACATGGCACCATTCTATGCTACCCTATTCATGGGCCATCTAGAGAAATCATTCCTAAAAACAAGAATCCTAAACCCCTCACCTGGTTCAGATTCATTGATGACATCTTTGCCATCTGGATTGAAGGTGAGGACACCTTAACATTCCTCCAGAACCTCAACAACTTCTCCCCCATTTGCTTCACCTGGTACTTCTCAACCCAACAAGCCACCTTCCTAGATGTAGATCTCTGCCTCAGAAATGGCTACATCAGTACCTCCGTCCATATCAAACCTACTAACCACCAGCAATACCTCCACTTCGACAGCTGCCACCCATTTCATACCAAGAAGTCCCTTCCGTACAGCCTAGCCATCTGTGGTTGTCGCATCTGCAGTGATGAGCAGTCCCTCTCTACATATACTGAGGGTCTCACTGAAGCCTTCACTGACTGTAATTATCCTCCCATCCTTGTACAAATATAAATCTCCCTTGCCTTATCTTTCCAGTCTACCACCACCTTCCAAAATCCCACAGTCTGGCCACAGAGGAGCATTCCCCTCATAACTCAGTACCATCCGGGACTGGAGCAACTGAATTACATTCTCCACCAGGGTCTCGACTACCTCTCGTCGTGCCCTGAAATGAGAAATGCTCTACGCACTATCCTTCCCACCCCTCCTACCATGGTATTCCACTGTCCACCGAACCTACACAATATACTCGTCCATCCATAAACAACCCCTGCTCCCAGTTCCTTACCTCATGGCTCATACCCCTGAAATAGACCTAGATGCAAGACCTGTCCCATACATCTTCCTAACACCACCTACTCCAGTCCGGTCACTAACATTATCTATCACATCAAAGGCACGGCTACCTGTGAAACCAGTCATGTTATCTACAAACTAAGCTGCAACCACTGTGCTGCATTCTATGTAGGCATGACAACCAACAAGCTGTCTGTCCGCATGAACGGCCAACAACAAACTGTGGTCAAAAAACAAGTGGACCATTCCAATGCGCAGGTGGGAACATTCCCTGCAATACATCCTAAATTCCCTTAACCCTCCTGGCCTCAACCTTCATTAGTCACTGTTCTCACCCATCCTGGCCCCTCCCTGTTCCAATTCGAGTACTACACAGCCGTCATTTCACAGCCACACCCAGTCTTTTAATTTCTTTTATTTTTATTTTTATTTCTCTCCTTTCCGCTATTTACTCCCTCCCCCCTCCGCACCTTCTCTCCTACCCTCTGTCTAAAGTGCAACACTTCACTGTCTGCCACTCCCCCCATACTAGCCCTTCCTCTTCCCGCCCCAGCCTCCTCCTTACCCCCACCAGTTGCCACTCCCATCATGCACTGGTGCTGCTGCTCGCAGTATAGTTTCAGCTCTCTGAGACTGCAGATGTGTGTGGAAGTTGCGCTTGCGTGAGTGTGTGTCTTCATGTGTGTATGTGTGTCTACTGCTGATAAAGGCCTTACTGGCCGAAAGCTATGATTGTGTGAATCTTTTTATTGTGCCTATAACGGCTCAGCATCTCCGCTATATGGCAAGTAGCCACTTTCCTTCTCTCAAATAGTGTGTTACCTTCACAGCGAAATCCTCACCAAATGATAGTTTAGGATTCAGAAGAGTTGTTTTACTGAGAATGGCATTTACGTGTTCACTAGCCAAATTTTATAAGCATTAAATAATAAAATAGTTCTGAAATTACAATTAAATCAATACCATTAGCTGCCGATGGGTGTTGATATATATCAACAGGGACAGGTGAAAGTGTGTACCAAAACCAGGACTCAAACCCGGAATCTCCTGTTTATATGGCAGACGCTCTATCCCTCTGAGCCACTGAGGGTACAGAGGATAGTGCGACTGCAGGGATTTATTGCCAGCATGCTCCTCATGAGACCCACATTCTCAACTTACAGTCCACACAATACATTCGTAGTGTCCCTGCCATTATACCCACGACTCGCGGCAGAACAGATGCCATCTTCACGTAAGAGTTCTGGTTGATATCTGTTTTCTGTGACCTATCTATGGAATTTACTGTGTGGATCACAGTATTTTCTGATATAAACTGACATTTTATGGTATCGATGATACATAGCCAATGTAGTCCAGGGACATAATTCTGACAGGGGAAAATAAAATATTTCTTGTAAGTGGAAACAATATGCCAGCAAATACACAACGGGCAGGTAACAGTAGTATAGCAGGTTGTATACACGCTAGGGCAAATGGGTAAAATCCAGGAATTTTTTAGACTTCTGTGAGTTTTTCATTTTATTAGTTTTCAGTTAAATTTTTTAAATTTCGATTGGCAGTAATAGATATCTCTAATAAAGAGTTTTACTGTAGGCCACTGCTGCAGCATAATATTTCAGCAATAAAACATAAATGAGAGAATAATTCCAAAATAAAACATTAATTACAAAGAAAAAGCGCCATTTACAAAGAAAAGAAATACACAGTGCACACACAAGTTTCTGCCAGCAGCAAAATACATCAAAGACTAAGCAGTAATTCATAACAACAACTTGCTTTCAACATGCCTTTCTCATGGCCCTTGTTTCAATCAGTATAATGTTACAACTGCTTAAATTTGTTACAGGTTGTGGGAAAATATAATGAATGCTGGTTGGAGAAGTATTACTTTCAAAATATATTTCTTTTTATAGTAGATGAATTATGTTATGTGTGACAATGTGCAATGCATTTCTTAAATCACAGAGCATTAGACATTCATTCACAAATTAACAATGAAGACCTGACATTTATGCTGTTATTTAGTATTTTACTGCCATATTTGTGGTTTGTTATATCTTAAAGGGTAAAGCAAGTTGAAAAACACCAAGTTTCAAGGTTAGTTCTTCATATTTATTTTATTTATTTCATAGATTATAAATTATGCAATAAGACTGGCAAAAAGTTTAATTGTCCTAAAAAGGAAAATGGGAGAAGTGAGTTCTTGAGCAGTTACATACATAACTGGCTTTTCTATGCTAAAGTAAAAATGCTCAACAGAACATGTTTTCAGGCAAGTAACCCATGAAACATTTGACACACAGCAATGAAATTTATAGTAAGGCCTTGTCAGAAATATTCAGTTGCACAATTTAAGCTGTGTTCTTAGGATCCTGCATAATCATTAGATCAGAAAAGAAAAACAGCAAAAAATTTTTGAGGACTAATATTATATGTCAAAGCTTAGCTTTTCTTGCAGCTATGCTGTATGTACATTAATTTAAATAATCAACTTTTCCTATTTGTGTGTCTGCACTACTTAACAGTGATGTCACTATTGGGGGAGTACATAACATGTCTTGTGCTCTGAATATCTGCTGTCAAAAGCTTGCAGGATCATGTGACATGAACTATGACCGTCTGACAAAAGCACATCCCAAACTTGATTTCAGTGTTTCAGTAGTTACTATGCTGTATTTGCAGGAGTTCTATTATACTTCCATAATGCAAATGTATAAACTGTAAATGTTGCTGTGCATTAAAGATCTTTCAAAAATGCATTGTTTTTCTGCTGGGTTTTGTTTTCCAAAGTGCCAGGAAATTTTTTGCCACTGCATAACACATTCACCATTCAAAGGAATGACAAGATTTACAGCTCTGAGCCAATGTATGTAGTCATACAGAAAAAAATTACTTTTACCAGAGTTATAGTAAATTTTCACCCTGGAAATAGTGTATTTTTAACTGGGAGGTATGGAAAAAAATGGATTTTCTTTTCTTGTCCATGTACTCCCTGTATTGTAATCAATCCCATCATACATACAGAAACTGAAAAAATGGTTAGCAAATTTCTTAAAAGTATGATTGATTGGTTTTTTGAAAATTGTCTCACCCTTCATTTTAAAAAGATGTGACATATTCAGTTCTGCACATCTAGGTGTACTACACCAGTGATAAGTGTAATACACAGCAAGGAAATAATAAATAGGTATCCACATTGATGAGAATTTAAACTGGAAAAAGCACATTTTGTAATTCCTAAAACTACTTAGTTCAGCCACTTTTACACTTAGAATCATAGTAGATCTTGTGGCGAGACTGATCAGTAAGGTGACACATTTTGTGTATTTTTATTCAATAATATCATATAACATTCCGGGGTAACTCATGTTTAAGAAAGAAAGCATTCTTTTCTCAGAAACATGCTGTAAGAATAATATGTAGTGCTTACCCACAAACATCTTGTAAACTGTTTAAAAAGTTGGGAATTCTGACTACTGTTTCACCGTATATGAGTTTCTTCTCACATGAAGTTTGTTGTAAGTAATTCACTACAGTTCAAAAGGAACATTGCTATACATAATTAGAATACTAGAATAAAAAATACATTTATTACTTTATGTTGTCTTTAGCACAAAAAGAGATGCATAGTGCTGCAACAAAAATTTTTAATTACTTGTCCAGTAACATAAAATGTTGACAGCAAAATTAAATTTGAAAACAAACTTAAAAAGTTTCTCCTTCATGTCTGCTTCTATTCAGCAGGAGAACTTCTTTATCTTAATGTGTGAAAGGTAGTGGATGGAAATTAAAATGACTAACTAAACCTATATTTTTAAAAAAGCCTTATAAATGTTCAGCATGTAATATAAAATTTCTCATTCCACATCATTACAAATTCTCATGCAAAATGATCCCAGCAACACAAAAGTAAGTAACTAACTAAGTAACTAAATCAAGCAATGGAAAATTCAGGATGGAATAATGACAATATTATGAAAGGATAGTTTGCTACTCACTATATAGTGTAGATATTGAGTCACAGACAGGCACATCAAAAATGCTACTGAACGTGTAAGCTTTCAGTCAGAAGCCCTTCTCCCAACATAGACATTATACAAACTCACACAAATGCATTTCACACACACACGTGACCACTGTCTGGCTGTTGAGGCAAGAGACAGTGGTCATGTGTTTGTGTTGTGTTTGCCTGAATGCGTGAGAGAGAGTGTGTGTGTGTGTGTGTGTGTGTGTGTGTGTGTGTGTGTGTGTGTGTTTGAGTGTTTTGTCTATTTCAAAGGAAGACCTTCTGACCAAATGCTTTGGTGTTTTCTAGTCTTTTTAATGTGCTGTCTGTGACATAATGTCTCTGCTGTATAGTGAGGGGCAGTCTATCTTTTTCATAATATTGTAACTAACTAACTGAATATCTCTCAGCAGTGCTTTAACGGCTAAACAGTTTTTGGGCTACCATTAATCCTTCCAAATGCATATTTGGTGTCTTCCAGGTGACATTCATGGGACACCAGATTTCTTCCCTAGCACAGCCTCAGTTCAAGAGCTACTGACCGATGCTCTTCCTAGTCTTTTCATTTATTGGATGGACCAAATTAATACTGCCTTCACTGCTGTCAAGAAGAGCCTTGCCCATTCTGCACTTGTGGCTCATGCAGCATGTGATGTCCCGTTGGCAATGGTAGTTGATGCCAGAGACTATGCCTTAGGTGCAGCTTTGCAACAACACCTCAGTGGTTCATGACAGCCACTTGTCTTCTTTTCAAAGATGCTTCTGCTTTAAAACACCATTAGAGTGCTTATGATGGGAAGGTGCTTGTCATCAATGAGCCAATCTGCTACTTCTGCCCATTGCTGGAGGCCGGGAACTTAATTACATTTCCAGACCACATGCCCATCATGTATACTTTGCAGCAGACAACAATCACTGCTCACCATGTCAGTTCCACCACCTGGACTATATCTCTCAGTCCAGCATAGACATTTGGCATATCTCCAGAATGGACAATATTAATGCAGCTGTCTGTCGTGTGTCACTGGGGTCACTGGTTGCATCAATTTCACAACAGACACTGCAGCATAGGAGGTCAGTACGGAGCTGGCCTCTTATTGCAAAAACCAAAACAGTGGCCTCAGACTGGCGCAGACACACACTGTAATGTGAAACCTCCACTGCCCTATTACAAACTTTCCTACCAGCCACTTTTCCCCAGAAGGTGTTTGACACTATCCACAATCTGTGACACCTTGATATTAAAGCTACTTTTAGGATTCATCACTATGTGTGGCCTTTCTTCTGCTCAGACCAGACTGTTGCAGCTGGGACCTATTCTGTGTGTGTGTCTGCCTAGTAAGGTTGACCTACACATCCATGCCCCTGTTGGTGATTTCCCTCAGGCTAAAGGGAGGCTTACTCATGTCCATGTTAATATTGTCAGTTACTTATCTCTGATGGTCTGTGGTATCTTTCAACTCACATTGCTTATATCCCACTTTGACCAGAGGTGACACCAATTCCATACATCTCAGATGAAACTGTGGCAAGAGCATTTGTCAGTAAGTAGAGCACTCATTATGTTTCCCCTCTCTGCATAATCACAGGATGTGAAAGGCAATTTGAATCCTAAGTGTTCAACAAGCTTGCCAAATTCTTGGGCACTCATCATCGCCATCCAGCCCACAATGATATGGTTGAGTGATGGCACCAAGCTTTGATAGCAGCTCTAATTTGCCATTACACACCATGGACTACTGCACTCCAAGACCCACCTCAAGGCTTCAGTGGGTGGGCTGGTGTATGGTCTGTGGTAAGCACCTTCAGGTAGCAGAGAATTTGTTGAATTCTCTGCTACCATTTCTGTCTCTGACATTCCAGCATTCCTGGATGGCCCACACTCCCATATTGCACACACCAGTCCTCAACTTTACTCTCAGCATGGCATCCCAGCTTCCTTCATTCATTCAGAATTACTCACTGCCATGTGTGTAATGGTCAGGATTGAGAAGATCATGTCTTGTCACAATTGTCTATACTCCAGTCCTGATAAGACTTTTAGATAAGGTCATCATATTGTGAAAATTTCCATAAATGGGAACACTCAGGCAGAGACACTGGGCAATATCAAGCTGATATGCACTTTCCCATCTGGGTCATATGGAATTATCCGACTCCACCCATCTGCTTTGACCCATGACATCTTCAGTATAGTGGAAATGGCTATTCTAAGTGTCTCCAATATGGCGCCTATGTTCTCACCACATACACAAGGCAACAAACACGAAAATACATGTAAATAGGACAATAACATCTCCCTACAATCAAACTAATGGGACAGCTGCAGGAAATTGGTGGCCCTGGGGTAAGGAACAGCTAAATATAACTGTAAAAAAAAAGTCACCCCATGATCCCAAAACACACATAATAAAAAAAAAAAAAAATTTCGAAATCTGCAGTAATTGGACACTTCCCTTGACTTATATAGGTCAATTGCAGCTCACGATACCAAAACACCAACGGCTACAGCAAAGACTATGAAAATTGGAATGAGACATTTCCCTTGACGACAGCTGATGATACCAAAACACCAATACCTACACATAAAACTATGAAAATTGGAATCGGTCATTTCTGTTGACCTATATAGGTCAACCATAACTACTGATACGAAAAAACCAACACCTACAACTACGAAAAACAAAAGAAAAACTGAAACATCTCAAAAATTCAAAAGTCAAACATCCCTATGTAAATTAAAACACATTCAATAGAGAATAAAGTACACAAAACATTACAACTTGAGAAAGATAGAGCCCCCCCAAAAAAAACAATTGCTTACCACCAACATATTTCTGTGTTGCAAAGTAGGTCAACCATCCCAAATACACCCACCCACACACACACACACACACACACACACACACACACACACACACACACACACACAGATGGCGCCATCAAACACAACATGACGACTCTACAAACACAACCAACTCATAAACTCCACGCTGTAATGATGTCACATACCACAACACAACACCCTTATGTCATGGATCAGAGCAGATGGGTTGAATCGGACACTTCTGTTGACCCCCATTCTGAGCCCATCTCTTTGCACTCCCCTCAGATGTCATTGCCACCACCTCCCCAGTTAGCACAACCACTGGTCCTATAAAACTCTGGGCATCAAGTGTGTTAACCAGGTCAATTTGCCAAAACATTCTGCTACTCCCCTGTTTGGGGTAGCGACTGCAACCAGCAACTTCACAGTTTGACCAGGCACAGAGCTACGATCTAGCCAAGTCATGCACTTATAGCAAAGGCCAAAAGGTAGCTCTGGAAGTACAGTTAGTCAGGCTGTGAGCTTACAGCATTGACGACATTGTAGCAGTGTCAGTAAGCGAGTGTGCCAGCATACATAGAAATATAATTCAGGACCCAAACAACAGAGGCTGCAAGTTTGGTATCTAGGTTATATCAAAAGAATTTTTATCCCACTGTGTGCTCAGTTTGAGGAGGTCCAGCACAATTATGGAGCAGAGGTTTCAGATGGATCCCTGCTGCTGCAACTTCACTCGACCGACGTGCATACAACGTATACTCACACATGCAGAAGACAGAATGTGACCATTCATTGTGTGTTCTCCAGCAGTTTAGTGATTTCAGAGGTCACATGTGTGATGGAATGCATTGTGATTTCAATGGTCATCTAATTGATGGATTGTGTGGTGTAAAAGGTGGTTACTTGTATGATGTGATATGCTGTTGTGTTAGTTGTCACACAAGTGACAGATCTTGTACTGAAACTAGTGCTTGCTTGTGTGACAGGATGTGTCAGTGAGTGCAGTTCTCACCTGAGCGATGGACTATTTTAAGTGTTTTTCAGTGATTGCTCTTGCAACGAGCCCTTTACCGTGACTTAGTGTTCTCCCTGCAATGGGCGTTTTGTGACATTGTGAGCTTTTCTGTCAATAGTTTCTTGAATCAACACTGCTGTCAATAACTGTTAACTTAGTGAGCAATTATGTCTTTTATGTGTAAGAATGTGCCTATTGTACTTCTTATGTAAATTATCTCAGTACAATATATTTTCAGCCATCTGAAATTTCAGAGATCTGTACTGCTGCACCCTGTTTGCTAGGTAAGATCTAAACCAAACCATCATTTCCACAGAAGTTAATCTGTATTTAAACAATCCATAAGTCAGTTTTTCATAATATTTAATATTATTTTTGAAAATGAAATCAATTGGGTGGTAGTTCCCTACATTTTCCTTATCACATTTTTTTGTGGACGGGAAGAACTTTTGCTTTCTTTAGGTAATTAGGGAGGCAACCTGATGGGAATGACTTATTTACGATATATTTTAGAGATGCTTTTATGCTGCTAATACAGTCTCTTAGCAGACACACAGGAACATCATGTAGAAATGTGGACAATTTGTTCTTAAATTAATGCACGGTCTGAGTGATTTCCTCTCCCATTTCAGCAGCAGCAGCGTTATGTGAGGCTCATAGTTATTTGTTGCTGTATATTGTGTTTGGTAACTTTTCTTGCAATTTGGTTGCTACATTACTAAAGTAAATGTCTATAAAGGTATTCAGATCCTTAGGCTTATTTATTTAATCACCTTTATTTCTGATTTTTATATTTGTCTGTTTTGGCTTTGTGCTAACAGTTTCTTGTTTTACTATATTTGTTATTGCTTTGCTCTTATTGTTTAACATCTGTATGGCCTTACTAATTTGAATTCTGTTTGCATCTTGCAGCAGTTTCTTATATGTCCTTCTGTATTTGAGGAAAAACTGTAAGAAGACCCTCTCATTATCTTTGCTAGAACTGAGGTATTTGAATGTTCTAAGCATTGTGTTACTCTTGTTACCCAGTTTTCTCTGGCAGATACTCCACAGTATGTGCTATTTTAGGAAATCTCTCCTTAAATTTTAGTTAGAATATAATCATAAATTTGCTGAATTTTTCATTTACATTTGTTGCTGAATATACTTCTGACCATTTCTGGCTGGTGCAGTATATCTTTTTGTATTTTGTCTAACATGCACACTTTTTGCTCCAGGTATGTCTACTGCCTTGGAGCAGACAAGGTGCCCATCATTTTATGCCTAGGCTCTGGGGACAAAGAAAAGAATTTACTCTCTGTCATTGAACATCTTTTGAGGTACACAAAAAAGTAATTACTTTCTTTTTAATGTGATGCAAAACAAGTTATAATTATTCTAAATTGTCTGATTTGTGCGCAATAGTAATATTTCTCACAATAGCAATAGGCAAGGGTATAACATTATTGTATTTTCTCAAGAATAAAACTCAAGATGAGCTCGTTATTTCAACTACCTCTGATTACTATTAGCTTCACCCATGTTCACATGTTGATGAATTTGCAGGTCAGAGGGATCATTGCAAAGTGGACCAGCAACAAGAACCTACACTTTTTATCAAGCCCTGTTGGAGAAAATTTTCATTTAACTCCCTAAAACACAGTATTGCAGCTGTGGCCATTAGTCAATGACAGAGCTATGTGTTGCATTACATGCAAAACTCTGGTTTATGTAAGATTGGAATTTTTTCATATAAGGTAAGTAATTTGCAGCCAACATTCTATCTAACACATAATGTAGGCTCATAATGTTTCTAATATTAGTAAATAATCAGATGAATCTAAAAATCAAAATTATCAACCTCATATATAATAATAACAATGATTAAATCTTCATCTTGTAAAATGCATTATAAAGGGGTTGTTTGTGTTGTTGCCTCGGATGATTATTACATAAATATTTTGTCAGGATTAGTAAGTGCTGGGTCCTTGAGGTATGGCAATACGTGAACACCAAGAGGTAATTCTAAACAGTTTTATTAACAAACTTGGATTATAAATCATGCACACTATGCGTAACCACCATCACTGTGTCTGACATCCCAACAGCAGCTAATTACGGTCGTATCAAAAGGCTCCATGTTGAGCTAAGAAAAGAGGCATATTCGCTCCCGAGGCCATGCTAGTTAATACAGGGTGCTGCAGATGGCGGGCAGTGGCATACTCCCTGCCTCACACTCCAGCCAGATTCCGCGTGTACTGACCAAGCTAATTGTCAGCATTCCAGATAGGCTCACTGGCGACCATGTGTTACTTACTGTATGGCTGTGTACAACCTGTAGACCCTTACATCACTCTCCCCAGAGAAAAAGTGCAACCATAGCTCGCTCAAAACAACCTCCTGGGCATTGTAAACTATTTTGCCATTTGTGGCATCAGAAGGCATTGCAACATGTATTTCATTTGCAGACACAGTTCGGTACAGGGAAGTGTGCCTTCAGGATGACAACTTCATACATGACAAATGTGGTTCACAAAAGACAAATTAACAACAGTAATAGAAAAACAATACGGACAATCAAGTATGCATTAACATTACTGGATGAATCAAAGGATTTAATCTAGTCCCTGCTTCTTTGAAGTTTAACTCATTATTGGAAGAAATTACATTTTCATGGGCATCCTTAATTAAATTATTGTCTTCAGAAAAACATGATAAGGAATGCTTTCCATATTTTAATATGTATGAATCATAGTAATAAACAGATAACATTCACATTAGTGGAAAATGTCCAGTTGCATGAAATGTAGTTGGCAATACACTAGGCATATCAAATAGTTAACATGATAAATCACAATTCATTCAATATTAATACACTATTATTCAATATGAGTGTAAAGGGTAGCTCAGGTGTATCATAATTTGTACATGTAAATGTGACATCAAGGGTGGAGTTAAATGAGAAAATTGTACCTTCAGAACATCGTTTAAGAAATGGATGATAAAGATGCATTAAAATTCTAGGGCAATCATTTCTTGGAGGATGAATCATAAACAATTCTTTCTCACAGCTGTACACTCTACTGTCTAAGAATACTGTCGATTCAGGGAAATTAACTTATGACTATGTTTAGACATATGCAGATCATTTTTGTTTAGGGGCACAAAATATCTTTGATCCTTGCTGATCAGTAGATAATCACTCAGTACGTACTTTACATGAGTACCTGTCTGTCTCCATTTCACAGGGTAATTATAAATCTTATACATTTCAAAATTATGTTCTGATCTAGAAATGGGTATAGAAAAATTTCATCTTCAATCACTAAAGAGTGTGTGGTGGTAATGTATTGTAAGCATATAAATTGTAAGAGTTAACTGGGTAAATCATAGTATAGATTGCATCTAACTTTCGCTCAATTGATTGTAGGATCTGTAAAAATTGTTCTGGATGTAGTAGTACACTGTTCAAACAATCATTTGAACTACTTTCTAAGGCTTTTCTTAGTTAAGAGCATCAACTCTAGCATTTGATACACTATCAGTAATCCTTAACAAAAGAGTGTTTGGATCTAAGTGACTCTAAATGAATCTAATGAACATGGTTAATTAGTTCTAAATACTAGAGTTAACAATGCACACAAAATAAATGAGTTTCTTGTGGGTAACCTGGGCAATAAAGGGTTTAGTTTCTCTTTGCGCTTGTGCAGTAACTTCAATATTTCACATTCACATAAACACATAGCTAAAATAAACACTCCCATTGCACTCTCAGACAATACACACATTTACGCAAATTACAGGATCACTCAGAATGTGGTGATGCCTTGGCCTTGAAGTCTGGACTGTGAGCTCGCTATTCTTGCTTCCTGGCTTTGAGAACAGTCAACCTCTTGGTCGGTCCTCGTCATATTGGGATACTACAGGAAATCTACTCAGAAATGGCTTTACACGATTGACATGTATGACAATCAAACGAAAGGGCAGTTGGAGCTTAAGAGTGGCTGTCGACAACACCTCCGAGATCGGATATGGTCCTTTTCAAAACTTCTTAAACTTTTTGACTTGACTCTTTAACACCACGTTGCTCAGATACACAAGATCTCAAACTTGATACTGAGACACTGCTACTTG
Source organism: Schistocerca serialis cubense (assembly GCF_023864345.2). Classification (NCBI taxonomy): domain Eukaryota; kingdom Metazoa; phylum Arthropoda; class Insecta; order Orthoptera; family Acrididae; genus Schistocerca; species Schistocerca serialis. The sequence continues at coordinate 159,136,861 of NC_064638.1, forward strand.
GTGGTCATGTTGTCTTCCTGGCTGAAGAAAGGATTGATAATTTCGCTGTTTTACTCCCCTCCATGCTTCCTGTAGCTTGCATGCTAGATCGCTTATGTGTTCATTGGTGATTCCGATAGTAAACTGTGCAAAGTCCAAGGGTGAATGCATTCTTCTTTCATAGACGATCTCATGTTGAACTGTGCATTTTGGCATTGTAACTACTTACCAAGTATGATAAACAGACATTCCAATTGTCGTGTTTGCTGCTCACGTAATGGCTAACCATTTTAATAATTGTTCTGTGGACTCACTTGATTCTGCCATTTCCTTCAGGGTGTGCTGGTGTAGTCCTTAACTGAGTTATTTGCATGAGCTTACAAGTCTGTTTAAGTAATTCACTCATAAAATTCGGTCCTTGATCACTAATTATACTTAATTAGATCCAAACTTAAGAATCCATTCTTTTACAAAAACTATAGCTATAGTCTCTGTGCTCTGATCAGGTATTTGTAAAATGAGAAGGTATCTAGAGAAATGATCCAACATTGTCAATATGTATTTGTTTCCATCTTTAGTCTTAGGCAATAGTCCTATGACATCTGGTCCTATTTGTTCAAATCATTCATTTGTTTCTGGCAGTTCTTCCAATGGTTCTCTACTTTTTCCTACATTATTTCATCTGTTACTGGAATCACATTGTGAAACAAACTCGAAAACGTCAACTTTGTGGCTTGGCCACCAAAACATTTGAGCTATTTTAATGTTTGTTGCTTTTTTACCGCAATGTCCTGATAATAAAGAATTGTGTTGCTCTCTCATGATTTGCTCTTTCATGCTTTCTGGAATAGCTAGGCAATTTCCTTTACTAGTGATTTTGTACAATATTCCAGCTATTTTGACAAAATGTTGATCATTTTTCAATAATTTGCATTGTGGATCTTCTTCTTGAGCTGCCTTTAACTCTTCTTCTCGACTTATTGTAAGACAAACATTGACTTTTCAACTCATTGCATCAGCATTCACATGTTGTTCACCAGGTCAGTGAATAACCTTAAATTGGTACTCACTCAGTCTTAATGCCCATCTTGTTAATCTGGAACTTGGATCCTTTAAGCTCAATAACCATTTAAGTGTGGCATGATCTGTAATAACTGTAAATTCTCTTCCTGTTAAGAAACATCTGTTATGTGTTATACCAAAAACCAAAGCACAAAGCTCCTTCTCAATAGTAGTATAATTACATTCTGCTTTGTTTAAATGTTTGGAAGCAAATGAGATTGGACGTTCATGACCATCAACTTCTTGAGGCAAGATTGCACCTATGGCAAAATTGGATGCATCTGTTGATCGAATAAAAGGTTTACTGAAATCCGGAAAGGCAAACACTGGAGCTGTAGTTAGAGTAGTTTTAATTTCTTCCATTGCCTTTTTGCACTCTGTTGACCAATTAAATGTGGCTCCTTTCTTCAATATCTGTGTTACTGGACATGCTATATTCGCATAACCGACTATAAATCGTCTGTAGAAATTTGACAATCCCAAGAATGATTGTAGTTCTTTCAAATTTTGTGGTTCAGGAAAATTCTTTACATCTTCAATTTATTTTGGATCAGGTCGAACACCTTCACTTGTTATAACATGACCAAGATAGTTAACTTTACTTTGTGCAAAATGACATTTATCTATTGATAAAGACAGGTTTGTGCTTCTTATTTGCTCAAAAACAGCTTGTAGACTCTCAGTATGCTGTTTCATGTTTTCACCAAAAAATTATTACATCTTCAAGATAAACAAGTGCTTGTGTTGGGATGAGCTCTTGTAAAACTGAATCCATCAGGCGTTGAAATGTAGCTGGAGTGTTACGAAGTCCAAACAGCGTACGAAGATAGTTGTATACTCTTGTTGCTGTTACAAATGAAATTTTTGCTTGATCATTAGGATGCACTGTCAACTGGTGGTAACCATTTGTTAAATCAAATACTGAAAAAATTCGGCACCTGCCCAAGTAATCCAAGGCTTCCACTATATTTGGTAAGGGGTAAATGTTGGGTATGGTAAGGGCATTCAAAGATCAGTAATCAATGCAAAAACAGAACTATGATTTACAATTACAACAGGTGAACACCACGGTGGGTCTAAAGGATCTCTTGGTTTTTATACTTCCGGCTTCTAACTGTTCTTTAACCATGTCTTCTACCAACTCTCTTTGACTAAATGGTATTCGGTAAGGTTCCTGTGTGATTGGGGACGCATTCCCTGTATGAGTATGGTGCTGAACTAAATGAGTGACAGGTAAATTTGTACATTCTCAGAATAAATCTGTATACTCCAACAAAACAGCTGCTAAAATCTTCTGTTCATCAGTTGTCAAATGTTCTATCTTCTTTCAAATCGTGCACTTCAGTTCATTATTAACTACATCTCCTCATTGTAATTTTGTGGTACTGTTACAAAAATCTATATTTATAACTGCACTATTTGTTACCTCATCTGCAATCTGTACCGTCACTGTTACTTACACTCGACACTTCAGCAACTTTTGTTCCTTGTGGCAAAACAACATCCTCATTGCTCTTATTCGGTATTGTAACCAGGACTTTTGTGACATTCTGTCTCACCATAGTAGCACCACCTACACTTCTAGCTACATAACAATTCATTGTATCTAGTAACTCACTTTTCTTGGATCGCTCAATTAATAACAGAGTTCCTTCCTTGCATCGGGGTGACTTAACTTCAACATATATTGTCTTTCTTGCTCCCTTGGGAATTTGCTGAGGCTGATCAATTTGAACATCAACTCAGATGGTTTGAACTGATGCATTGTTTGGGCAGTCCATTCCTATGATGTCAGTATTGCTGCTCCTTTGACTTCGATCTGAAGAACGATTTCCTAGGTTGTAGTTGCTATGGCCTAGTCTGATCTTTCTTTGTGTGACAAATATCTCTGCCTCATTAGTGGACAAGAAATCAAATCCAAGTACACCATCGTAATGCATTCCATTATTTGAAACTACTTGCACCCTTGCTGTGTATTTCTCTTTATCTTTATTTTCACCTTCATCTTGGTGTTGGCCAAGAATTAATTCTACATCAACTTCTCCATAGTTACGTGGCTTTCCTCCATTTGACCCTCACACTTTTAATAGTGGTGGTTTCAATTTATCCCTTTTATCTATGCAAGACCACATTAATGAGGTCTGTGCTCCAGTGTCAATAAGTAGTTTGACGTTTCTCCCATGGTATACAGCACCTATCACGAAGTCATTTTTGGTCTGATTTTCGCTGGAACTAACAGGAATCACTGTCTCTGGCAAGGGGCAGACGAAGTGGTGGCCTGTACGTCCATGTACCCATTTAAGGATCTGGCAGATTGTCTGTTGTTTGCATTACCTTTATTCTTGTTGCAACAATCTCTCGAAACATGACCCTGCATCCTGCAATGATAGCAGATTCAATTCCTTTTACAATCCTTATGCTTGTGACCCAGATTATTGCATCTGTAACAATGTACTGTTGTGTTGAAAACTCTGTGTTCTTGTTTCTGCATCTCGTTTGGGCATCTTAGAGCTTCAACGAAACCAACAGCTGATTCTACTACTTCCCAAAACGTTTTACATTGTGCCAATGTAACAGCTTTGCTTACTTCCTCTCCGTGCAACCCATGACTGAATGTGTCCAAGGCTCCCTGGTTGGCTTCGAACAACTGAATGCGATCTCAATTTTCATCTTCTACTAACTCGTACATTTGAAAGTTGATATTTTGAATTCTGTCAGCAAACTGCTTGATGGATTCATCTCGTCACGTTTGCATACTGTAAATCTGCTCTCTGTAAAGTCTGATTGCGTTTTTACGTTTAAATCTCTGACCAACAATCGTTCTAAAGTCATTGTTATCTTCTGTTTTCATGCAAGTAGGCTCCATGATAATGAAATCTAGTGCTGCTCCCTGAATTCATAATTTGGCAACCACTAACTTATCGGAATCTGTCCATGATCCTAACAGGGTGTCACCTTCAAGTTTACGAAAAAGCAGTTTCATATCATCTTCAGGTTTCCCGTTGAACTCTGGTATTGATGGCAATAATGAAAAATTCTTTATTGTAGTTGTACCTGTACTGCATGAACTATCATTTACCAAGTCTTTTGGAATGTTACTCTCACTTCTTTCTGCTTTTAACTGTTGAATCTCTTATTGCAGTTCATTAATAACAGTTTGTAGACTGAGAATGTTACTACGACTGGATTGCGATCTTTTGTCTAATTTAACACCAATGAGTCACTCAAATGTAAAATAAAAATCCATCACTGCCATTTGTATTCTAGCCAAACTGGAATAGACCAACCTGAGTTCCAGCGTTGGATGTCAATGAGTAGTCGAAAGATGTTCAGGCTGCTGGTGCTCGAAGTTCATGTTGTGCTGCACCTCTTCAGAACTGTAGATTTTCCATAATTATCCCATGTTGACACCACATCTATAAGGGTGTTGTGTAGTGTTCCCCGGATGATGATTACATGAATATTTTGTCAGGATTTGTAAGCTGTGGGTCTTTGAGGTACGGCGGCAATACGCAACCACGGAGAAGTAAGTTTAAACAGTCTTATTAACAAGGGCAGATTATAAAACATGCACACCCTGCATAACCATCATCACTGTGTCTGACATCCTAACAGCGGTTAATTATGGTCGTATTCAAAGGGTCCATGTTGAGCTAAGAAAAGAGACATATTCGCAACCCGAGGACACGCTAGTTAATACTATGGACTGCAGCCAGTGACATACTCACTGCCTTGCACTCCAGCTGGACGCTGTGTGTACTGACCAAGCAAATTGTCAGCATTCCAGATAGGCCGGCTGGCGAGCGCGTGTTACATACCATACGGCTGCATGCAGCCCGTAGACCCTTACAGCATCAATTAAATTCTAATGGGCCCCTTTAGAAAGGTCTTGAGGAGACATCACTTTGTATTGTATTATTGTATTCTGTTGTTAACCATTTATTGTATTTTTTGTTGTAAGTATTGAAAATTCTCTGGTTGGAGGTCAGGTGCAATCTGTGCTGAGTCCGTGTAGTATTTTTCACAATATGTGTCATAGAAAACTATATTTCTGATCTATTTTTAACAGCAATTATCAATATAGCAACCTTATCTATGTGATGATATTTTGTGTGTATGTGTGTTAGGGATAAACTGTGTTGTAATCTAATAGTAGGCTCAAGGTTCTCATCCAAATTTGTTTATGTGTTACGGTAAAAACCTATGCTCAACACAATATGGAGTCGGTGGACTTAGTCAATATTCATTCAGCTGAAGAGGTAGTGGAAAGCAGAGGCATGTAGACCACAAACTCAAGATCCCTAAAATGAAATTCTGCTGCAGTTGTGAATTCTAGCTGCAGAACAAACAGAGATGGCCACTCAGGTTGCAGCATAAGTCACAAAGCAAAAAGGTATGAGTACTTGTGGGGAAGCAAGACGCATTAGGCGAGATATGGCTTTCGTGAGCACTCAAATTATGATTTAGCGGAGAAACAGGAAGGTAGAGTGAAGGAATTAGAATTCCTGGAACTATGGAGAAGCTACCAACAAAAGTGAATGAGAACCATGGTAGGCAGGAATCCCTAGGTGACACGGTAGGCTGTCTTTTAGACTGAGTGATGAATTAGCCATTAGAGCAAGAAAAAAATTATACAAGAACAGCTGACCATGCACAGGAGCAAGTCTCAATAAAGATAGATGCTTAGGCAAAGTCTAAGGAAGATCAAGTCCCACAATACGTGAATGAGGAAATCAAGACTGCTGTTAGTAATCTGATGATAAAGTTCCTTTTAACAGTGAATTACTCAAGATCAGGGAACAAACAGAATCCATTTTTTCTCAGTGGAGATGTAAAATAGTTGAAACAGTCAGAATTGTGAAGAAAAAGGCAACAGATGTTGGGGGAGGGAGGGGGGGGGGCAGTGCAGTAATGTCAATGTGAATAGAATGAAAACAAAATGACACTGACCTTGAGCCCCAGATCAGACTATAACAATCCGAATGCAAATCAACCAGTTCAAAATATTTCACTTTCTACACATGACATGCTGCTGGCAACAACACTACTCACAACAGTAATGATGGAAGATGCTTAAGAGTATAAATTTTTAAATATTGTCATCAGATAAGAAGATATTATGGTATTCATTTGTTACTTTGCAGTTGTGTTGCCATGATCATGCAACAAGACACAAAAGATAAGTTATGTAAACGAATATATAAATGGTGATTGAGCCCTATGGGTAACTGAAATAAATGATTCATGTGAAACCTACACTGAGGTTACAAAAGTCATGGGATAGAGATATGAACATATATAGATGGTAGCAGCATCACATACACAAGGTATAACAGGACAAGGCATTGGCAGAGCTGTCATTTGTATTCACATGATTGGTGTGAAAAGGTGTCTGATGTGATTCTGGACACAAGACAGGAATTAACAGACACCGAATGTGGAATGGTAGTTGGCATTAGATGTATGAGACATTCCATTTCAGAAATCATTAGAGAATTCAATATTCTGAGATCCACAATGTTAGGAGTGTGCTGAAAATATCAAATTTCAGGCATTACCTCTCACCTCGGAAAATACAGTGGCCGACGGTCTTCACTTAATGACTGAGAGCAGCAGCATTTGTGCAGAGATGAAAATAGACAATTACGTCACATGAAATAATCACAGAAATCAATGTGGGATATACAACAATTATATCTGTTGAGACAGTGCTGTCAAATTTGGCGTTAATGGGCTGTGGCAGCCGACTACCAATATGAGTGCCTCTGCTAAGAGCACGACATTGCCTGCAGCACCTGTCTTGGGCTTTTGAACATATCAGCTGTACTCTAGATGAATGGAAAACTGAAGCCTGGTCATATGAGTCCCAATTTGAGGTAGTTAGAGTTGACAGTAGGTTTCAGGTATGGCACATACCGCATGAAGTCATGGATCCCAATTGTGAACAAGACACTTTGCAAGCTGGTGGTGGTTCCGTAATGGTGTTGACTGTGTTTACACAGAATGGACTGGGTTCTCTAGTCCAACTGAACCAACGATTGACACAAAATGGTTGTGTTGAGCTACTTGTAGACCATTTGCAGTCAATCATGAACTTCATGTCACTAAACAACAGTAGATTTTTTGTGGATGACAGTACCCCATGTCCCTGAGCCACAATTATTTGCAATGGGTTTGAAGAACATTCAGAACAATTTGAGTGAATAATCTGACCACCCAGAGTGTCCGACATGCATCCTATCAAACATTTATGGTACATAATCAAGAAACCAGTTCAAGTACAAAATCCTGCACTGGCAACACTTTTGCATTTATGAATGGTTATAGAGTTAGTACCTCTCAATATTTCTGCAGAGGACTTACTATGACTTGTTGAGTCCATGCCATGTTGAGATGGTGCACTATTCCTTGCAGTCAGCCAGCCACTTGCATCTGCTATATTGTTTTAGCTCCCTCTACCACTTTCTTCCTGTGTTGTCCATGTTTTACTGCTGGCGGCATGCTTCATCCCACGCTTCAGTGTAGGTAGGCCCACATTTTTCCAAGCTCGTTACCTATGTTTTAGGTTCTGTTTTATCTTACTGTCCTGAGTCTTTTCTTGACACTCGTCTCAATCTGTTACTGAGCGGGCACTGAAGACCTTGCTGTCGTGCACCCACACAACCCTCTCCATCCATTATCCAATCAAAAGGGGGTTCAACACAATATTATGTGGTATCACATGACTTTTGACCCCTTAATGTATAAGGATTTTCAAAAGGCATTTCTTGCCCAATCAGGGTTCAGTGGTGTACAGGTAATACTATAGAAGAAAGTTTTTATTCAGAGCCTAATCTTTTCAAATTGGAAGCTTGTACAAATATTTTGAAAAATAATTTAATATGGCATGCTACTATGATTGAGGATGTTCCAGTAACTATTGTTCTAGGCACAGGAGCATTTGTCAATGTCATTTCAAGAAGTTCTTTCAGTAAATTGTCCACAAAAACCAAGTTTCATGGCATTCCTGTTCAGAACTGCAAGATTAATTAAGGCACTTGCATATGATCCAAAAATGTTAGAATGATGGAGATGTCAGTAAAACTAGAGAATGTAGCAATACCATGCACCCTTCTACTAGCTGAAGACTTGATTGTTGACTGTATTCTGAGCCTTTATTTTATCTGTGAGGACACAATATTGACTTCTCTACTGGTAAGATTTTCTTTCTCACTGGCAGTGAAAGAGCTAAAGTGGAGCTACTGTGGAAGGATGGTAGCCTCAGATGGTAGTGCCCAAGTTTTCAGATCAAATTCTATTGTTAAGGAACAACAGTGGATAAGAGCATTTTTAATACTGTTGAACAAAGAAGTTGAAGTCACATTACAAGTATAACAGAAAGTAGAAGAGCCAGGGAACCTCACCAGCAAGGAAAGACAGCAGTAGCATGGAATCAGTGTGGGGATACAAATGAAGAAAAACCTGGAATAATCCAAGGAAATACATATGACCTTTTACAACAGTTTCTATCTTACCACATGGTCTCAGTGGAAAGCACTAGATAATGAAATTGGAAGGATGCTTTGAGAACATAAGAGGTTCATAAGGACATATTCTCATGATGAGGTAATGCTACAGATTGACTACATGAAACCATTTGACAAGATAGTGAATCATCTGACTCATTTGTCAACACACTACACAACAGCACAGCTAATGTTTCACATGAGGGGAAAGAATGAATGGATGGACCACATCCCACAAGTTGCCAATGTCAGAGATTAGTGGGAGAAAAGGTTCAGAAAGCTTTGATCAGTTTGAGGGACAAAGCATTCAGAAGAAAGCACAAGTGTTAAAAGAAAGTGGTAAAAATAGTAAGGTATCTAGTGGTGAAGAAAATATTATTAAGAAGTCACCCACTTTTTGAACAAAAGGAACAAAATGTGGAAGCCACTGTATATGGGACATTTTTTTCATTCTAAGAATTTTAAATCCTGGTGCACATTTATGAGGGAACTCAAGTCGTCATTGAATTAAAGGATTTTACCCTCTTCAAGATTTATGGAAATGTTATTTGTAGTGGAATTAGTGTACATCATTGTAGGAACACAGGATCAATTGGAATGGCTGAGCAGAATATTGCATTAGTGTAATGCATAAAATTGGATTTTTTAAATTTTACAACATGTGGAATTTGTGTGCATCATTGTAGGAACACAGGATCAATTGGAATGGTTGAGCAGAATATTTTCATGAGTGTAATGCATAAGTGCTGAGAACACTCACACACCGAACCAAAACACTCTCTGACTCAGACAGGCTGACAGCAGAATTAGAACATCTACAAAGAGTGTTCACAAACAATGGATACTCCACCAGGGAAATCCGCAAAGCCCTCCAACCCACCAGATGGCCTGAGGCAGCAGGAGAGGAGCAGGAAGAAGAGACCAGGAAAGTAGCCTTTCTACCATATGCTTGAAGAAACAAAATATCAAGAGTGTGTTCTGCCCACCCAGCAAGATAAAGACACTCCTTGGAGCTGTCAAGGATGATTTGGGGTTAAGGAAAACTGGTGTCTACCATACATCCTGTGAATGTGGGATGTATAACATCAGTCAGACTACCAGAACAGTTGAAATAAGATGTAAAAAACAACAGAGACACACCAGGCCACGACAGATAACTACATCTGCAATGGCAGAACATTGCCTGGACCTTGAGCACACCACGGATTATGACAAAACCAGAATCCTGGCTCAGACCTCCCACTTCTGGGCTAGTGGCATTAATGAATTGATTTAAATCAAGCTGGTGGAGAACTTGATCAACCGGGAAGCAGGATATTAGCTTAGTACTGTGTGGAATCCTGCTTTGGAACTACTACAGAAACACCGGAAGAAAGTTCCCTCCTACAGGAATGGACTGCAGACATCCAAGGGCATAATTAACACAACAGAACAGCATACACTATACCAGGTGGCAGCAAGCTCCTTGGAGAGAAACTCGCGCGGTCATGGACAGCATAAGGAACTTCAACAGAGGCATGATAGTGATGGGATTGTGCCTATCGGACACGGACCCAATGGGGAACGCTTTGGGATGTCTGTTACTTCAGAAGAGAGCCGCAACAGGCGCAGACTGAAGATGGAGCACCTAGAGACTGATACCACCACCAGAAATGACCACGGTGGGTGCGGACTGCATAGGGAGCACCACACACCACCCAGGCATAAATATGGGACAAGGTCAGCTCGTCGACCAGTCTCAGGGAACACCTGATGAAGACGCCGAGTTACAACATCGAAATATCGTGTTGGGAAGATGCATTCCACCAGCAGTACACCCAATTCTATGAGGTGACATGATAGTCATTCATTTAGAAGTTGGTCTAGCTTGTGACTAAAGCTGCACCAACATTCGTAGAGGTGGGATATTTTGTACAATTTGGTGGGATGTCTTCTTCAGAGATGCATGCTTGATTTCTGAATATTGACCTTTTGTGTTTGACATAATATATTTTCCATTGGCTAAGATTAAGCTACTTGCTCCACATATCAGCTTAATGAATCCATGAAAATATGAGGTGGTGCTGTTCAATTACTGTAGTTGTCATGATTTTTGGAACTTTTATGAGAGGGGTTTATATAAATACGTGGAACAATAAACATCAAGAGAAAATGTTGTTGATTCTTTGACAATAAAATGGGCCTAGAATCATTAACATATGTGAGTACAGTATTTTGAAGAAGGGAACACATTCAGTGCGCACAAAGTGTATCAAATGACAGATGATAACTCATGAATGTGGTATGACAATTGGCCCATAACGTCTGTAGCATTGCCACTGAAGTGAAGCTAATGTGTATAAGGATCCTGTTTTATTTGAAACATTTGTGAAATGTACCACAGAAATTGTGTGACTGTACTGTATTGGCATTAACCAGTTGGCCAGTGAAACTTGGGTTTCAAGTGATGGTCTAATGATAGACTAAGGAACATTTATGACTGCATGATAATTAACCTTGTAATTAAACTTCTCCCAAATCCAACAAATTCAGCACAGCTGATAATTTAAAATTATTGGTCAATATGGTGTCGGGTGAAACCTCCTCATGTAATGATGTCTCAGTTACTATAAAATGTGATAGTTATGTGTGTAAAGTTTGTTTAAAAAAGGTTATGTGAGTTACCCTGTGTATTGAGTGCAAGTTGGGGTACCACGATAAATGTGTAAAAGTGAATCTGAAGTATATAAAAGTTGATCATGACTGGATATGCCATCAGTGCTTTACAAGTGCCTTGAAAAACCAAATATTTAACACACTAAAATCAAAAGAAACAATAATAATGGTTCTTACATACAATTTAGTTACTATAACCATGCAATACCATGAACTCCAGAAGAAATATCAAGAACTAGAAATAAAATACCAAGGATTGGAGTAAAATCATCACGTAGCACAAGATGTTGCTGTGAGTCTTTCTATGCAGAAAACATAGCTAGTCCCGACTAAAGCATGTAAACAAACAGTAAGTGCAGCTCTGGTGATACTGCTATCAAATAAATACTTGGTTCTAGATGAAGACTGTAATAAAACAGCAAACACAGACAAACCAAAATCAATGACAAAATGTCCAGTAAAGTGCACAGTCGAGGGAAGGAAATACGGAAAAAAACCACAACAACTCCATAACTAGAAAGTCAGTAGCAGCCACAGTATCAGCGCAGCCAGGATCATCATTTGAACAAAAAGAGGTAGTGCCAGAATCATCTTCAGCAAAAACAGCAAGAAAATGTGAGGGTCCAACAGAAGAAACAGTGGTCAGTGCATCAATCAGTGGGATAACTGTAACACCTCATCACCAAAAGCATGTTTAGACCAACGCAAGAGAAACATAAAGTTTTCAAGGTAAGCAGTGCTCAGTGCTTCTCAGTCTTCCACCAAAATATGCAATGCATAAGAAACAAAGTGCAACAATTAGAAGTGTTTATTGACAGCTCACTTGTTTGCATACCAGAACATTGGCATAATCATTCAGAATTAACAAATGTAGCACTAAATTCGTACAGTCAAGCCTGTCATTACAATAGAAGCACTGTGAAATGTGGTGGATCATGCATATATGTGAAGGAGGGGATTATATATAAAATAAGAAACGATGTTTTGGCATTAAATGAGGATACACGCATAGAGATATCAGCTTTAGAGATAAGAAAACCTAGATGTATTCCAAAGACTAACTGTACTGTGTATATATCGTGCTCCCAGTGGTGACACGGACACATTCACTACAAAGTTAACCAAAGCATTAGATATGGTCTCTAGCCCCAAAAGAAAAATCATCATTTTTGGAGAACTAAACATTCACATGATGGACCCAGATACACTATGTGGTGCAACAGCTTTCTGAACATTACGTATACCTATGGTATATTACCATTAAGTAACACTGCCACTAGGATAACCATACATTCAGCATCAAGTACTGTCCATATGCTAATGGACATAGAGAAAGATCGGTGTGACATTGCCATAGATGACCTTGGTATCTCAGGCCATTCAAGTCAGTTATTAAAATTAGGCATAGAGTTAAATAATAACATTAAAATACACAAGTACAGTAGGGTTTTCTCTGAGACAAAAAAAATGGTTCTGAGCACTACGAGGCATAACAACTTAGGTCATCAGTCCCCTAGAACTTAGAACTACTTAAACCTAACCAACCTAAGGACATCACACACATCCATGCCTGAGGCAGGATTTGAACCTTCGACCGTAGTGGTAGCGTGGTTCCAGACTGAAGCACCGAGAACCGCTTGGCCACAACGGCCGGCATTTCTCTGAGACAAAAAGATCTCTATTTGCCTCACTAATTAGTAGTGAAACATGGGAGGAAGTGTACAGAGAAACTACTATAAATGGGAAGCTTTCAAAGTTTATGTCAATTTTAAATTAAGATTTGAAGAAATGTTTCCTAAAGTTCTAAGAATCACTAAATCATGCAACAATAACAACTGAGTAACCAATGGGATAAGGAAATCCTCTGATACCCTCAAGTACCTTAGCTAAATGAAAAACTACCGTAATGATTCAGCATTTCATAACTATTATCATACATACAGAAAGATCTATAGAGAAGTATTGTTAGCAGCTAAAACATACCAAAATAACAAATTTGTAGAAAAAGCTAGTAATAAAATCAAAGTAGCATGGAAAATCACCAAACAGGAAACTAACAGGAAAAAATTATAGCCAATAAACATGCAGTTTCAACACAATGATACCAAAATAAATGACCCCAAAAAACCTAGCAAACTTTGCCAATCAGTATTTGAGCAGCATAGTTACCAAACTACAACAGAAGTTCAACAAAACAAAGCATTTACAAATGCTGAGCAAAATACCACACACAATGATGCAACGATAAACTATAGCTGAAGAAGTATGCAATGTTATGAGTAACCTAAAACGTAAAAATTCAGCCGCAATATATGAAGTACCTGCATGCTTACTGAAGGACTGCATAGACAATATTAAAGACCCTTTAGTGAACATCATCAATGAATTCTTCTCCACAGGTTGCTTCCCAGACATACAAAAGCATGCAAAAATCCTACCTATACAAAAGAAAGGTGACCCAGAAATCATAGAAAATTGCAGACAAATCTCGTTACTCTCATCCTTTTCAAAAGTCATAGAGATCATAATGAAAAAGAGGCTCATGGGGCACTTTACAAAGTTCAATCTTCTGAGTAAAGAGCAATTGGGTTTCTGGGCTGGCAAAAGCACAAATTCAACTGTTGCTCATTTCTAAAATGTTATCCTTGAAGCACTAGACAAAGGAGACAACATAACAGTGATCTTCCTTGTTTTGACCAAAGCTTTTGACACAGTAGACCACACAATTTTGCTAAACAAACTAAATGCACTAGGAGTAAGAGGAGTAACAAACATGTGGTCTCATTCATACCTGCAAACATCCAACAGGTTGAGGTCACTCAAACTAGCTCCAATCATACCTTTTCATACCTTTCAGACCCAGAATACATCATTATAGGAGTCCCCCAAGGAAGTGTGCAGGCCCAATCCTCTTTTTAATATACATCAATGATTTTCGACGAATTGTCAAACGTGGTGAATCAGTACTGTTTGCTGATGACGGATGGTAACATCTTAATCAAAGCTGAGTCGCCAAGTGTACTCAATGGAAAAGCTCATTAAACACTTAAGCATGTATGCCAGTGGATAGAGACTAACAAATTAAAACTAAATGTAAAAAAAAAAAAAAAAAAAAAACAGTATTAGTTTCCACTTAAACAGAAAACTGAACAGTACCACGCTAAAAGTTAATGACAAGCACATAGAATATGTACCAAATACAAAATTTTTAGGCATGCACATCGACTCTCAACTAAATTGGACCGAGCACACTGTGGCACTGTCTGCCCCCAGTAGCTGACTGGTCAGCATGACAGAATGTCAATCCTAAGGGCACGGGGTTCATTCCCGGCTGGGTCAGAGATTTTCTCCACTCAGGGACTGGGTGTTGTGTTGTCCCAATCATCATCATTTCATCCCCATTGACGCCAAGTCGCTGAAGTGGTGTCACCTGGCAAACAGTCTTCCCGACGTGAGGCCGTAGTCACATGACTGCGGTACTTGGAAAATGAATAGCTTCAGCATGCTATGCACTAAGGATAATAAATTCAATGTGTAGTAGCTCGAGTACTAGAAATGCATTTTTTGTGTATGTCCACTCTATAAATAGTTATGGCATATCCTTCTGGGGAGCAAATGAGCAGAACAGAAAACTATATTTAAGTTGCAAAAAAGGGCTGTACAAATCATAACTAAAAGTAGCAGTCGATCCCATTGCACATAATTATTAAAATCTTTGGGTATATTGACAGCTCTTTGTGAATATCATTTTGCAGACAGTGATATACATAAAAAATATGTTGACTAGTTTCTGATAAACTGTTCCATACATGCACATGAAACAAGACACAGGCAACACTTTCACCTCTATAGGAAAAACAAATCAAAAACTCAAAATAGCATGTTACACAATGGAATGAAATTATACAAAAATCTTCCATGAGAAATCAAAGACATAAGCAAAATAGATATCTTCAGGAAATCGCTACAAAAAGTATCTCTTGGAAAAGTGTTTTTGTACTGTCAAGGATTACTTGGAATGATGTAAATATACAGCTACATGTAAAAATTATCAACTGTGTTTTAAGTGATTTAACAATGTATCTTTATGTTACAATATTCATGAATTCCGATTGTGATAATTATAAATTTGTTTACCTATTGTATATACTCATTTGACAACATCCATACAATCCTGATTGTCTATGGATGGATAAATAAATGAATAAAAACAAATTGCTCTGCACAAATTATCATTGATAAACTAATAAATTCCCTTAAAGTTATTCATATCAATGAAGTTTTGCTCTTTTATGTTCAGCTAAGTTTTATATTCACATACCATCAGTGCTGACATGGCATAATGTGGGTCAAATCACCATCATTCTACCATTCCTTGGATCAACCATATTTCCTGTCCGTCCCACATTATGGATGAAATCATGAAGGGCTTCACTGTCCCGCACACTAAATTCATCACCACCTTCCCTTCAGTTTTGTTAGGGACATCATATTCATGTTATTACATCTGATTAATATTGTTTCCATTTTCATTGAAATGTTGGTGTTGTACCTAAACTTTCATCGCAAAATGTACAGATTGAATAGCTTTATGTAACCTAGATTATAGGTATTTGGACATCAAAGCATAGTAGAGTAGGGATGGGGATGACCCAAGTACTGGCTCTACTCTAGGAGCAGACAGGGACCTGGTGTGAAGAGGTATGGGCAGTTAGGCACAGTCAGGAGGTAGACAGATGATTGGGCAGGGGGGAGTGTGCAAAAAAGAGAGAAGTAGAAAAACGAGAAAGAAAATACATGGGTGCATTGGTGGAAGAGAAGGCTGTATAGTACTCAAGTGGGAAAAGGGAAAGGGACAGGTAGGTGAAGGACTGTGACTGATGAAGGTTGAGTCCAGAGGGTATAGGAGTGTAGGATTTATCTGCAGGGAGAGTTCCTACATTTTCAGTTCAGAAAAACTGGTGTTGTTAGTAAGAATCCAGATGGCACAGACTGTGAAGCAGTTATGGAAGTGAAGAATTTTGTGTCGGTTACTGTGCTCAGCAACTGTGTGGACCAACTGTGTGTATGTCAGAGACCATTCATTCGGACAGACAGTTTGTTGGTTGTCAAGCCCATGTAAAATGCAGCATAGTGTTTGCAGCTTAGCTTGTTGATCATATGATTGCTTTCACAGGTAGTCCTGCTTTATTTGGGACATGTGATGTTTGGACTGGACTGGAATAGGTGGTCTCATGAGGATGTATGGCGCAGATCTTGCAAATAGGTCTATTACAGATATATGAAACATGAGGCAAGGGAATGGGAGCAGGAGTAGAGTAGGCATGAAAGAAGATGCTATATAGGTTTGTTTGCCATTGGAACAGCACTGTGGGAGGGGTGGCAAGGATAGTGAATAGGATGCTCTTCATTTCAGGGCACAACGAGAGATAGTGGAGAATGTGGTTCAGCAGCTCCTGGGAGAACGTGGTTCAACAGCTCCTGTCCTGTGTGGTACCAATTTATGATGGGAATGCTCCTCTGTGGCTAGATGGTGGTACTTTGCATGGTGATGGGTGGCTGTAGAGATAAGGCATGGAACATCTATTTCAGTACAAGACTGAGAGAGTAATTTTGGTCTGTGAAGGCCTCAGCGAGATGGTTGTTGCACTTTGAGAGGGACTGCTTGTCACTACAGAAGCAAAAAGCCATAAGTGGTTAGGCTGTTTGCAAGGGAATAGGTAAGAGCTGTTAAAGTGGCGGTATTGCTGGTGGTTTGTAGGTTTGATATGGATGGAGTTACTGATGTAGCCATCTTTGAGATGGAGGTCAACATACAGGAAGGCGGCCTGTTGGGTTGAGGAGAACCAGGTGAAGCAAATGGGGGAGAATTTGTTGAGAGTCTGGGGGAATGTGAGGTAGGATGCCGTCACCCTGGATCCCAATTACAATAATATCATCAGTGAATCTGAACCAGGTCAAGGTTTTGGGATTCTGGGTGGTTAGGAAGGATTCCTCTAGATGGAATAGCTTTGCATGGGATGGGTGCCATGCAGGTGTCCATTGCCGTACCTCAGATATGTCTGTAGGTGATGTCTTCAAAGGTGAAGTAATTATAAGTTAAGGTATAGTTGGTTGTTGTGACCAGGAAGCAAGTTGCAGGTTTGTGATCCATTGGGCCTTAGGAAAGGAAGTGTTCAATAGCAGGAAGACCCTTGGCATTAGGGATGTTAGTATAAAGGGAGGCACCGTGTGGTTAAGGAACAGTAACTATGGAGAGTCAGTGGGGGAAATGGTCAGTGTCTTTTATGTAGGAGGGAAGGCTGCAGATGATAGGCATATATGGAGAGTAGCAATCTATCATTTTTGTAGTATTGTCATTATGATTATGCAAATACTTTATTATGAACCAAGACCGGTCTAACTTTGCTCACAGTTGCCCCTAGTTTCCCATCTCAGAATTAGCCCAAATGGGAAAGCTCATAGCAAATCGAATCCCCAGTAGAACTAACTGCTAATGAGTAGAAGAAAAATTACTAATTTCCTAACCTTTGACAAGCTAGCAATAAAGAATAGTGTCTAATTATAACTCAGGTGAGAGGTAGGAAAAGTCATTATTGAGATGTACTGCTGCTACCCCATGCTCCCACTCACCATTAATTTATCATGAGTTTCTTGACACCCTGTTATCCATTGCACCTGAAATTTTCTGGGATTTTTTTTCCAAGTTTGAGTAATCATCCTGATGAACATTTACATGAATTTTACATGTATGAACATTTAAAAGAATTTAGAGCAGTGTGTTTAATGTTCTGTAACTTCAATCAGTTTTGGTGGGATGTTTCCAGAATAGCATACAGTTTAATCCTAGCAGTCATTAATAAATAATTTAGCAGAAATATTAATGTTGATGGGTGCATTTAGCTATCTCTGGGCAATATTACAGGGCCCATTATTGTGGTGTCAGATCTGTTTTCTGCTCTGTCTGCACATCACAAATCATTATCTTTCCATCAGTTACTTTTCTGTTGCTCTGGAAATAATAAACTGCTATTTTCCCGTCAAATATTTTTCTTTTACTCTGAAACATCATAGGCTGCTATTTTCACTTTTTTTCTGAGACATTTGAGGTCACTGTTTTCCTATCTATAATATTGGGAGTCATGTTTTTAATGTTCTCCAGTCTCATACACACACTTAAACACATATACCTTCTGGTGGAAGCAATTTTCTATTCATATTCCTGAGCTTTGCATAGAACCTTCTTTTAAGAAATGAACTACACAGAAAACTTACCAGTAAGTTTACTCAGTTATTATAATACTAAATGGAATATTCAAATTTTTCTGATTATTTATGTTAAAGGTCAATTTAAAATCATCTCAAAAATAAGATTTGGTCTTCTTGTTACATATAATTCTATCCTTACAACTATTCTAATTATTGAGATAACGACTCACTATTTTCATAGATAAACAGGAAAATACACTTGTGGTTAAAGTGTTAAGATTCTGCTCACCTAGGGGGAGGGACAGTGTGGTACAAATTTTTATATTTTGTTAATTATGCTCATACTAAGCCATGTATGGAAGTGAAACGTGGATGATAAATTATTTGGACAAGAAGAGAATAGAAGCTTTCGAAATGTGGTGCTACAGAAGAATGCTGAAGATTAGATGGGTAGATCACATAACTAATGAGGCGGTATTGAATAGAATTGGGGAGAAGAGGAGTTTGTGGCACAACTTGACAAGAAGAAGGGACCGGTTTGTGGGACATGTTCTGAGGCATCAGGGGATCACCAATTTAGTATTGGAGGGCAGCGTGGAGGGTAAAAATCGTAGAGGGAGACCAAGAGATGAATACACTAAGCAGATTCAGAAGGATGTAGGCTGCAGTAGGTACTGGGAGATGAAGAAGCTTGCACAGGATAGAGTAGCATGGAGAGCTGCATCAAACCAGTCTCAGGACTGAAGACCACAACAACAACAACTGTGTGCCAGAGATAGTAGTTCATATCGCCTTCCTACACACATACAAAGTGCTTAGAATTCTGAGACCTGTTTCCATCCTTTTCTGCCATGATTCTGGGGATAAAAGAATTTGCTGTTGATTGTTAATCAAGTTGTGAGACAGACAAAAAAGTAAATTGTTTATTGTAATATTACCTGGAAAGAGTTGTAATCATACTAAACTGTCCAGGTTGTGGATGATACTAACATTATTAACAGTAGCACTAGACAAGGGAATAAGATTATTGCATTTCCTCAGAAATAAAACTCAATATAAGATCTTTATCTTGATGACTTCATTAACATTATCTTCACATATGTTCCTAGGTATATGCAGTTTGTGGATTGGAGGGATCACTGGACAGTGGGTCAACAACAAGAACTTGAACTTTGGATAAAGCCCTGTTTGGGAAAATTTTCATTAAGCTTCTTAGAATACAATAAAATGTTTGCTGGCCATTAGTCATTGATAATGCTAAGTCTTGGACATGTTTTCTCTAGTTTTCTTTCTTTTCTTTGTTACTCTGGCCTCCTTTGTCATGCATGCAGCAACTTTTTTACCTTCACTGACACACTGATTGTCCACCAGTAGAAGCACATTTTTAGAGTGTCTCCAGATGATTAGTCTGTTTATGGTTTTGAATCTGCTTGTAGCTCCATCATTGAAGTATATTATGACATCCATCACACCAATCTGAAAGGCTGACATGCGAAAAAAAATGCAGTTTTGGCAAGTGGTCCCAAATGCAACTACTGAGAGATTTTTCTGGATTCTGCATTTTGCCATGTAAACATTTTTGCAGGAATTTAGAATTTGAAAGACCTTCATATTTTGGCATTAGTTCTACCACAACAGTTTTTGGCATGGGTTGTGAATGTGTAAGTTTTCGTCCTTTTGCTTCACATCTATTGTACTGGCACAATTAAGTATTAATCCTAACCTCACTTCACTGCGACATAAAAACTCCTAAATTTTTAATATGATTTCCAACAATCCATTTGTGCAGTTTACCATAAAATTTGTGACTGGAATTCAGTTTGTTAGTTTTTGACATTTTATCATGCTAAATCATTGAAATACACCTAAACCAATCACAACAACAGGTTTACAACATAACTGCATGCCAAAAGCACAAGTAAACAGAAATAAACTACTTGTATTGACGGAAGGGTCAATTGCAGTAAATCCCCACTGACAGTAGAATGTTGGCACTGTTTTTCATCTCAGAGTAGCACTTGCAACCTCTGTCCTCAATTATTTGTTAGATATGTTCCAGTCTCTGTCTCCCTCTACAGTTTTTACCCTCTACAGCTCCCTCTAGCACTCAGAAGTTATCCCCTGATATATTAACATATGTCCTATCATCCTGTCCCTTCTTGTTCCCAATGAGTCTTTTCTATATATCTTTTTTCACTAATTCTGCAGAGAACCTCATCATTCCTTTGCTTACCTAATTTCCATTATTCATCTCTAGCTCTAAATCTCAAATGCTTCAGTTCTCTTCTGTTCTGCTTTTGCCATAGTCCATGTTTCACTACCACACAATTCTGTGCTGCAAACATACATTCTGAGATATTTCATCCTCAAATTAAGGTATATATTTGATATTAGCAGACTTCTTGTGGGTTCCTAGGCACTTAAAAAGCACTCACTGCATCTGCTTTAAAAAATCATTTAAACACGAAAGTGATGAGATTGCATATTTTACATAAAGTACATGTTTGAAAAATCAGGAAGAATCACAGAATTTTATTAAATAAAACAGAAAATTTTCATTTTTTGAACACTCATGATGTCGAGGCCCTTTAAAACTATTAACAACAATGGTACTTATATTTTGACAACTGCCATCCTTTCCATGTCTAATGTTTCCTCTCATACATCATAGGCAAGGCAAACACATTTATTCAGATGCAGGCTCTTTACAGGGGTACATCACCTTTCTCACTTCCGTCCTTAGTGGACATAATTACAGCACCACCTTAGCTCAAAAGCAGATTACCTCGGCCATCACATCCAGTTCTGGTACTACTGATCCCTCCAAAAAATTCTTAGGTTTGCACTTGTTGTCACTCAGTATTATCCTGGCCTTGAAAGTATTTATCAGCTACTTCAACAAGCCTATGTCTCCCTAAAATCATACCATGAAATTAGGTCCATTCTATCTGACATTTTGTCCATGACATGTTGACTATCTTGTTATGTCCCTGCCAATAACCGCAACATCCTTCTCAGACCTCATGATCCTTCCACATCTATTTTCCTACTCTATGATTCCTAGCCCTGTGACTGTCTCCACTGTAAGGCTTAACCTATACACCCTCCTACCATCACTTATACCAACTCTGTATCTGTCAAAACATATTCTATCAAAGGGAGAACCATTTGTGAAATGACACATCTCCTGTACCATCTGTTACATAAACACTCTTCAGCTTTTTTTACATTGGTACGACTACCACCAAGTCATCAGTTTGGATGAATTTTCATAGGCACAGTATGTTTTTTGGAAACACACAATATCTTGTTGCAGAACTTGCTCTGCAACATGACAGTCTTAACCTTAGTGCCTGTTTCATCACACATCCCATCTTGATTCTTGCCACAGAAATATGTTTCTCAGAGCTCCACAGGTGGGAACTGGCATTACAAGTCCTTGCTTCTTCATATTTGTTAATTTCTTTGGTTTCATTATTCATTTCTTCACTTCCTTTTAGTTTTGTGTACCTTTGAATTCTGTCCTGTCTACTTCCCCTCCAAGCTTGCCAACATGCCCTCTTCCCACCCCCCAATCCCCCCACCACCCTCTTGCCTCTATCACTACCACATACTTACATTTCTAAACTTATTAGCTTGTGCACAATGTTGTGTCAGTCATACTTGTATTATATATTGCCATATCTTCCACCTTTAGGCTCTCAGATTTTCAGATCTCATGCAATGCAGTCCTCAACAATCCATCTTTCCTTCGTATCCTAGCCAGTAAGTGTCCCTTGACTGGGGGCTCCTTTTCCCAACTCTCCACATTTTCTAATTGTGACCAGTCCTTTCCATTCACACATCTTCCTTCCCGTTCAACCCTTCTGCAAGCAGAAGGAGCAACTGCCTCTGAAAACCTGCAGATTTCTGTACATATATATGTGTGGTCCCTTGTCACAGCTTGGTATGTAGATTTTTTAACTATTGAATTACACTACATTTTCAAGAATTACTGATCTTCACTGACATTTTAAGTGATTTGCAACTGGAGTTCAGCCAATGTTTAACAATGTGGATTACATAAGCTCATAAAGATTCTAATATTACTAAAGATGCAGATGAATTTCGTAGTCATAATTATCAACATCATAAATAATAAAAATAATTAAATCTGGTTCTTCTGAAATGTATAAATTAATTTTTAATGCAGATGAATTTTTCGTTTACATGTGTTCCTGAATATACTTCTGACTATATCCAGTTGGTCACATTACAAAATCACACCATTTTTGATGTAGAATGCACCCTTCTATACCTAAGAAATACTGTTTTGTTTTTTTTTTTTTTTTTTTTTACCTGACTGGAATTCTTCACATCCATTGGATTGTAGCTCAACAACTCTTATAATCTTCAAATTATTCATTCCTATCTCTCTTTTAACTTATTTTTGTTTTGGTTGTAGCGGTGTTTGACAATCCAGGAAAGTACCAATTGATGTTCCGATATTACGCTTCCTCCTTTCAAATTGTCACCCCATCCTCCCCCGACCTACAAAGACACACACACACACACACACACACACACACACACACAGTTCCAAGCAGGAGACTACTCTACATTGGGACATTGATTTACCATAAGAGGAACTCATATTTAGCATATAAAATGGAGGGAAATACAGGGAAAACAAATTGCAGAAGTGTTGTTCCGTTGTCTTCCATAGTTCTCAAGGCCATCCTTAACATGTGATTCATTTTAGGCCAGACACTGATTTGCCTGTTGGTCCATTGGAGGTATTCCCTCCTACCATCCATTTCTGGCAGCATTCCCCAATCTGCCACCTGGAGATGTGCCATCTAGGGGTTTCAGGTTCTGCAAAGGAAAAAAGTATTTTACTTGCTAGCTTGCAAAATCAAACTTATGTAACTTACATTCTGTTTGTTTGTGGATACTTGTCTGTTGTTCTGGAACACATTGAAATGCCTGTACAATAGTACCACTGCACAAAAGTACAGCGGCCAAAGCAAAACAATGCATCAAATTTAAAAGGGAAGTAGCATGCAGTAATTTATTTCTGCATCTGAAGGAGAACAACACAGGAACAGTCCATCCTGAGCCAGTGGAAGTGTACAGTAGAATGCATAAAACACAGTGATTAGCTGGCACAAGTGCTTCCAGTACTGTGAAGAAGTCTGAATGAAAAATAAGAGTGACAGCTCATCTCTTTGTGAACAACTGGGAATCACTAGAGAATTCAAACCTTGGTGTATAGAGACCAGGTTTTCTTAGTCAGGGCAATAGCAGAAGAAGTAAAAATAAGTCATGGAACAGTTTTCAAAATATTACCCAAAACTTTGAATATGACAGGTCGCAGTCCACTGAGTTTTGCGACAGATCACACCCATTCAAGAATCTGCTGAACCAAGGCAGCAGCAGCTGTTGCAACTGAGTCAGGTCAAATCAGATGACTTCTTTAGCTGCCAATTCTTCATGGGTAAGAGCTGCTTTAGGGGTACAATGTTTGATTTGATTGGTAATCAAAAGTCTTCACTCACAAGTTCGATCCATCCTACTGCTTAAATTTTGAACAAAAATTATCAGCAATGGTGACTGAAGACTTCTGGCATGAGAGTCACCCTGTACTGCCAATGACCTTCTCAAAAGTGGCAGAGGTGTGGACAGAAGTTCAGGGCACTCTCTTACCCATAGGGTGGGAAACTGTCCCAAAGAGGTGAAAGAATCAGCAGTGACCAACAACATGACGATGTAGAAGGTAATGGAAGCCACCGCATTAAAGACAGACAATGTGTGTCAACTGGATGTGTGACTTGTAATTGAAAAAATGTCTTGATGATCTCGCCAGTGACAAAAGATTCCCAACTACTACCTCATTCAGATCTCTGGGTAGGGATTGCCAAGAGGAAGGTGACTGGAGAAAAAGACTGAATAACCAATGAAAGGATAATATTCTAAAAGATGTGGCATGGAATGTCAGATGTTTAACATGGTAGGGAAGCTAGAACATGTAAAAAGGGAAATGCTAATGCTCAGTCAAGATATAGTGGGTGTTAATGAAGTGAAATGGAAAAAGAAAAAGTATTTGTGGTCAGACAAGCATAGGGTAATAACAAGAGCAGAATATTGTATAACAGAAATAGGATTTATTATTAATAGGAAGGTAGGACAGAGAGTGAGTTACTGTGAACATTCATGTTTCATCATGAGGTAAAATCTTCTTTTTCATTCTTCAAGTAATTTTGGGTATAAGGAGTAAAACACAAGCAGTGTTGTTATCAAAAAAGTATTGTCTTGTAATTATTGGTTAAGAGTTATATGGTCCTGAGGGGACCATTGTTGTGTGAAAGAGTTGAAATGTTCTTTAACTCTGTGTGGAGGACACATGGTGTTGACTATACAGCCATTTTTAAATAGTACATAAAATTCTTTACAATTCTGGAGATATTGAGTTGTATGTTCTCTAGCAAATTCAGGAGATATTCAGTTGTATGTTCTCTAGCAAATGAGTGTCTCAGTGTTAAACAGCAGTTAGCTCTGTTTCAGAGGACATCTCTCCAGTATGTATTGTGCACAATCATGATTTTCTGGTGCTCTTGTGTACGGACATAATTAATAATCACATTTTCAGTTGTGTCAGTTATTCTGTTTTCTTTTTCATTAATTCAGTAACATTCACAATAAATATGTATCTTTTCCACTAAATTATTAAATTCATTTTTATATTTATTGCACATTGCAACTCCCAGTTTCCATGTCTCTGAACTTGTACTCATGTTTGTTCATGTGGAAAATACTCATTAGTGGTAGGTGCCTTCATCATATATGTACATAATATTTACATTTAACTAATAGCTTTATATGCCTCAGTCACCACCCCTTATCTTCCATTTCATGTCCTTTGTTGGTGTACTTGTGTGTAGCTGGAAGCATGTTTGTGTTGTACTAGTCATTGTTTGTGAATGTTCATCTTCTTTCTTCATGCTCAGAGATTATGTTTCTTGATTCTTCATGTTATTTGAGGGATTGGAATTTAAATCTGTAATGTGTAAAAAGTGTGAGTTGTGTGATAAGGCTGCATTGTGTTGTTTTGCCAGTGTCCATTTGAATTTTTTGAAGTGTGTTAGTTGGATAGTATTAATCCTGTATATCAGGGATGTCTTTCTTCATGTAAGGTTTTCTTTCTTGATTCTTCAGGTCATTTGAGGGATTAAAAGTTACAGTGAGTGCTGTATGAAACGATTGTGTTTGTGTCTATGTGGCTAGGTTGTAAAGTGCATCTATGGTTGAGTCCACATCAGTTACTGTGGGAGTGTTTGTTTTATAGAGAAGCTGACATGTTTCTTAATTAGACAAATTCTTCCTTCTTCATTCCTCATGGAATATTAGGGCTACTGTAGAAACCTGTATGAGTCTGAGTGGATGATATGTGGTATAGGTTATTCTGCCAGTTTAATCTGTACATAGAGCTTTTGATGATTCTTTAGATATATAGTTGTATATTCTGTGGCTTAGGACTTTCCCAGCAGTTAACAGCATGTAAATCTGTTGCAGACAATATCATTTTGATATATGATGCTAACAACAATAGTTTTAGGTGCACATGTTTAATGACACGATTGGAATTCACATTTTATGATTTATTACATGAATGCATGGTGTCTTTTCTTTCAGACATGTCCAAAAGAACAGACACCACATATTCATACAATTGATATGGCTAGCTGGGCAATGGATCCATCTTCTTCAGTGCAAATGCACAAATATGTTCAACCTCCTGTAGGACCATCAGAGTAGCAAACAAGGAGTCAAAGGATGGGGACTGGAGATAGGTGATGCTCATTGGGAATGTGAATTAGCTGTGAAGCATGCTGAGATAGTCCATGCTGTTGCAATAACCCTGTATCCCAGGTGGCACAGTGATTAACGCAACTGTCTAGTATGCAGCAGGCCCAGGTTCGAACCCCAGTCCAGTACACATTTTCACTCATTGCCGCTGAATCCACATACTGTTCTTTTGAAGCTGACAGCAGTGATCTCCAATTTACATATTATGATTTTTTTTTCTTTTTTTTCTTTTTCATTAATACAGTAATAAATGCTAGAAATATGTATCTTTTGCATTAATTATATTTCACTAAATCAGTGTCTGATAATTTATGTATCACATAGATCACATACTGCAACTCCCAGTTTCCACGATTCTGAAGCTGTACCCATATTTGTTCATGTGGAAAACACTTATTAGTAGTTGGTATCATCACCTAATATGTATCAATTTTAACAGGTAGCTAATGGCTTTGTAGCTCATAGGGTCATCCCATATCCTAGGTTCAATGTCTTTTGTCAATGTGCTTGTGTGTAGTTGCCCTTCTTGATGTCAGACCCTAAATACACCATGCCAGTACCAATGGCATGTGAATACACAACATCATGAAATATACATGAAACTTTATTGATATGAATAACTGTTTTGGACTCCATTAATTCATAAATGATATTTTGGGCAGAGTAATATCTGTTTAATTTTAAGCTATCAGCTGTGCTGAATTCATTGGGAGAGGTGTAATTACATAATTGACTATTATGTAACAGTAAATTTTCCTTAGGTTGTCATTATGCCATCACTTGAAACTTGAGTCTCACTGGGCAACTGGTTAATGGCCATATACCACAGTCAAAGAATGTCCATGGTACATTGCACAAATCCTTCAAACAAAACATTGTTCTTCTAC
The DNA here is from genome assembly GCF_023864345.2 of Schistocerca serialis cubense. Lineage (NCBI taxonomy): Eukaryota > Metazoa > Arthropoda > Insecta > Orthoptera > Acrididae > Schistocerca > Schistocerca serialis. The sequence goes on from NC_064638.1 coordinate 159,164,003, forward strand.
ACACTAGCTTTGCTTCAGTGGCAACAATGCAGTCATTTTGGGTCAATTGTCAAGATGCATTTATGAGCTATCAGCTGTCATTTGAATCAGTTCATGCGCAATTACTGTATACCCTTCTTCATAACCTGTACTCACATGCTCATTTTAGCATTGAAAAATCAACATCATTTTCTCTTGATGTTTGTTGTTCCACATATCTAGATAAACCTCTCTCATAACAGTTCCATAAAAAATAATTTAACAGTACCACCATGAATCCTAAGGAATTCTGTTCAATGAGCTGATGTGTGGAGCAAGCAGCTAAATCTTAGTCAATGGAAAATATATTAAGTAACACACCAAGATCAATATTTAGAAACTCAGTATGTGGCTCTGAAGAAAGATCAAACTTAAGACTGCAGACCACATCACACCAACCCCAATGACAAATCCCACCTGTACCAAGCTTGGTGCAGCTTGAAACACAAGCTAGACCACCTTCTAAATCAATAACTGTCATCATTCCAATGTTTGGTGCCTATTGAGTATCATATTAGTTATGTAATTGGATTCATGCTTTTCTGTCAGAAAGGTCAAGTTCATGCTAATTGATGGAAAGTCACCAAGTAAACTAGAAGTAATGTCTGTCTTTCCCTGAGGAAATGTTATAAGTCCTCTGGTATTTCTGATCTACATAAAAGATTTAGATGATCTGAAAAGGCCTGTTACTTTTATTGCAGATTATGTTGTCATTTAATGCCTTGTAAAGTCATCAGGTGATCAAAACCTACTGCAAAATGATTTAGACAAGATATCTGCATGGTGCTAGAAGAGGCACCTGACTCTAAACAGTGAAAAGTGTGAAGTCACCCATATGAGTACTAAAAGGAATCTGATAAACTTTGGTTACATGATAAATCACACAAATCTAAAGGCTGTCAATTCAACTAGATACTTAGGGTTAGTATTACCAGTAGCTTATATTGGAATGTTCACACAGATAATGCTGTGGGGAAAGTAAACAAAAGACTTCTTTTATTTGTCCCAGTCAATATGTGGTAAGTGCTGATGAGGCCACACTGCTGAGGTTATTGGTATCTAGGCTTACACACTACCTGATATAACTTAAACTAATTTATGCTAAGGACAACACACACCCATGCCCGAGGGAGGACTTGAAATTCCAATGGGGGTAGCCACGCGAATTGTGGCAAGGCCCCTCAGACCGCGTGGCTATACTGCGGGGCCTAAAGACTTTGATTTACTGGCAGAACATTTAGAATATGGAACATATCTACTACAGAAACTTTTTATACTACACTTGTCCTATTTCTCTGGAATACTGGTGTGTGGTAGGGGTTCTGCACATAGGTCTGACAGAGGGCTTGTAAAAAGTTCAAAGAAGGGCAGCACATTTTGTATTATCACAAAATAGGGGAGAGTGTGCCTTGTGAAATGATACGTGAATTAGAGTGGCAATCATTAAAACAAAGGCCTTTTCAATTGTGGCAGAATCTTCTCATGAAATTTCAATCACTAACCTTCTTCTCAAAGTGTGAACGTATTTTGTTGCTGTTCGCCTACATAGGGAGAAATGATCATCACAACAAAATAAGAGAAATCAGAGCTCATACAGAAAGACGTAAGTGTTCATGTTATGTGTGTGTTATTTGAGAGTGGAACACTAGAGAAATAGCTTGAAGGTGGTTTGATGAAACCTGAATTGTAAACTAACCATGTATGAATACATAGATGTAGGAAATTGTGATCTTAAGACTGGCAAATGGAAATCATTCAATCTACATAGATATAAAACTTTTTTCTTACACAATTTTGTGATAATATGCTTCATTTGTACGCAGACCTTATTATGAAGAAAAATGACATTGAGTGTTCTGATAACATTACCAATTAAAATTCAAGAATCATCCATGAGCTCCTACGCATTTCACAGTATAATACTTATCTATTATGGACAACAATACATAAAAATTCCCATTGACACTGTGTTCCTAATATTATGCTCACTGATTCCACCAAGAATAATATTTCCATAAATCTTGTTGAGGACAAAGTCCTTTAATATGATGATTGCTTGGGTACCCTAATAAATATCCACCAGGATTTGGGATCCTTAGAAATGCGAAAGGTCCCGTATGCAAAAGCAGCCACTTTTTGTTACTTTTATTCAAGAGGTCGATGGTTTCTTAATGATACTTTCTTCTTCAGTTGATACCTTACTATTTTTGTCACAGTTTTGTCATAATTGTGCTTTCTTCTGAATGCTTTGTCTTTCAAACTGGTCAAAGGTTTCCGAACCTCTTCTTCTCACTAATCTCAGTCACTGGGAACCTGTGGAATCTCGTCCACACATTCATTCATTCTTTGCCCTCCTGCCAAACATTAGCTCTGCTGTAGTGTAGTGTGTTGACAAATGAGGCAAGTGGTTCTCTATCAATTTTATATAGTCAATCCCTAGCATCTGTTTATAGTGACAATACATCTTTATGAACTGTCAAGTTCTTGAAAAATCTTCTTAATTTCTTTATCTAGTGCTTTACATTGAGACCATGGGGTAAGATAAAAACAATTGTACAAGGCTTTTTGTGGAAATTCACCAAGGTGACATGTATTTCCTTTGTATTATTCCAGGTTTTTCTTCAAATACCTCCCCATACTGATTCAAGGGGTTTAACTATTGGTGTCTTTGCTTGCCAGTGAGGCTTTCTGGCTCTTCTGCTTTCTGTTATACTTGTGCAACTTGGTTTTTGTGAATACTTTATTGAAAGAACTGCTTGAAATCACACTGCCAAATTCTCCTGTGTCTAGAACAATAGTTACTGAAACATCCTCAATACTGGCCCAAATCACAGATTGTGGTAACAGTGGTTGTTCCTGTTTGCTTTAATTTACTTGCTCCATCATACTGGTACATTTAATACATTGAAAGAATTTTGCAGCTCTGTCCCACCCCCTATCTTACTTCATGGGGCTCAATGTGTTTGTTTCCAGGTGTTGTTCAGTTGTATGACTGCTGTCTTCAATGATTTTGGTAATCACTGGTGATTGTGATCCCCAGCCATAATTTGATGGTGTTTTCAGTTGTTTGTTAGTCCATTACATATTATTATTAGTCCCATATCCAGAATTGTATCTCCTTTTTCAATGCTTTCAGTTTGTACTGTAATTTCCTTTGCTGTGTTTCTGACAACTGTCCAGGTGGGTATTCTGCTGAGGAAACCAGCATATGGTTCATGCAGTTGTCCTCTACTACAACCATTGCCTGTACTAGGACTCTGTGAGTAATAACCTCTGGATCCTGATTACAACTTAACGTCCCCTTCAGTTACATTCATAGATCCCAATACAGACATAAATTCATTACAACTAGATTCCAACACAGTGATATGTTTCTCTCCATTTTCAACAGGCAGTGTTGCCTTTAAGATTGTTGAAACATCTGTATGAGAAATGGATTAATTCCAGTAGCACGCCTTACTAAGTTGTTTTTCGAAACACCAGTGCAAGCTCCAATTTTGAAAAGAGAAAAGCTCTGAGTAAAAACCTTCTTCTGTAGTATTACCTGCACACCACTGAGCCACAATTTGGCCAGAAATGCATTTTCAATATTCTCATACACTGATGTGTCAAAAGTCATGGGATACCTCATAATATTGTGTCGGACACCCTTTTGTCTGGCATAGTGCACTCAACATGTCATGGACTTAACAAGTCACTGGAAGTGCACTGCAGAAATACTGAGCCATTACTGCCTCTATAGTCATTCACAAATGAAGAAGTGTTACCAAAGCATGATCTTGTGCACAAACTAACCTCTCAGTCACATTCCATAAATTCTGATGTGATTCATGTTGGACAATTTGTGTGGCCAAATCATTCACCCAACTTATCCAGAATGTTCTTCAAGCAAGTTGTGAACAATTGTGGCCTAGTAACTATATTATGTGTTCCTTAACTAATTTCTCACGCTCTTTTGAATTTGCTTTCCATTAGCACATTCTAAACAGGAAACTAGCAGAGATTTAACTATAGATTGAATCTCCCCTATGTTGGTATCACAGTGACGTATTTCAGTCATCAATATTGGAAAAGTATTTTCCAAGGGTGTTATATAATTCCCTAAAAAAACTAAGTTTTTATTTAAATGACAATCGATGCTCAGAAAAGACTGTTAAATACTATAAATATGTATGAGTTACCATTTAACAGATATATTTTTACTATGAACTGCCTTTATATCATTGACCCTGTGCTTGTGATCAGTCACTTCCTTCACAGCTGACCATATGGTTTTAATTTTATCCTGTGAACTAGCTATTCTGTTTGTGTAGCACATACTCTTTGCCTTCCTAATAACATTTTTAGACACTTTACGTTTGTGTTTGTAATGTGCTACTGTAGCTTGACTGTGACTACTTCTAACATTTTGATATAATTCCCATTTTGATCTATGTGATATCCTTATTATTATTACTATTTGACAGTCATTTTCTGAGCATTGCTTATGATTTAAATGAAAACTTAGTTTCTACAGGTAATGATATAACTCTCTTGAAAAATACTTTTCCAATATTCATGTCTGAAATACTTCTCTGTGATACTGACAAGGAGGAGATTGAATCAGTAATGAAATCACTGTAGACTAAGAATTCTCATGGATATAATGGATTGCCTAGCAGAATATTAAAGTATTGTGCTGCACATATTAGCCTGTACTTAGCCATATTTGTAATTTTTCCTTTAAGAATGGACAGTTTGCTGAATGATCAAAGTACTCAGAGTAAAGCCACTTTATAAAAAGGGAGAAAGGAATAATGTAAACAATTTTAGACCTATTTCTATGCCATCAGTGTTTGCTAAAGTTATTGAGAAGGTTGTGTATGTAAAGATAATCAGTCATTTTATTTCACATAATGTGATGTCAAATGTACACTTCATTTTAAGAAGTGGTTTAACAATTGAAATGCTATATTCTCTTTCCTCTGTGAGGTACTTGATACGAGTAACTCTAAAATATTTCTGTTTGCAGATGACAGTAGCTTGGTAGTTGTGGATACTGTGTGCTACGTTGGCTCTGTTTCGAATAGCGCAATTCATGACATAAGCTCAAGGCTTGTAAAAACCAAATTAATGCTAAATCACAGTAAGGCACAGTTTTTACAGTTTCTAATACACAATTCAAATAAACCCAATGTTTCAATTCACAAAATGGGCATATGATTAGAGAAACTGAACAGTTCAAATTTCTAGATACTCACATAGATGGAAATGGAAATGAGCAATTGGCGTCATTGGCTGGAGGGTTCTTTGCGGGGCAGGTCTGGCCACCGTGGTGCAGGTCTTATTACATTCGATGCCACATTGGGCGACCTGCAGGCCAGATGGGGAAGAAATGATGATGAAGACAGCACAACACCCAGTCCCTGAGTGGAGAAAATCGCCAACCCAGCTGGGAATCGAACCCGGTCCCATAGGACAGCAATCCGTCGTGCGCACCACTCAGCTATCAAGGCGGACATTCAGATAGATAGTAAACTGTCATGGAAGGCCCACATTCAGGATCTTGCTCAAAGACTTAATGCTGCCATTTTCACTAATTGAACCATATCTGGGGTAAGTGATAGTTTGACATGGAAAGTAGTCTACTTTGCTTATCTTCATTTGCTTGTGATGTATGGTATTATATTTTGGGTTAACTCTTCCTATTCTTGAAGAATACTTTTGGCTCAGAAGCGAGCTGTCCGTGTAATAAGTGGTGTAAGTTTGCGAACCTCTTGTTGACCCCTGTTGATTTGTCTGGGTATTCTGACATTGGCCTCTTAATATATATGCTCTTTGCTGTCATTTCTTGTTAACAATATCAGTTTTTTTTCCCTGAGAAATAACAGCTTGCATTCAGTTAATACTAGGCAGAAATTCAATCTGTATTTTGATCACAGTTCCTTGGCTCTTGTGCAGAAAGGTGTGCAATACACTGCTGCATCCATTTTCGATAATCTACCACAAGAATTCAAAAATCTTAGCAGTAATCCACACTCTTTCAATTTGAAACTAAAGAGTTTCCTCATCAATCATCCTCTTTTCTGTCTAAGAATTCCTTGAAACATTAAGCTGATTCCTCTGTTATATTCTTGATTGCTTATACATAAACTTATAACTTAACATTTTTGGTTAATAAAAATTTAATTTTATCTGTTAGTACTTTTATGTTGTAATTTCATGTACTGACACATTCCATGACTTTGGATATATGCTCCTCAATTTGGTCTTACAGACAAGATGTGTTAAATAAAAAATAAGAAAAATCACATGAGTACAAATGATAAATCTACCAATGCATTGTCCTTTTAAACCATGTGTATGTGATACTGCTTCCATATGTTCACATTACTATCCCACATCTTTTGATAATTTGGGGCAGGTTTTGCATGAATCATTTATTTCAGTTGCCTATAGGGCCTTGTCACCACGCATATATTCAGTTACGTAACTTATCTTTTGCACCTTGGTCCATGGCCATGGCAATACATAAGTAAAGCCACAAATGAGTACCACAGGATGTACCATCTTATTTGATTAATATATTTAAAAGTTTCTATGCTTACCATGTACCGTAAAAGAGCCTAGTCACTGGAGTGTTGAGGTCTGTCTTGAAACAAGTGGAGGTTGAGAAGTATGAGGAGGAGTACAGTAGTCCTTGCTTTGTTGTGGCAAACTAGAGCCACCTTCAAAATTTAATGCTGTCACTGAACCATATCATTTTGGGCTGGATGGTGATGATGAGTGCCAAAGTATTTGGCAAGCTTTTTCAACAACCTTTGGTGATGTGGAATAGCAAAGCATAATGATCAGTCCATTTACTGACAAATGCTAGTGCCACAGTATCAGCTGAGATGTAAGAAACTGGTGTTGCCCCTGGCCAGTGTGTGAAATATTCAATGATAGGTAAAAGATACTGCTGACCATCAGAGGTGAGGAAGTGATTGACAATGTTAACATGGGCATGCATAAGCCTCCCTGTAGCCACAGGAAAATCACCAAATGGGGCATGGGTGTGCAGGTCAACCTTACTAAGCTTACAGGCACCACAGCAGTGGTCCCAGCTGCAACAATCTGAGCAGATGCCAAGCCACACATAGTGATGAATCCTGGTAGTAGCTTTAATACCTGGGTGTCACAGGTTACGGACACTGTCAAAGGCCTGCTGGGGGAAAGCATCTGGTAGGAAAGGTTGTAATTTGTGTCTGTGCCGGCCTAAGGCCAGATTTTGGGTTTTGGTGATAAGAGTCCAGCTCCGTACTAACCTCCTGAGATGCAGTGACTGTTGTGAAATTGATGCAACCAGTGATCCCAGCAACTAATGCTGACAATTGGCAGCTATATAGTCTGTGCTGAACTGAGAGATATGTTCCAGTTGATGTAATTGACATGGTGAGCAGTGACTTTTTCTCTGCTGCAAGGTATATAGTATGGGTCTATAGTATGGAAATGTCATTAAGTTCCTGGCCTCCAGCTTTTGGCGGATGTACCCGATTACCTCATAGGAGACAAGCAGCTTCCTGTTATAGGACATCGTTGGTGTTTTGTAGGCATAAGCTTCATTGAAAAGAAAATCAATGGTTCTCAGGAACCACTGAAGTGTTGTTGCAAAGCTGCTCCTAAGGCACAGTTGTTGGTGTCAACCACCAGTGCTGACTGGGTTGTCATAGTATTGTCATTATTCCATCCTTGATTTTCTTTTGTTATTTAATTACTTTTATGTTCCTTGCCTCATTTGGCACAATAATTTGTAATGATGTGGAATGAGTTGTTTTTCATTACATGCTGAACATTTATAAATCTGTTTTTTAAATATACAGGCTTGGCTTTGTAATTTCTATCCACCATCTTTCACACAATAAAATTGTGAGAAGTTCTGCTGAATAGACGACGATGTCAAGGAGAAAGCTTTTTAAGTTTGTTTTCAAATTTTACTTTGCTGTCTGTCGGACATTTTATATCAGTATCCAAGTAATCAAAAATTTTTCTTGCAGCATTGTGCATCTCTTTTTGTGCTAGACAACATTAATATGAAGTAATAAATGTCATTTTTCAATCAAGTATTGTAATTATGTGTATAACTGTTCCTTTTGAACTGTAATAGAATATTTACAATCAACTTTATGAGGGAAAAAATCTACTTTGAATTTGTAGTCAGATTACAAGATGTTCATGAATAAGTACCACATATTATTCTTACAGCATGTTTCTGAGCAATTAAGACTTTTGTTCTTAAAGATGACACAACTAAATGAAAATATGCAAAATATGTCAACTTACTTATTTGTCTCTCAACAAGATTTGGTATGATTCTAAGTACAAAAGTGGCTGAACTAAGTTGCTTTAGGAATTCCAAAGTGTGCTTTTTCCAGTTTAAATTCTCATGAATATGGACACCTCGAAATTTTGAAGTTTCCACCCTAATTATTATTTTCTCAGCATGTGTTACACTTGTCGATAATGCAGTACCCCTGGATGTGCAGAACTGAATATGAAATTGAAAGTGAGCTCTTTCACAGAAAACAAATCAATGAAAATTATGAACATTGTTTACCATTTCTTCTGTTTCATTACGTGTGCTTGGATTAATTAAAATACACAGATAAGACAAAAAATTCCCAGATTTTTTCCAGATTTCCCAGTTAAAAATACACATTTTCCAGGGTGAAAATGCACTATATCCCTGGCGAAATTACATTTTTTCCACATTAAGTGACAATATAAGTTCCCTTTATGCTGTAAAACTTAAGTCCTTTGAATGGTGAAGGTTTCATACACCGTACAGAATTTGCCGGCATTTTAGAAAACGAACCTAGCAATAACAAAAAAATGAATTCTGAAATACCTATGAGATGCAGCAACATTTACACTGTATATTTTCACTTTACAGAAATATAAACAGGAACTCCACCAAATGTGGCATGGTAACTTCTCAAGTACTGAAATCGAGATACCAATGTGCTTTTGTCCACCAATCATAGTTTATACCGCATGATCTTACCAGCCAAAGACAGCAGATATTCATTGATATAGTCAGCCAATAGCAGCATCATTCTTAACTAGTGCAAACACACAAACAGGAAAAGTTAAATTAAATTACTATACATACAGCATAGCTACAAGAAAAAGCTAAACTATTACATATAATATTGGCTAACAAAAGTATTTTGCTGTTTGTGGTTAGGCAGGATACTAAGAATACAGCTTAAATTGCAGGCACTGAATATTTCTGTCAAGCATTATCATAAATTTTGTTGCTGTGCACAGAACATTTCGTAGGTTACCTGGCTGAATACATGTTCCATAAAATATTTTGACTTTATGATAGAAAAGAAAATTACATATTCACTTTTTCAATAACTCACTTTGCATATTTTTTAAAGGATAGTTATACTTTTTGCCACAGTTACTGCTTAATTTGTACTCTATCAAGGAACTATAATAAATATGGAAAGCTAATCTTGAAACTTAGTCTTTTGTAGCTTGTGTTACCCTTTAAGAGACATCAAACAAAATGTGGCAGTAAAATATTAAATAACAGTGTAAATATCTGATCTTCAGTGTTTTTATAAGAAATTCATTGCAGATTCTCACACATAACATAATTCATCTTGCATAAAAGGAAATTACTTTGAACGTAAAATTTTTCACACTACCATTTGCAACATTCTCCCTCGACCTATTACAAATGTAAGCAGTTGTGACATCACACTCATTGAAACAAGGCCCAAGAGACAGACACACTAAAAGCAATTTGTTGTTACTAAGTATTGCACAGTCTTTGACACATTTTGGCAGAGTCTTGTGTGTGTTCACAGTCTTTTGTAATTGTTGAGGAACACATTTAATTTGCAACTACAGTTTTATTTTAGTTTTATTCTCCTGTTTATATTTTATTGCTGCAATATTATTCTGCAACAGTGGGCTAAAGTAAAATTCTTTGTTGGAGTAACATGTTATTACCTGCTAAAATTACAAAAATTTAAATGAAAACTAATGTAATGAAATATTTCTGGAAGTCTAAAAATTTCCCAGGTCTTTCCTGACTATCCCAGGATGTATGAACCCTGCAATATTAGTGTCATCTGCAAAAGAAACTAATTCTGCATGCTATATATTAGACAGAAGATTGTTCATACATATGAGTAACACTAGTAGACCTTAGGCTTGGGAAACCCGATATGTGATTTTCCCCGGTCAGAATTATGTCCCCGGACTACATTGGTTGAGTCGGCACATAAAGGGCATTAACAGTAGAGCAACTTTTCTGAACCCCAAACTGCTATTCACTGAGGATAGTGTTCCTAAGGTGGGATATCATTCTAAAATGCATAACCTTCTCAGTAATCAGTGGTTCAGTGTAGCTGTGATGAAGAAGAAAACACTACTATGATGTTGAGGTAAAGGAAGCAACAGGTGATGAAGCACTGTTGATGAATCAGTGCAATATTTGGCAGCATTATGGAGATAAAATGGCATCTAAAGTGATTCAAAGATGCCAAGCGGTGTGCTGATGGATGCCTTTTGGCTGCAGCATTATGGAGATAAAATGGCATCTAAAGTGATTCAAAGATGCCAAGCGGTGTGCTGATGGATGCCTTTGGGCTGTCTTCCATGGTGACTGGTATCTGCATGGATGCCTTCATGCTGCCAAGAACACTGAAGTACTGCTGAGGGCATAGTTGAAGTAGCAAGCAAAGGATATATGTCTGGGATGGTGCAGGCATTATGAGCACAATACAGAATATTTGCCATAGGTCTGTCAGGCTGTATCCCTTTTCAGTATGAACTGGAGAGGAGAGAACTATAGTTGATATAGTTGAGTTGCTGTAAGTTGATCCCTGACAGCTGTAGTGGCTAGGTGCAGCAGCTTCACAGGCCTACCTTAACCAATAATGTAACGCAATTTTATAAACATCTCTGTGGCAACACTTAAGTAGACGGCTATTGTTTTCACCTGCAGCTGTTAGCACTTCACAGCTGGAAGCCTGCAACAGTGCTACGAGCTGCCATGGACCTCATTATGTGATCTTCACTAAAGGATCTGTTCATATGGGGATTGATATCATTCCAAAGTGGAAACTCAAATTTGGCTTCAGCAGAAACAAATTGCTCCAGTGTGAAGTGTCATGGTCTATTGAAAACTGGAGGACTAGGTTTGGTGCATGTGTGATGTACTGTGCGGTGTCATTCTTTTCTTGGTGCTCCACGTGAGAGCATGATGGCTGGAAAATGGTTGAGATGATCCTGGTAATGCAGCATGGAAGAGCTTCAGTACAATATTTGTTGCAACATGGCAGAACCCAACAGTTAAGTGACTGGAGTCCTTTTCAATGAGATGAGATGTGAGCCAGAAATGTTAGGGAGCAGCAGAAAACGTGCTAAGAAATCAGCACCAATAGCTGGTTTTGTGATTACTGCAATGGTGAGTTTCCAGCTGAAGGTGCAGTGCAATCCTAGATGTAGTTGTAAGGACAGACACCGTAGGTGGTGACAGACAAGTAATTGGCAGCCAGTAGCTAAAATGGTGCTGGTTGATCCCCTGTGAGCATTGTGTGTGGACAGTCACACAGTCACACATGTCGGACTCTATTTTTATATGAAAACAAGGGACCGACTTTCTATCCAAGAAGAACAAGCAATTTGACACAGTTTGATAACTGTAAATACTCACTCATGGGTGCTGCTGGCTTTTGGTTGGTCACGTGGCGGGTAACACTGGGAAGTTTGCTTGACAAAGGTGCAGTGATTCCAATACATAGTGGTTTGGTCTTTTGCACAGTAACATACATGAGTATGTTAGTGAGGATGTGGTGATGTGGAAACACTAGCTGGCTGTGCATGACCTGCAGACACCTGATCTGCGATAGCTTTGATCTGGGCCAAAAGCACATAGGAAGCACATCAGTCACATTCCGGCACATAAAAAACACAATGGCTCATTAAGTACAAGTAGATTTATTGACAAAATGGTTGGTACAAGAAACCAGTCAAAGAAACAATCACAATGCCACAAAGCACTCATCATAGGAGCGATCACTTAGTGATAGTTCGAAAACATAACGAAGTAATTTTTTTTACATGTGAAATTTCATCATTTTTTTCACTTACTAATGGCAGCATTTGTTGCTATAATAACACTTTTCTTCATAAGTAAGAGAGATGGTTCTATTAATTTTGCACAGCATACAAACCATACTTAAAGGTGTACGAAACTCTGGAATTTTCCAAATATATTAAAAACTGTGGTAAAAATTGAGGTAATTAACTACAAAATTTGTGTTTTTTCTAAACATGTAGTTTAAAATACCACAGATCATTCGATTTTTCATAAATTAAATAAATTCTAGAGTTTCATACACCTGGAAGTATCGTATGTATGCTGTGCAAAATTCATCGAACCATCTCTCTTATGAAGAAAAGTGTACCTATAGCAACAAATGCAGCCATTAGTAAGTGAAAAAATGATGAAATTTCACACGTAAAAAAAATTTATTTTGTTATGTTTTCGAACTTCAATTGTAATGAGTATCAATCCTGAATCCTTCCTGGTGATGCTGACAAAGTTTTATGAATTTATTTGTAAAAGTATAGACACTGGAAATTAAAATGTCCTGTGCTGCCTCTCCTGCTCCAAGTCGGCCCGTTTGACGTCCTACTTCCCTTAAACGTTTTCTGTTTGGTTTTATATACTTTGGGAAAAATTTCATCTGAACAGGGTGACATTAATCCATGCTGACTAGAGCAACAAATTATATTCTTGGGAATTAGCTTTTAGTCAGTGTAAAAGTTACTGACAACTTCATAAAACCGTAACTAAGTACTGTACCTTCTTGATTTTTAGGATGCGTTGATTATTTTTGAAATTTTTTTTCTTTTTCTTGCATACCAGGTACAGTCCACAGTGTTCTTGGGCACAACAGAATGGAAAATCGTTTTTTCCTCATCTACAATCAGTGGTCCATGAAAATCTTGCATTTAAGTAAGACAGCTTCCAACAATACCATTTTAACAGCTTTTTATTCTTTAACTAACCTTTTAGCATCTAAATACATTATGTGATCAAAACTATCCAGACACCTGGTTGAAAATGACTTACAAGTTTGTGTCACCCTCCGTCGGTAATGCTGGAATTCAGTATGGTGCTGGCCCACCCTTAGCCTTGATGACAGCTTCCACTGTCACAGTCATATGTTCAATCAGGTGCTGGAATGTTTCATGAGGATTGGCTGCCCATTCTTCACGGAGTCCTGCACAGAGGAGAGGTATCGATGTCAGTCAGTGAGGCCTGGCACAAAGTAGCATTCCAAAACATCCCAAAGGTATTCTATAGGATTCAGGTCAGTCCCTTATAGGGATGTTATTGTCATATAACCACTCCCCCTCATGCCATGCATTATGAGCAAGTGCTCAAACGTAGTGAAAGATGCAATCGCCATCCCCGAATTGCTCTTCAACAGTGGGAGGCAAGAAGGTGCTTAAAACATCAATGTAGGTCTGTGCTGTGATAATGCCATGCAAAACAACAAGGGATGTAAGCTCCTTCATGAAAAACATGACCACACCATAAAACCACCACCTGTTGGCTGTTACTGTTACTGTTGGCACTAGATACTCTGGCAGATGAAGTTCATAAGGAATTTGCTATACCCACACCCCGTCATCAGACTGCCACACTGTGTAGTGTGATTTGTCACTCCAAACAACATTTTTCCACTGTTGAACCGTCCAGTGTTTTTGCTCCTTATACCAAGAGATGTCATTTGGCATTTACCGGTGTGATGTGTGGCTTACGAGCATCCACTCAGCCAAGAAATTCAAGTTTTCTCACATCCTGCCTAACTGTCATAGCACTTGCAATGGATGCAGTTTGGATCCTACTTTCGTCGTCTTCAGTTGCCCCACCATTTTTGGAAACAATGCTTCATAGATAACAAAAGCTCTCCACCTGCTCAATCTCCTCTTCTTTCACAGGTAGTTCATTCTCGTTCTTACTGTTCATACTAAGTCAGGAGACAGATGTTGTTTGTAAAGTCCAGGTCCTCAAGGCAATCATATACAGTCCACTCTATAATTCTTTTCTCTCGGTTTACCTTCTTCATGACACCATCTAATGTCAGAAAAACAGCAGTGCCTTACTCCAAATTTAAAATGAATGGTTCTGAGTGATTTCCATCTTGTTTCACCTGGCAATTATATTCTCTGTACATCATCTTCATGATACTGATGATCTTTGGAGGTACTCTGTAACTCTGCATTGTTTTCCTGATGGCTTCATGCTGCACCCTATTAAAGGCTTTTTCAAAGTCAGCAAAAGCCAGGTACAATGGAGACCAGTATTCTAAGGATTGCTCAGTAATGTTCCCCGAGGTGTTGATTTGGTCTGTGCATGATCTGCTTTCTACCAGTGATGGTAGAGCACTTGCCCATGAAAGTCCCGAGTTCGAGTCTCAGTCCGGCACACAGTTTTAATGTGCCAGAAAGTTTCATATAAGCACACACTCTGCTGCAGTGTGAAAATCTCATTCTATCAACCTCAAAGTCTTCTGCTCCTCTCATGGTCAGCTACACGTAGCTTGCTCTTGGGTAGCAAATTCGAAAAATCTGTACATATATAACATGGATAATAAAATGAAATGTTGTTTTGATCATTGATCAACATAGATACTGAGAAATTTATGGACAGCTACTCCCTCTATGGTCTAATTTTGTACTTTAAGGCTTTTCTATTAGGTTTTCTACTTATATAGAAGTTCTTGTGATTAGTCTCCATTATATTAAGAGTTACCAGTTGGGGTCTGACTTAAGTGTTGTGTGAGCTTTCTCCTAACATTTCTAGTGTCCTATTTGTAATTATTATATTATTGTTGTCAGCAAGTAACACTGTTTCATCTTGTGTGACCTGTAGTGGCAAGCCAGTAATGTATGAGGTAGTTCGAAAAGTTCTTAGAGTGGAATAGAAGGATATGAATCACACAAGTGTAACTTTTTTATGTTTCAGTGTAGGCTCCCTTTGTACTAATACATGTGGCCTAGTGATGTTCCAATACCTTGAGCTCAACTCAAAAATTAGATTCCTCTGTGCCTGCAAAACACTGTCAACTTTGACTGTCTGTTCTTCGCTTGAAGATAATCTCTATCCATCATAGAAAATACTGAGCTTGAGGAAGAGATGGATGTTTGATGGAGCCAAATAAGGTGAGGCTGGCAACAATTCATATATAAATTAATGTATTCTTGTCATGACATTGACACTTGTGTGTGTGCGCATACTGTCTTATTGAATTATGACTTTCTTTCCTGCCAAACTTACCTGTCAAATACACAAACAATGAAAGCATAAAAATCATGACAACTAGTGAGCAATGGAAAATGGACACGTGTGAGAAATTCCATGTGTGAGAATTATATGTGTATAAAAATGGACATGTGTGAGAAATTCCATGTGTGAGAATTATGTGTGTATAAAAAGAGCCAGTGAAGGAAGAAAAGGAAGAGTCACCACTTTGCCCTATAAAGGAAAAATCAGTGTTATTACCAGCAGAAGAACCAGTGTTGTCACCTCCAGAAGAAGAAGTTGTGACACCACCAGCTGAAGAAGAAGCACCACCTTCAGAGATCCTGCAGCCAAGATATGGGAGAGGAGAGAGAAGAAAGAAACAGCTAAAGGACCAGGATTTTGTATACAATGAAGCCAGCAGCAGCCGACCAATTCACAAGAGGCAACCACCTGCGAGAAGTCAGGATTTTTGTTGGCCCCAGATCAACAACAGCACACCATAACAGACATGGGGATCAACAATCTGACAAGCACACCACTCGTAGGTAATGTAAAAAATATAAACTGTGATTCAAAGTCAAACTGTATCCAGATAAACAAAAAGGGAGATAATATGCTGACATTACTTCAAGTTAATATTTGTTGTATTAGAAATAAGATGTTAGAATTGGAACATTTCTGTAAGATTAAGAATGTTGATGTAATATGTGTATGTGAGCATTGGTTAGTTGCAAATGAGGTAGATATGTTTGTACCTCAAGGATACGTCACTGCAGACATAATGTGCAGAAAGCAGAGGCGAAATGGTGGGGCTGGGATCTTTATCAGAGATAATTTCAACTTTACAAAAATAGATGTATCATCTTACTGTACAGAGTTAGATGCAGAATTTAGTTGTATAAAAATGACTGATGAAAATCTAATAATTGTAAGCCTATACAGATCTCCCAATGGCAACATTGATACATTTTTTGAAAGATTTGAACTACTGGTTAGAAAAATACTAATGCATAAAACAAAGATTGCCATATGTGGTGATATTAATATAGAAATGGTAAACACAAGTAATGAGCCCTCAAGAACTTTTCTTAATTTATTAAGGTCCCTTAATCTGTACTGTACCATCCAGTGTCCAACACGTAAAAATTCATGCATAGACAATATTATTGTGAATTTTCCCCGTGGCAGCTACACTGTTAGCCTTGCAAATGGGTGCTTTGCAGACCACGACCCATTGCTTCTCAATCTCTTTAGTAAGCAACCAAATTCCACTAGTGTGCACAATATGACATGGGTAAGAAGACAAAAAGAAGAATACATTATGTCATTTATTCGTATACTAGAGGATGCAAGTTGGGACTTTGTCTATAAGTGTTCATCTGAGAAGTCTGATGTTGAAACTACCTTTGAAAACTTCCTTAAAAATTATACAGAATTATGGTATTCATGCTCACCACTAATTAAAACCAACTCTTCTGGAACATATAAAAATAAAAAGCTGGAATGGTACACAGACGAACTGGTCCAGATAAGAAAAAACATGCTCGTACTATACACAGCATATAAAAATGCATGTAAACAAAGATCAGAGCAGGAGGGCACCTTTTATGCAGCATACCAAAAATGTAAAAAATTCTACAAACTTAAGCTGATACAGACAAAAAAGGCTGCTTATGAAGGGTACATAGAAGGTGCAACAAACAAGTGCAAGGCAGCATGGCAGATTGTAGCACAAGAAAATCCCACACGTCACACACATGAAACTCAGCTCACTCCAAGGGAACTAAATGACTACTTCATTAGCTCAATTAAAGAAATTGAAAGTAAGATAGAAAAAACAGATACATCTGCAAGCGATTTACTTAATGCCCTTCCACCAGTAGATCATGTCTTTAACTGGTATAGTATCACACCTGCTCAGATTAAAAGAACAGTCACAAAATTTTCAAATTCTAAAAGTATGGACTGCTACTGGCTCTCCAATTACATAGTAAAAAAAACTGTAGACTCGATCGCTAAACCATTGGCATTCATATTTAATAAATGTTTACAGTCAGGAGTGTTTCCCAACTCCCTCAAAATTTCCAAAGTTATTCCAGTGTTTAAAAAGGGTGACAAACATCTTCCTAAAAGTTATCGCCCAATCTCAATTGTGCCAATATTTTCGAAAGTATTTGAGTCACTTATGTACACTCAATTAAGTAGCTATTTTGAGACACACAACCTTTTGAGCAATAGTCAGTTCGGATTCCGACAGGGCAGAAATACCACTGCGGCCATCCTGGAAATTGTTGACCAGACATTAACAGCCTTTGAAGACCGGAATATGGTGTCACTTGTCTTGTGTGATCTGAGCAAAGCTTTTGACTGCATTCCCTTTGGCACCCTGGTTGCAAAACTAGAATTTTATGGTGTATGTAACCCAGCATTAGCAGTAATAGAGTCATATCTTCATAATAGAAGACAGTTTGTCTCAGTTAAAAATAATTACTCCCCTGTAGCAGCAGTTAGTACTGGTGTACCACTGGGCTCGGTTCTGGGACCCTTCTTCTTCATCATAGCCATCAATGACCTACCTCATCACATAAATAGTACTACCATATGCTATGCAGATGACACAACCCTCCTCACCTCACATCAGAACATCTCAGCTTTGGACAATAACACACAGGAATCACTCAAATCAGCCATCCACTGGTTCACATCCAATAAATTACTGTGTAACTCAGAGAAAACACAACAGCTTCTCTTAGGGTTACCCAAAACCATAGAAAACAAAACTGTAAAACTATTAGGAATGCATATTGATTCCAAACTTAACTGGGAAGAACACGTAAATCAGGTTTGCAAAAAGCTTTCAAGAGTCTCCTATCACCTTTGGAAACTTAGGGACATGATTAGCATGAACTTTCTGAGAACAATGTACTGTGGACTCTTCCAGTCACATATTACATATGGCCTTCTCATATGGGGGCACAGCTCTCACAGTAACAAAATTTTGTTGATGCAGAAAAGAATGCTGCGCATAATGTGTAAAGTCGGTCCCACGGAGCACTGTCGTCCTCTCTTTATAAGGCTAAGACTGTTGACCATTGTAAACTTGTATATTTATATCTGTGTGTTACACATTAAAAACAATGGTAAGGAAGGTGTTGTCAGGGAAGAAATTCATAACTACAACACTAGAAGGAAGGCAGATTATGATATACCAAGACACAGACTAACAAAAAGTAGTAACTCACACAAAGTGAATACCTTAAAAATATTCAACAAACTACCGCAATCTGCTCGGGACATGCCCACAAAAATTCTTAAACAAAATTTGTACAATTGGTTATCTGACAATCCATTTTATTCTATGCAAGAATATTATGATCTGAGTAGCACAGAGATAAACCTGTAATTGCATAATTAACTTAATTAACTACTATATATACTGTTACAAAATATTTCATATCTAATACCTTTGTATTTCAACTGTGTTAGGTAACTACTTTATTTGCCAGTGTTATGATGTGTTGCGTAACTACTGTGTTTGCTACTACAATGTAACTCATTTTTGGTACCTTTGTATGTATCTGAAACAAGAATATGTATTAAGCATTGTAGTCACCTGCTTAAGGTTTATGTTATTTGTAAGTTACTCATATGCTAATTATATCTATGCCTTATATATAGTGTCTGGAATATTAATATTATTTTATGTACTGACGAAGCCTATTTCATCTTGCATGATCAATGGCTAATAAAGAATCTTGAATCTTGAATCTTGTGTTTTCTTTCAGGAGCAAAGAGCCTATGAGCTCTGGACGATAACTTGAGGCCACAAAGATGGTCGGTATGAACTCTGTAAAAAAAGGACTGTAAGGAGTAAATTGCATAATGTCCATTGTAAACTTCGTAGATTTACTGTCTTAGTTTTTAAATTTTTTGTTTATATTTACCTTAAGAACTGTCTTTGTCTATGAATGAGAGATCACCATATTTGTGTAATCCTAATAATCAAATGACAGGAATACTGTGTTTGATCAATGTAAATCTGTAAAGTACTCAATCCCATAATGTTAACGGCGACATGTGATTCTTGGTAATCTCCTTGATTTCCAAGATTCCCATGGAAGGCAGTGTAACATTATGTGATTGCCTTATCATTTTAAATCATTCACTAATCGAGCAGTCGCTCGGCAACAGCTACAGTTAGCAAATAATGTTGCGAGAATGTAAAAGGTGAACGACCTGTGACGTAACTTGTTTATTGTCGAAGCGCCGTCAGAGAAGCAGTGAGTTATTGACTTTGAAAACCGCAGCGCGAAAAACGGACAGAAGAAGAACACTTTTACACTTTTTTTTTATGTACGAGATATTCTCGATGAACAGTTACTCATTCTTCTCTTGTCTCTTGTAACTTGTGTCGTACGCGCATGTCTTGCCGCCGTATTATTATCGTTAAAAATATATTGTTTTAGTGTAAAGTAAATGTGTAATACCAAAAGTGCCTAGCAGTAGGTTTATTGTGCGACGTGTATGTGAAAACGTCAAAGGAATTGTTTTCATTACGAGAAGTGCCAGTCAAAACGGCATCCATGTTAAATCCTTCGTTGCAGTGTAAGTTCGTCTATTAATTGCCATAAATTCAGAGTTAAATGGAACTGGTGTATGGACTATTTATTTAATATAGAATCTATGTCTCACTTCTTCATGAAGTTATTTAATTTTCTTTATGTTTCTGCGAAATAGAGAGTTCACAGTCACGAATTCTTTCGTCGAGTTCGGACGGAAGTTGCATGCGGCGAAATATTTTCTCCGCGCCATATTCTACTGGTAAATGCATGATAAACTACGGTCCCTTAGGAAATTCATGTTGAGCTATCCAAAAATAATTATATTTTGAATAGGCATTTACTCTCCTCTGCAATGCAACTTCCGACTGATCAGACGATCAAACAAGAAACAGCCGCACACGGTCGGTGTTCGTAAATATCTTTCCACCGCTGATTATAGCTATATGTTATAGCACAAAAGTAAACATATTGTTATAATTAGCGACTACGAAAGGGGACATTTATAACTGTATGAAAAAAAAAGAAAAGAAACTGAAAGGAATAAAAATTTATATAAGATACGTATTGTGGGAATATTCATAAAGAATTGTAGCTAATCTTGTGCTTTTTATTTGTTACATGGCATCAAACACCTTTCAATAAAATTTCCATTGAGCGAAAGAAACGAGATATTCAGAGTAAATTACGGAAGAGAAATTATTTTTTTGGAACCGAATTTGTGCGAAAATCTAGTTGCAACGCCCAAGGCAGTCATCAGTAACGTAAGTTAAAATTTTGTTAGCTGTAGCCAAGCTTCCTTAATTTCAGCCGACATTAATCAATTTGTGACGATCTTTATTAGTCGCAGTAAAATTCGCTTTGAATTCAGTAGATTGCATTTAGTAGATTAGTAATTTCTTCAAGTATTGTTTAAATTCCATTGTTGTGTATTACATATCATTTGTTTTTAAATGTTCGCTGCCTGTTCACGGAGCTGACAAGCCTTAGTTTTCATTTATTTTGAACAGTGTGCAGCCATACTTTCTTTACAGTCCAGATTAGTCTCTTGTTCTCGTGACGTGCATCTCTCGACATTCCGATCTTGTGACGTAGCAGTGACAACCGACTCGCAACCGATAAATTACATTTCTGTCGACAGCTGACGGCCGTAGCTGTAACGAACTTCATTGACTTACTGTTTGTAAATAAGTGAGCTATGGCAGACGATAAAATGTCATCACTATATTCAAATGAACAGAATGAAACGAGTGAAGTGTCGCGTCGCTTACCGTCCCGCGTAGGGCTGAGACACCAATTGAAACAATTGTAGAAAGTGAAGTGGGAAATCTTATGGACTTATGATGCCTCACACCATAATGTTACCGGTACTGAACTAGACAATGCCAGCATAGTTTCTGCCACTTGTAGTCGTAGCCATATACCGGTTACAAGGGAAGCAGGTGAAAGCAATTCAGGAGTAGTGACAGACGATGTATTCAAACAGCTACTGAGTCAAATAAGTCAAATGATGCAGGACGGAAATCGCCAATTGAAAGAGGAAAATCGCCAAATGGTGAATTCCATTAAAAATGATTTGAAAGACGAAAATAGACAAATGTTAGCCTCGCTTGAAGATAAACTTTCTACAGTAAGCGTAGAAATAAAAACTGTTAGAGAAAACGTAGCCAAAGAAGTAGCAAAGCAAGTTAAGGATGCTGTTTCTCAAATGCGAAGTGGAATAATTTTCGAACTGAACGACACTTGAGCTACCATGCAAAGCGAGACAACTGACATCCGAAACGCAACCAATAATCTTGACTCCACCGTAACCACGGTTAATCACAGATTAGACAGAGTAACTACGCAGGTAGAAAAACTAACCGAGGGAATGTCAAACTTGACTCCGGAAACGGAAACGAAAGTAAAGGAGACGCTAGATAGTCATGAGAGAGAATTTAGAGAAAAGTATGAGAACTGGATTGTTGGAAAGGACAAATTTGTCGAAGATAAAATTAACAAAGACCTAGTAGAGACTGTGAAAGCAACCACTCTTGGTATCTTGTCAGCTCCTGGAAGCTCCGGAGATACCGTAATGTCTGAACTCGGTAGCATTAGGCGTACCCTTCAGCAAGAATTACCAAATTGGAAGCAAGAGGTAACGGAACAGGTAAATAACCTGAAGGCACAAGTGAGTAGTAGTTCCCGAATACAGAGACCGAATTATCCTAACTCTTTAGCCTCAGAGGAAGAAGATGAATTATTTCGGCAATTCCGAATACCTGTTGTATCTAATGAACACACTTCACCACCACATATTCCAGTTAGTCACCGAAACCAAGAATCTGACTCAGTAGCAAAAATGATGAAGGAAGAAAGCATGATAAAGCATCGAGTTTTTCAAACCTTTAACCCGGAAAAACGAAATATCCACCCAATTGTTTTTCTTCGTGGATTCTCTGGCATTTTTCCAAATTCGTGGACTGATAGACAGCGTATCCAATTTGTTACCGGATATATAGGTGGCGAATCGGCAATATGGGGAACCGAAATGGTTGATAAGTGTCGAACATATGAGGAGTTTGAGCACTGTTTCCTCAGCAAATTTTGGAGCGAAGGTGTTCAGAAGCGCCTTCGTAAAGAAGTCTATAATGCAGAACGATTTGACCCCAGGAATAGTAGCCTGAGAAAGTACTTCGAAAAATATCTTGGCAAAATCAGGTATTGGGATAACCCTATCAATAGTAAAGATGTAATTATGATTCTCAACTCTAAATTACCCATTTCGATTCGTGAAAAGCTGATAGCCATACCAGATGATGATCCAGATACCTTTCTGTTGATATTACATTCCCTAGACCTGATCTATGAGGACATGAGAGCTAACAAACCGCGGAATACTCCGCACAATTCTTGGCCACAACATTACGAGAGTAACGGCTATGAAAAGCCAGGGAACGGTTACAAAAATAGTAACGATTGGCGAAACGGAAATAAAGGCAATGGGTATCCGCACAAAAGGAATAGATACAATCAACACAACCGATTCAATCCCGTGTATAACACGACTGGTAACCAGTACGGCAATCAATCGTACAAGCAGAATTTTGGAAACGGTTTCAGTCAAAAAGGTTGGCAACAGCAGAGCGGATCGCAATGGAATGCACCGTACTCGCGCAGCCAACACTCAAATTACGGGCAGCAACAAACAGCTGATAACGCCCACTCATACCAATACAGCTCCGCGCCTAGTAAAAATCAAGCGCAGGGAATGCGCAGAAACACACAGTTTAACGGCAAACCACAGTGTGAAGGTGGATTTCACAGTAACAATTCCGGAAATCATAATAGTAATAAAAATCATCAGACCCCGCGAAGGCATTACAATCCCCCTGTATTTTTCGCAAACGCGGAAGACAGTAACACGTATTGGACACCAGAACAAACGCAGCAACATTTTGACACAAGGTTTGTGCATAACAGTAATTTTGCTCCTCAGTGTTCTCATAATGTCAGATTGGTCGAACTTTCTAATGATGATGGCCAATCAAAACCACACAAACAGGAAAACTAAGTTCAGCATCTGAAAGCTCCCTAAGTGATGCTGTGAGACAGAATGGGGGCGACCACTTCGACGGAGAGACTAACCATGACGTACTTGTACTGAGATACAATGACGGGATTGACATGAGACAAGAATTATTACAAGAGAAAGAGACGACTGACGGTGATGAACCGATAGATGACCAAGTGCAAGCTATGACAAAACTTCCTATAGCCGGAATTTTGACGACTGTAATCCTAGATACAGGTGCAAATATTAATGCTATGTCCTTATGTTTCTACAAGCAAATTAGTACATTAATTAAAATTCCATCATTACCCGACCAAGGATGTTCAATAACAGGAGCCATCGGCTCCCAGACACAAAAGGTCAGTATACAAGCTTGGGTACCACTGGAGAGTCAATCAATACCCATAAAACGTATTTTCCTCGTTGTCAAGAATTTGGCAGTGCCATGTCTCTTGGGAATGGATTTTCTACGACATAGAGCCCGAATAGATCTTTATATAGGCATTTGCACACTGTTAGTACAGCAAACAGAAGTTGCACTGGAGTTAGTGAAAGAAAGAGTAAAAAACTTTGGCACTTGTAATAGCATTAGATTACAAAGGATAGGCAGAAAACCTCCTTGTCATAATCATTTCAATTTGTTTTATGGTAACTGTGATACATTTAATGATACAGTAACAGTCAGTGACTTACCCTCTCAGCAGGAAATAACCAATAAGACTACAGAATCAACAGAGTTATCCAAACCTCAGCGACAGGAATTATTCAGTTTGTTGTCACACTATATCAACGTGTTTTCAAAATGACCCGGTATTATAAAAGACTATGAATATACTATGGAAGTGGTGCCGCACCAAACTTTCTGTCGCACGACATATCCCATACCGTATGCAAGAAGGGAAGCAGTTCGTAATGAAATTAAGAAAATGTTGAACTGGAAAGTCATAGAGTATTCTAATTCACCAAATAGTAGCCCCTGGTTGACGATTTTGAAACAGGATAACACCGTACGACTCGTACTTGACGCACGAAACATAAATAAAATTGTTGTGCCAGTACGAACGAGACCTGAAGCGATTGAAGAACACCTCCAGAGATTTTATGGAATTAAATATTTGAGTAGCATAGATTTGAAAATGTCATTTTGGCATGTGAGACTAAATCTTAACTCACGAAAATATACGGCATTTATATTCGCTGGCAGATCCTATCAATTTCAGGTCATGCCTTTTGGATTGAATGTTAGTTCTGGAGTATTCATCTCTGCCTTAGATCATGTTCTTGGTCCAGATCTTATTGATGAAGTCACTCTCTACGTTGATGATCTTTTAATTGCCACTAAAACCTGGGAAGGCCACGTTGAACTAATACAGAAAGTGTTTCAGCGATTCCTGAAATACGGAGTCACTGCCAACTTGCAAAAGTCACACATTGGCCGAGCCAAAATCAAATTCTTAGGACACGTCATTTCATCTGACGGAATCCATCCTGATCCGGCTAAGCTAAGTGCAATTAAAAATTTTCCTATCCCGTCTTCAAAACGACAACTTAAAGGTTATCTTGGACTCACTTCATTCTTCAGAAGATTTTTACCAAAGCAAGTAATGAACAACCCTGATTTATTGAAACTGTTAAAGAAAAATACTCAGTGGAATTGGACTGACGACTGTCAAAAGGCATTCCTCGATATCAAAGAAGCTTTGTTAAATAGCAACATTCTTTATCATCCAGATATGGATAAGGAATTTTGTGTGTGATCTGACGCAAGTTGTCAGGGATTAGGCGCATGTCTCTTCCAGGTCCATGAAACCAATGGAAAACCAGACATCAGAGTAATTAGTTTTGCTAGTAGGGTTCTTACAGAAACTGAACGATCCTATTCTGTTACTGAGTTGGAAGCTCTTGCAGTAGTTTGGGCTTTCAAGAGATTCAACTACTACATCAATGGCAAGAAAATCAAAGTCTATTCTGATCATCAGGCTCTTAGTTTTCTTCTGACGTGTAAACTCCTACATCCTCGCTTAACGAGGTGGTGTCTTTTCTTACAGGAATATGACTTCGAAATAATCTACATAAAAGGCAAAGATAACATTATTGCGGATGCTCTATCTCGCATGCCTGAAGGCTCTTCGGACAGTACTGAACTTTTGGAACAAATGTCTTTTGATGAAGGATCCAATACATCGGAAATATTTTCTTGATCTTTGTAACCAGATTGTCCAATTGCAAGAAACTGATCCAAAATGGAGAGGTGTGAAACAGATCCTCGAAACTAATCCTACCCATTGCATGTGCAAATATTACAAATTGCATAATCAAGTTCTTTTCCACCGAACATCACTGTCATCAGAAAATTGGCTAGTATGCATTCCGCAGGAATATGTAGAACACTTACTCTGGTATACACATATTTCGTGGGGACACTTTGGTCCAGAAAAGTGTAAGCGTAAAATAGCAAAGTACTGCTACATCGCTAACCTTCATAGCAGAATTCACAAGCTCTTGAAACACTGTATCATTTGTCAAAAGGCAAAACCTTTTAATCTTTCGAATATACTGCCTTTGAATCCTATTATCACAGAGAAACCTAGACAAATCCTAGGCATAGATTTGGCAGGAGCCCTCCCACGAGATCGTGGAGGACTAAGGTATCTTGTAGCTGTCATTGATCTATTTACCAAACATTTGAGATTGTACGCTATGAGATCTGCAAATACTCAACTAATCATCAATAGTTTAGAACGTGACTACTTTCCTAGATTCGGAAAACCCGAATCAATTCTCTCAGACAATGGATTTAACTTTGTCTGCAAAAGATGGAGACTTTTTCTTGCTAGTCATCAAATTAGGCAAATCCTTATCTCCAAGTTTAGACCGCAGTCGAACCCGACTGAGCGGGTGTTCAAGGAGTTGTTTTATTCGTACTTATATACCAAATCAGCAGACTCGCTGGGTTGACTTTGTGTCACCTTTCAAGGATATTATGAATAATCTACCACACCTGTCTACTGGATTCACTCCGAGTGAGTTGATGTCTTCAGACCAAGAGAAAAATGAATGGGTCAATTCAATTCCTAAGTGTAACAACACAAGTGCTAGTTTAGACGCCAGAATAAGACAAGCTCTAACAACGTTGACCACCCAAGCCAATTTACGCAAGAAGGCGTATGACAAACATATTAATAAGGTGTTAACTTATAAAGTAGGCGAAAAGGTCTTGCTAAAAACACACTTTAAACCATCGTTGCTCTTACACAAAAATCTAAAATGGCAAAGTCTTTTTGAGGGACCTTACATACAGGTTGTTATCTGATTTCTGATCCCGCAAATGGAAAAATAAAAGGGTTATACCATCACTCTGATCTTAAAAAATATCATGCTACAGAATAAGTCAAAAGGAAAGCTTTATAATGGCAAGAGAAGGTTAGCCGCTAGTGACTAAGTGACAACTGATCTGACTCCGTAAAAAAATAAAAATAAAAAAAAAATAAAAAAATAAAAAAATGCTTAGAATAAATTACACGACAGTGAGTCTATCTTGCTATACAGCAGAGAATTTAAAATATGTTACCTTGGGCCATAATTTAAGTACAGACAAGCTGATAAATAATAAAAAAAAAGTTCTTGTTTAACAAAGAAAGTGATCAACTCCAAGAACTCTAGTTTTAAGATTTAGTTTTAAGGAGATAATATTTAAGAGAGAAAAATGAAATATAAAGCGAAGGATGTGCCTAACAAGCCGGCTTCTGCGATATGAAATGCTAAAGAAGTGAAAATAAAACATAGTGTGTAAGAAATTTTTTTTTTTTTTTAGGTTCAAGGAGCAATGATCGAGAAATGAAATTTATTTTCGTCAAGGACAAGGGTCGCTTGACAATTATTGGTTCCTGATCCCACTAAAAAGGAAGACAAGTAACTAGTTTCTAAGTCAGCTATGTCTAGATTAAGTTCTAATGTACACAGAGATCTGGAACAGGTTCATCTCTGCATTAAAATAACGTAATGTTTACGAAGCATGTGAGTTACTTGCAAGTACCAACATGGCCACGAAAGCGCTATCCTTCAGCTAGATAAAAAAAAGTAGCATTAATTGTAATTGCAATAGGCAGGTCAGATACATTAAAATCCATAAGTGAAATAAATACCAAGTATAAGAGCGTAAGTGGCAAGGACAAAGCAATAATGACTTAAGGTCACATATAGAGGTCAATGCAGTGTAGCGCAAGCAGGCGTCAAGGCGAGAATAAAATGACAATGAAACGGATGGCAAAACAACGCAACTAGTTCTTAATTGGAGCGCGTACGCAGACGTACGGCGCAAAGGAAAATTCATTTCTAAGTCATAAGGAACAAGGAGTTGTTTGCTTGATTTCTTCTTCTATGTACTATTACATCTATGTCTTTCTTCTGAATTTGTGTAAATATCCTAACCCACCTAAACCCGTCCCGTAGACTTGACGTCACAGATTGAGAAATGCGGTTGACGTGGAAGGCTGGTTTGGCATACGATTTTCAAAAGGAAACGCGTGAACGAAATCAGGAAAAGCTAGTTTTGAAATGTCTTTATTTTTCCTTTTAAAGTCAATCCGAGACGCAAACCGAGATCGCGATAAGGAATTTGAATATTTTCTTGAATGGTGTTCTGTTCTCACGTGAGAGGGCGATCAAATGTGGCTGATTGATCCTCATCTAGTAAAGAGGAAATTTTTGTTGAAATGACAGTGATAACTTTAATGAATCTAATACATAAAAAGAACGATTCAAATGAATTAAAATAATAATAATAATAATTGCTAACAGATCGGAGAATCTAATGTATTGTGACTGTGAACTAAAAGCATAATTAGTCTTAGAGAAAGATGATGAACAATGTAAAGCGAAATGTTAAAGATAGTTACCAACAAGTAACAGAAATTGAAATGGACATGATAATCACATGTTCTGGACATGACCAACACTATTAACCTTTATAACACAGCAATCCACAGCCTTCTATATAAAAAATAACTGATTTTATTAGATCTTGAAGTAATGCACGTAAAAATTTTAGCATTTTCAACCACTGTAGATTATATTTAAAAAATAAAATAAACTACTTCCCATGTGAGTTTATAAGTGATAGGAAAATTGCAAATTTTATAATGAGATAAAAATCCGAAAATGTGAAAAAAAATCCATTCTAACTCCTGTTAAAGGACATAGTGATGTTCATAAATTTAATACGTATGAGACTGTACTATTTACACAGTTTTATTAAATCATTCGTAATTTTTAACTCAGTTGTCTTCATTTTAATCATTAATGCAAGTGCACAGTGCTACAGCAAGGTAACATGGAAGGAGTCCAGCACTTGCATCATACACCACCTCAAGACCACGCAAGGTCGTGCATTTGCGTCATTAACAGTTTAAATGATGATGAGACAACCCTAACTGGCCCTCACCCCACCACTATGTCCAGTACTCCTAATGCCACTGAGTGCCTGGGATGTGTGCTCCTTCATACAGAGGACAGTTGATGTTTAACACAGTGCCTGCTGCCAGTTGCAAATGGCCATTGTCAATGTTCACTTTGTAGTACTGATGTCAAATGCAAGCACTGATAGTCAGACACAGACAGTTTATACAAATGATATGACAACAAGGCTTAACCCTTTTTTGTACTTCAGTGATTTCACTTTGTAATCTCTGTTGTAAAGGTGAAACTTGTACTTATGGCAATAAGTAAAAAAACAAATGGTAAAACATTCTGTTCATATTAATTTTACTTTTCAGCAAATAAAGTAGATGATGCAACAGCTTTTGGCAGAATACGATAGGGTTTTTCTGCACATTGAAACTGTGGAAGATTGCTCACACAAAAAGTCTTTCCCAAGTATTCTCTTATTGTCTGTCAAATACGACTTCTGCCGTTTTTGTTCATTTACCAGATTTATTTTTTATTTATTTACCTTAGGCTAGATCTCATTCTTTACCAATGCTTGCTTAATTTCCTAAGCACTTCCTTCTTAATTTCCTCTACCATATATATATTAACAGGAATTACAAGTAAATTCATAGTTACAGCACAACATGTTATTCGGGCTTCCCCAAGTCCCAAAAAATAATTGCACAGTAAGTGATCTAAGTAACTTTCAGCCCATACTGCACTTTTTGACTCTTTTAATTGCTCTGAAAGTCGATTGATGATCTTATATTTCCGGATTTTTTCCCACATTTAAAACCTGACACTAATTTTTAATAATAATTACCTGCTTACTGTAGCCAATTGATGATGCAAGTTAAAATTACAATTTAAAATTATGTATATAGAGTGGTCAGAAGCAATCTGAAAATGTTGGCTGTGCTGAGAATTAATTGTTAAGACAAATATTTGATCTGTTGGCCATTTCCAAAATATTTAGCACTGGAGTTACCCAATCAGCTCATTGAGCATGCAATTTCAAGCAGCCTGTCAGGGACAGTGTCACCAAACTTGTTCTTCATTTGGTTTCCTTATATTGAACACATTTAGCTTTTGTTCACCCAGCTTAAATTTATCATTTCAGAAAAAGGCACATTTTAACAGGTACTGAGCACCTGAAGAAGTGGTAATTCATGGGCCCACAGATATCTGTGCACCTGCAAAAAGTTTTAGCTCTTGCAAGTGCTTGAATTCACATGCACAACAGCCCCAATATTAGAAATATGTTCTTGGAATTACTTCTGTAGAATGATAAAATGTGTTATTGGTTTGTGATTTTGAAGCAAAACACTAAAATACAATTGTTATTTGACTCTTATCAAGGAAAATTGTTGGTTATCCATCACAGTTTGGCAACAACACTTGTTATCATCTCCTGAGGAGACTATATCATATAGTTCATGACATCAAGACATAGGTTTCCTTACTATTCCTGAAGTGAACGTCCAGATATGCTACAAGTGGTCCTGTGTGGCTTAGTTTCTTTCAAACCTGACAATGAGATTACTGGCTAGCATTTATTTCCTGTTTGTGTCTCTGAATTTAGTATTAGCATCAGCTAATTATTACTTGGCAAAGCAAATCAAAGAACTCATAATGGCAGCACCACTATGTTTACACAAGAGAAATAGTGGAGCAATGTCACACCCTCCATGTCTGCATCTGCCACTGAATTAAATGCCCACACAGAACAAGAGCACAAACAGGAAGAACACTATATTCATCTTAATCAAAATATCCACGGGTATGCTGCCGGTCTATAGTGTCCAACGGGCACAATATTTCGGCGATCATACATGTCGCCATCATCAGGTGAACTGACGGACAGAGCTCCTGTGAACGTGCCGGCACGGAGATCCGTACGCTATGGCTGCTCGGAGGGAACTGGGTTCGGCGGCCGATTTAAATACCCTCCGCCCGCGGCGCGCTCCCTCCGCCGTCCGCGCCCCGCGCCACGGTCGCGCGGTGGAACAGATTGCGACGGCGTCTGAGATGACGTCGGTGTGATGGCTCTGTCCGCCGTGATCGTCACAACTATACGTTTGCTCGATTTACTCTTGACTAACCCGATCGCTGGTTCCCAAGCCTTGATAAGATTATAGCCACAGTCACGGTTTATGAGGTCGTCATTGGTGCGAATTTCGATGGCCTCTCTAACAACGCTGTCCCAGTATCTCGACGTCTGTACCAGAATCCTCGTGCGGTCATACTCCATGGCGTGATTTTCCGACAAACAATGTTCAGCGACCGCCGACTTGCTCGGATACATCATTCGAGTGTGCCTCTGGTGTTCACGGCATCGATCCTCGACGGTACGCATCGTCTGACCAATATACGACTTGCCACATTGACACGGAATCTGGTACACGCCGGCCTTCCTCAAACCGAGGTCATCTTTGGCGCTCCCCACCAGTGCACGAGTTTTATTTGGAGGACAAAACACAGTTCCGACCCGGTGTTTCTTCAGAATGCGGGCGATTTTCCCCGAGAGTGCGCCTGTGTATGGAATAAATGCAGTGCCTACCTCCTCCCTCGTGACTTCATCCATCTCAACAGGTTGTGCTGCAGTGGTTGGGCGGAGAGCACGTTGAATCTGCCACTCTGAGTACCCATTTTTTCGAAATACAGTTCTCAGATGTTCCAATTCCTGGGGTAGACTCTCTGCGTCAGAGATAGTGCGCGCCCTATGTACTAGAGTTTTAAGTACCCCATTCCTCTGTGAAGGGTGGTGGCAGCTGTCTGCGTGCAGATACAGATCAGTGTGCGTAGTCTTCCGATACACCCCATGACCTAGGGTGCCGTCAGCCCTTCTCTTGACCAAGACGTCAAGGATAGGTAATTTACCCTCTGTTTCAGTCTCCATAGTGAATTTTATGTTGGGGTGTATGGAGTTTAGATGTGTAAGGAAGTCAAGGAGTTTATCCATGCCATGTGGCCAGATGACTAACGTGTCGTCCACGTAACGGAAAAAGCAAGTAGGTTTCCATACGAATAACGACAGGGCTTCCTCCTCGAAGTTCTCCATGTACAAATTCGCTACCACCGGTGAGAGTGGGCTACCCATGGCGACTCCCTCCGTTTGTTCGTAGTATTCTCCATTAAAAAGAAAATAAGTGGAAGTCAAGACATGCCTAAAAAGTTCAGTGGTCTTCTCGTCAAACTTCTGACTAATCAATTCTAGTGACTCTCGCTGGGGTACCCTCGTAAACAAGGAAACGACGTCAAAACTCACCATGATATCTGACTCATCCAACCTGAAGCTATCAAGGCGTTTAACAAAATCCACGGAATTATGGATGTGATGAGGGCATTTACCCACATAAGGACTTAATGTTGTTCCAAATTTTGCTAAGGTTATGCATCACATCGATTCTGCAGCAGCTAAGAGAATCAAGAAACAAGCCAGCCTCGCATTGGTACGTGAGAGAGTGCAATTCACCCGCCGGAGCCTTGAGTTTATCTCACAGGAATTACTCAAACTACATTTGCAATTGGCTAGTAAGTTCACTTCTTGTTCCTGGGATTGGATTGATGGTGTCACCTGGGTGTCAGCTGATTCCGCCCATAAGAAGGCTACGGGACGTCAAACAGCTAAGTTCTCACGTCTCCTTGACAAACCATCTCTGCAGGTTCCGTGCAAGACTGTCATCAATTTGAGTAGCATGGTGTTGAGTGATGATGCGGTCTCGGTTTTGCAGAAAGGTCTCAACTTCGCTCCCACCCCCAAGTTCACTCCGGTCGCAGAAATTGTTAGTGCTGTTGAACAGGTTGCAGCTCGACTTCCGCCAGAATCAGCCGAGGAAATACGTCATGAAACTTGTCGTGCGTTGACGAAATCCAAGCCGATGAAGTCAAATATCAGCAGTAAAGAGAGGGCGGCCATTCGTGATCTGAGGGAGCGCTCTGAAATTGTTGTCTTACCGGCTGACAAAGGCAGTGCTACAGTTGTTGTCTCCCATAAGGACTACACTGATAAGATGCAGAGCCTGCTAAATGACGATTCCTACCGGAAGATCAGCGTTGACCCTACAAAGAAGGTGGAGAACAAGACGAGGGCGCTTCTCAACGACGCAGATTTACCGGAGGGTGACGCTAAGAAATTGTTACCCCAAGGTCCGGTACCGCCTAGACTATATGGACTCCCGAAGGTTCACAAAGAGGGGGTACCATTACGCCCCATTGTCAGCAACATCAGGGCACCTACATATTTGTTGGCCAAATACCTGACGGGAATATTATGTCCTTATGTGGGTAAATGCCCTCATCACATCCATAATTCCGTCGATTTTGTTAAACGCCTTGATAGCTTCAGGTTGGATGAGTCAGATATCATGGTGAGTTTTGACGTCGTTTCCTTGTTTACGAGAGTACCCCTGCGAGAGTCACTAGAACTGATTAGTCAGAAGTTTGACGAGAAGACCACTGAACTTTTTAGGCATGTCTTGACTTCCACGTATTTTCTTTTTAATGGAGAATACTACGAACAAACGGAGGGAGTCGCCATGGGTAGCCCACTCTCACCGGTGGTAGCGAATTTGTACATGGAGAACTTCGAGGAGGAAGCCCTGTCGTCATCCGTATGGAAACCTACTTGCTTTTTCCGTTACGTGGACGACACGTTCGTCATCTGGCCACATGGCATGGATAAACTCCTTGACTTCCTTACACATCTAAACTCCATACACCCCAACATCAAATTCACTATGGAGACTGAAACGGAGGGTAAATTACCTTTCCTTGACGTCTTGGTCAAGAGAAGGGCTGACGGCACCCTAGGTCATGGAGTGTATCGGAAGACTACGCACACTGATCTGTATCTGCACGCAGACAGCTGCCACCACCCTTCACAGAGGAATGGGGTACTTAAAACTCTAGTACATAGGGCGCGCACTATCTCTGACGCAGAGAGTCTACCCCAGGAATTGGAACATCTGAGAACTATATTTCGAAAAAATGGGTACTCAGAGTGGCAGATTCAACGTGCTCTCCGCCCAACCACTGCAGCACAACCTGTTGAGATGGATGAAGTCACGAGGGAGGAGGTAGGCACTGCATTTATTCCATACACAGGCGCACTCTCGGGGAAAATCGCCCGCATTCTGAAGAAACACCGGGTCGGAACTGTGTTTTGTCCTCCAAATAAAACTCGTGCACTGGTGGGGAGCGCCAAAGATGACCTCGGTTTGAGGAAGGCCGGCGTGTACCAGATTCCGTGTCAATGTGGCAAGTCGTATATTGGTCAGATGATGCGTACCGTTGAGGATCGATGCCGTGAACACCAGAGGCACACTCGACTGATGTATCCGAGCAAGTCGGCGGTCGCTGAACATTGTTTGTCGGAAAATCACGCCATGGAGTATGACCGCACGAGGATTCTGGTACAGACGTCGAGATACTGGGACAGCGTTGTTAGAGAGGCCATCGAAATTCGCACCAATGACGACCTCATAAACCGTGACTGTGGCTATAATCTTATCAAGGCTTGGGAACCAGCGATCGGGTTAATCAAGAGTAAATCGAGCAAACGTATAGTTGTGACGATCACGGCGGACAGAGCCATCACACCGACGTCATCTCAGGCGCCGTCGCAATCTGTTCCACCGCGCGACCGTGGCGCGGGGCGCGGACGGCGGAGGGAGCGCGCCGCGGGCTGAGGGTATTTAAATCGGCCGCCGCCGCGACCGAACCCAGTTCCCTCCGAGCAGCCATAGCGTACGGATCCCCGTTCCGGCACGTTCACAGGAGCTCAGTCTGTCAGTTCACCTGATGATGGCGACATGTATGATCGCCGAAATATTGTGCCTGTTGGACACTATAGACCGGCAGCATACCCGTGGATATTTTGATTGTCAAATACGCCGGGAGAAACTCAAGAATCACACTATATTCATCTTATTTTTGCAAATCATAATGCTTTATTAGCAGTATCCATAAAACTACCTTCTATGGTGATATCGCTATCTTTCTCAATTGTTTGTAAGTTCATCACCTGTAATTTCAATCATGGACAATTATGACAACTCTTTGTTTGAATACATGCTGACTGGTATTATATTGTCAGTTTCTTCATTCATCAAAGCATCACTCTTCCAATAGTATCCAAGCTCTTTTTAACAAGACATACCACTTTCCTACAGCCTTTTAATGTCACTGCATCAAAAGCACAGGCTATTATTTTTTTTTTTTTTTTTTCAACTCTGAGAGTGATATGCTTCAAATATTGCAACTATGGATATTACTCTTTGCAAGATCCCAGATCAGTTGCATTAGATTTAGGTCTGGACAGTATGGTACACAGTCAGAGAGGAACAAACCATTTTTACTGCAAAATTGTGTCAGCGGAATGAACAGGTGCAGCTTTTCATAGATCTGAATCATAAAATATGTCATTACTGACCAGTGAGGACTGAATTTTGTTTTTTGGCAAACCAGCTTTATTCTTCTGCTTCTTGTGGTATGGAGTATTGTAAAATAAACAAATAAAATAAAAAAACACTGCACTTCTAAGAGGTAAAACTGGAATAAGCTGGGCCTGTACATATCTTTTTTAAATTTTTGCTATCCATTTCGGTATGTCACTGAAATTAATTTCATTACCTGGCATGGGCAATGATTAAATGTTGACTGGCACTTTTGGCTGGCAGCACTCTTTGCACATAGTCAATGAGCTAACATGTATAAATAAAGCACTGGTCACCCAAATTCAATAGCTTTATCTAAATAAATAAAAATCAATTGTCACAAGTGTGGAAGATTGCCACTTGAGAATGGCTTTATTAATTTGGCTGATTTTTTTTTTTTTTTTTTAATTGTGTTTTTAACTGGCAGGGCAAGGTTTTTATGAAAGAGAAAATCCACTGGAAAAGTCAGAAATTTGGATGGTATTTTTGGGTGAAAGTGCCAATGAAAGAAATGTGACGGTCATTTTGACACTTCTGCTGTCACATGTTTTCATACAAAACAATTGTAACATTCAGTTTGACAGTTCTGCTGTTGCATATTTTCATAACAATTGCAAAGAAACAATACAACTGAAAGTGAAAGAATTTTCAGCAAGCTGTCTGTGGTGATCATATCTTTGGCATGTTTCAAAGATTGAATTCATGTCCATTGTTGGTAATTTGGGGTTTCCCAAACATCCAATTGGTTTCAGTTTGCAGTTAATTTCTTTGGAAAAAATGCCAGCAGTTGGGCGTATACACAACACACACCAACTACAAGATCGTCAAGTCAATGAGACTGGCAAAGAGTGTAGACAGTGTTTGGAGGCAAATCGAATAAGAATTTCTAAAGTGTGGTCCATTATGACTCCTGAACAAAGAATTCTGATATATTTTATTTTAATAAATTCATCATCTTACTGAAATTGTTTTCTTTCAGTTAACCCAAATTCAAGGAAAGATTCAGTTGATGGATCTGTTCTTGACCACTTAACAACAAGCCTTATCCATTAAACATATAGACATGTTATACAATAAACACTTTCTGTGAAACTGGCTGCGAGAAAGAAAATGCTAAACTGTGCTTTGAAAATGTGTGGTTTGGTTTCCTTTGCAGAGTCATTTTTAACAGAAAAGGCTGACTTTATAATTCCACCTGTTCACAGATTAAAACCATGCAAAACACTGTTGTTTAAAACTACTATCCTCACAGATCCAGCAGCTGGGAAAGTCTCTCTCATACCCCATGTATTAATGAATCCAACTGATTTACCCATTCATTTTGACTTCTTTTCTCGAACAAGGTTCTGTTTGCAATAATAATAAAAAAGGCCTGAGAGAGGGTGGATGAGGAGATGGACAGAGAAGGGGGAGGAAATGAATGTAAGGAACGGGGAGGAAGATATGGACAGAGAGATGAAGGAGGAGGAGATGGATAGAGAGAGTGTGGGATAAGAGATGTACAGGGAGTGGAGAGAAGGTGACGGACAGAGACAGAGGGGAGGAGGAGAAGATGGTCAGACAGAGGGGGGAGGAGGAGAGTGATAGAGAGGAGGGAAAAGAAGGAGATTAGGATGTATATCTGACTCCCACACACATTTTGCAACTGCAAAGCATTGCTGGATTAATTAGTTGCTTCATAAAAACTGTATAACATGTAGCCTTTTTGGAACTACTGTACCTTCTGAAACTTCCTGGCAGATTAAAACTGTGTGCCCGACCGAGACTCGAACTCGGGACCTTTGCCTTTCGCGGTCAAGTGCTCTACCAACTGAGCTACCAAAGCACGACTCACGCCCGATACTCACAGCTTTACTTCTGCCAGTACCTCGTCTCCTACCTTCCAAACTTCTGGAAATACCTACATTCCAACCTTCTGGAAATACTGTACCTTCTCTTGATTGCATGTGACTCATTTATTCTACCAATTAAAACTAAACCCCATAGATTGTGCAGCAAACCTTTGTACTCAAACACAAAGGCATTTTTCATGATCACCTTCCATTGTTTCACAATGAGGTAACAACATGCAATAGTTTCAACTGGTATGTGTCTGAACCTAGTCATAGAGCTAAGATGGTGCCTGCTACATCCAGGTCTATAGATTGCTTCATTGAATAATACATTCTGATGATGACGATCATCATCATCATCATCATTATTATTATTATTATTATTATTATTATTATTATTATTATTATTACTATTATCATTTTCTATCACTGCAGTTGTACCAACCTATGACATGGTTGGCTGAGAATGTTTCATAGGAATTTACTTGCGTGAACTTTTTATGTGTCTTGGTTGTCATTTGTTATATCACACATTCTGAATGTTAGAACTCTAAGTATTTTCCCAGTCATTCATAATGTTGCTGTCTGTGATCTTAAAACCACACTTAAAAATCAGTAGGAAATGTAATGACCTTCAGAGATTTGTTTCACTGCTTTGTCACCAGGCTATATTCATGATGGTGCTGAACTTTATCATTCTTTGTGTTTTCTTGTAATAACTGTTAGCCTCTAGTAAAAAATAGATAAAACTAATTTGGATGTATCCTCTGTGCAGACTAAAATGTAAGCTGCTTTCTTCTTAATAAAGCTCACGTCTCAACGTGCTCCTGCAATTTTGTAGTTGTCTAACTCATTAATGGGAATAGCTGGATAGTGTAATTCAAGTGTGGCCCATGGAATATAAGTTTCATATGAAGCTGCTTTCAGGAAGTTCTTTGACGAATGAGTCTTCTAAAAGAATATATGTTTAGGAATTTAATTTGTTTCTGATTTTCTGCCATCACTGAATTCCTGTGGACTGGTATACCAACAATCTCTGTAAATATAATTTGTTGAATGAACATCCCATTCTGAACAGTACCAGTGAAGGTATGATACACACATCTATGCATTTTTTGCCCTTTTTGACGTGGGACTGAGTAAATCATAAATTGTAGAAATGTACATCTCTGTTTAATAAGTACACAACTGTTATTTGCAACTTTTTTAATGTCTGCTGATAAGATCCTGTACAATGTACACTGTAAATGGCAAAATTTCAGTACAAAATCAGTATGAGGCATAAAACACCAATATTTACACATATGGACAAATAAAAGTTCTCTTAATCATTTCAAAGTATTCAATATTACAGAGTAATTTGCTCACATTTCTTCATACTTACATGATTTGAAATTCAGTGCAAGAGAAATGCAGTTCTACTTGAGCAAGTGAAGGAATTATCTATTATTTCATTGCAGGTGGTAAATTATTCCTGATCCTATAAGAGAAGGCAATGTGGTGAAACCAAAGACCCTACATATTTCAGTTGTTCATTAATATGCGCAACTTGAAGAGCTTCAGCTTTAGTAGCAGTCTCTACCACTTTACTGTCAGTCGCAGAAGGAAACATGGAAGGTTTTAATACTAGCTTGGGAATTTATATTTGATAGGTTATTCATGAAAGTCAGTCGGTGTAAAGGGCTGAATGAGTATCATGAAACCCAATATATAACAACTACTCTATTACTTACACGCAATACATTTCCATACATCAACTGTGCTTATATTTCAATTTCTTTGTGTTTGTAATATATAAATACTTTGAAAAAATTATTATGGAGTAAAATAAGTCTGCAGCAATTCAAAAAGTGAAAGAATTTTTCTGAAATATGATAATTACATATATTGAGTACCACAGGTAGACATGAACATATTAATTTAGCTTCACTATGTACAAGTAATGGAGACATCTGTTTTCTTTTTCCTTCATGCTGCAGACAAACAACTGTTTATTGTGCAAAGACATTTTCTCACTCAAACAGAACAGTAAGCTAACATTATTTATCAGTGCATAAGCTCATTTTATTATGTTTATTAAACAAATAATTATTGGTCTCAGTTACAACTCAACTTGATTTACCAACACAGGTAAATTCACCTTTTAATCTGTACAGAAAATTGTGACTAGACAGAGTGACT
The DNA here is from genome assembly GCF_023864345.2 of Schistocerca serialis cubense. NCBI lineage: Eukaryota > Metazoa > Arthropoda > Insecta > Orthoptera > Acrididae > Schistocerca > Schistocerca serialis. Next base: position 159,203,311 of record NC_064638.1, read on the forward strand.
TACAAGCAATGACAAAAATACTGAACCCTATTTATGTATATACACATGACACATTTGGCACATTAAATTTAATATTTAAAAAACTGGAGCTGCTGCTGAAATGTCAATGTTAAACTTGTTTTCTCTCATTCAGACAACCATCCACATAAAAAAGCACCACTCGGAACAACACACGTAAGTATTTTCTCACATTTACAATGTCTCTTCCACATGCATTCAAACACTTAAGGAAAATATTCATTCTTCTACACTTAAAGAATACTGACCTATATAAAATATATACATATGATATGTTATAGGTTAATGTCATTTTCTTAAAAATCAAGTCAGACTCTCAGTGCACCAGTGTGCAACACCCACTGTCACACACTCTTCACTAAACCATTGTGACATTTCGTTTCTTCCTGTCTCCGCTGCTGACAGAGCTTAAAGAGCCCTGCAAGCTAGGATTGAAAGGAACCAGCGATCCATTTCTGTGGTAACCTGCCGAAGTTGAGAACGTACCAGGATGGACACCATAAATAGGGCCAGATGAATATACAGCATTATTACTTGCAGTATATGCTGGAAGTGGTGGAACTGGGGGTGGCATTTGGTTACCACCATTGCCTGATGTTACCTCTTCATCAGCTCGTCCTCCGTATGGGCTGTGCCTTCTCTCATGCTCGTGCAGCAGCTGTGATGCAGTCCAGGACTGGTAGGGGCTGAGCGTTCTGCCACCGCGAGTGATCGTGTTGCTTCCACCATTGGATATTGTACTGATGCCACTGACGCTGTTGGTTGACGGAAGGGCGACTACATGTGGTGTCATGTCTCGCTGTTGTTGAAGAAGCTGTTCATGCTGTTGCTGCAACATCTGCTCCTCCTGCTGCAACTGTGACACACTGAATCTCTTCTTTTCTTCAGATATGGTTGCTTCATATTGAGGAGGCATGCTGTCAGGCTGGGGTGGAGGGGCTATTGAATTGTTGCTGTTGCCATTGCTTATGTTGCCTGGTGATGATGGCATAATGGTGACAGGAGTGCTAGGAGAAGTCACTTGCTGTTTACCATTGCTAGTGTGTTTGTCTTTCCCCTTCTGCTTCTTGTCAGAATTGCCATGGCGACGTCGTAGGATGCAAATGTAGCAGTATACAATGAGACAGATGGCCAGCAAAGCCAACCCTCCAACAATGGGCAATATCAGTTCCAGTCCAAAATTTTCTGCTTGGGCTATACCTGGTAACACTGATGCAGCATCTGTATTCTCATTTGGCCATGATGAAATGTCAAAAGTGGAAGTCGGAAGGGTTGTTGGAGGAGGTGGCGGTGGAGGGGGTGATGGTACCATCACATAAACCCAATTTGAAATTGGTCCACTTGCTGGTCCATCAATACTCTCTGCAAATGCTCTCATGCGAATATACAGTGGCAAATCGAGGAGAGAAGGATTTCGAGTGAAGTCCAATGTGAATGTTGTTTCTGATCCTGGAGTTAATGGAAATGGTGTACCGTAGTTCCATATCTGACCAACACTGTCATAGTGTTCTATGATGTCAGAGAGGCTGTGTGCATAACGAATTTCATAGTGTGATACAGGGGTAGAGCCGACGTCTGGTGCTGTCCACGTGAGCCGTGCCTTTAGGTCAGTTGGTATTATTCTTGCTCTCAGGTCTCCAATACGACCCAAAATTGGATCGATACTGATGTCTTCTGGTCCAAACACAGCAGAGATTGGTGGCAGGATCCTCTGGAACGGAGACAGTGGCTGCACAGCAGGGGTGGGCACCACACTGCCACAGCACTCTGAATCTGAAACAAAACAATATATTCAGAGTGATGTGTGAACTTCATATTAAAACAAGATAATTAATGTGATTTCATCTACATATCTAGTTTCTGTCTATCCTTCTTTTATCTGTCTTATTAACTACTCTCTTTGCCACTCATAATTTCTGATGGTTTACAATCATGTCTGCTCCTAGTGTTACATTACTAAGTATCTTCTTATCCTCCACTGGCACTGCCATCCATAATTTGAATCTTGTGTGATTTTCTTATTAATCCTCCAATAGTCCTCTTTCCTCCAACTGTTTCTTCTGTTCACATGGATAACGGAATTTCTGGTTCCAGAAGCTAGGGTTTTCACTAATCTTTTGTTTTATGCAATGCATGCAGCTGCCTATTAAGCAGAAGCTTTTTCTGCCCCTATTTGACTTACTGTTACTTACATGTTTGCTCACTCTATTTCTTCCAAATCTTCCATAACCTGTATACCACTGTTTCCCTCATCTAGCCTCCTTCACCATAGACAGACATCCTTTCCCTTATATTTATTTCTCGCCCTAACGGTTTTCTTTTTATTAATAACTGAATTGTATTATCTTTCTTGAGATATTCACTCTTCCTTTCTTCATAGTTTGTCATCTCTCATCTCATTTTGAATTATCATTGTTGTCCCGCTTCTCTGCTGCTCCAGCTTATAGATGCCTATGGCCATTTGGCCACTCATTTAGCCACAACTAAGTTTCTAACTATGTCCTCTCACAACTTTTTTCCCCCTTCTTTTTTTAATTTTTTTCTTTACCACAACATCACTAACTATGATCCTTCCTGAATCTTTGTTCTGAGTTGTCTATTCACAATTTTTTTTTTACCGCTGAGTTAGTAGTAAATCATTTTTGCTATCTGCTAAGTTTCATTCATCAAAGGTAGAAGGCACAGACAAATATTTTGTCTCATTTATAAAAAATCAGGGCAGACACAGTGGATGTAATAAAATTTATGAAAACCTGTTGCACAAGGAAACAACGTCCCAACTTTTGGCATCAACCTCAGCAGTCAATGTGGAAGACATTCAAGAAGTCAGCATTTCAGACTTAAAATTTAAAAAATCATTGTACATAAAGGGAAAGTACAAGAAGTCAGTAGTTAAATGTAGAAGCAACTAATTTCAGCCTATATCTGGACAACACTGGGATATGGGAGACATGCATGAAGGTGCCAGTATTTCAGAGAGAACATTTAAAAATTTAACAGAAAAGTAGGGAAGGCTCAAAACATCAGTAGTAAAAGGTACAAAGAAATACTTTCAAAATGTATTTAGATAACACTGGAAGGTATAAAATATAGGTCTGAAGGAAGATGTCAGATAATTTTTCACAATAACACATCATTAAAATATTTCTGACAAACTAATTTTTAAAGTTGGAAAGAATATTTTACATCAGCTTAATGTTAAAATTTTGATCAGTTATTAGATTTGACATTATAGTTGATGTAGTTAAGCAGTACTCACATGGTTCAGAAACTGCTATATCTTGCCAGGAATAAGCTGTGTTGCCATTATCCATCACAGAAATTTCAAATGTGTACATTCCCTCTGCCTGTGCAGTAAAGTATCTCGAATATACACCATCACCTTTCGTAATGTCAGGATCTGAAAACATAAAAATCGTAGGTATAAATAAAAATTTTAAAAACTGATCTACTTTCACTCATAAAATATGGCTGCGAGATATTGCTTATCACTATGAACTTGAGTTTCTCATTCGTTCTACAGGTACAAGACATGGCAGTTCAGTTGTCTTCCAGTACTACAACTAAGAAAAGAGGGGGTCCAATATTCCCCTTCCATGCACATCCCAATATACTTAATAAAGTTTCAAACATGAATTTTATACCCACCTCCACTTCCAGTATCCAAGAGCTCAAATTTATCTCTGTGAGCACCGGAACCATTTTTACCAGGATAAGTTGCAATGACTTCTACTCTGGCTCCAAGCACTGGGTAGTCACCTCGTTTGACCTTTAACATAAACAGAAAACTTCTAATTTTGATACACAGAAAATAATATACATTTACAGACACAAATAATTTTTGTTACTTACATTTATAAGAACAAGAACTTATTTCAGAACTGAAAACCGTAAACATTCCTAAATGCAACTTGTGCTACAATTAGACACTTCACAAAATGCTTATAATGGGGCAAGCATTTTGCTCCTTTCACAGACAAACATTTAAAATTGGAATCATGTCAACTAATTTTTTGTGGAATTCGATTCCTTTGCACAATTCTACTCGGATGTATGTTTAGTCATAGTTATTGTAAATGGTGTCCTAAAGAATTTTGTAAGTACATATGTAACTGTGTCAAAATTGTGACTCTTCAGGCTTTCCCAATGGATCTGTTGCAAATACACTTCTTGGGTTTGCTGCCAGAATGTATTGTGTAAATCCCACAATATTTTTCATCGTTGTACTGCTTGAAATCTTGAGATGGTGGTAATTATCAAAACTGTCGACAGAGACAACTTTTATAGTTTAAGTCAAGAATTGGTGGATTAAGAAGTTGAGTTGCTTATCTTTGCTTGGTTTTCATCTTTGAGATCAGTCATGTACCAGAAAATGGTCTTATAACTCGAAACCTAGGTCATACAATAATAACAAAATTTCTGAATAAAATCTAAAAAAGTGTTTCTTACTTGACAGGGCTACAGCTGTAATTTCAAACAACAGAATAAAAAAGTGTTCTCCTTTTGTGAATCCTGAACTACACAGCCAGACTGAATATATCATTTTATGAGAGAAATATAGAAGCACAGGACAGATAAGACAAGTATTTGTAAAGTATAAGAGCAGGAGAATATTATTTAAAAACAAAGATGAAGTGACTTACCAAACGAAAGTGCTGGCATGTCGATAGACACACAAACATACACACAAAAATGTCTGCTTGTGTCTGTGTATGTGCGGATGGATGTGTGTGTGTGTGTGTGTGTGTGTGTGTGTGTGTGTGTGTGTGTGTGTGTGTGTGTATGTGTGTGTGTGTGCGAGTGTATACCTGTCCTTTTTTCCCCCTAAGGTAAGTCTTTCAGCTCCCGGGATTGGAATGACTCCTTACCCTCTCCCTTAAAACCCACATCCTTTCGTCTTTCCCTCTCCTTCCCTCCTTCCTGATGAAGCAACCGTTGGTTGCAAAAGCCTGAATTTTGTGTGTATGTTTGTGTTTGTTTGTGTGTCTATCGACATGCCAGCACTTTCGTTTGGTAAGTCACATCATCTTTGTTTTCAGATATATTTTTCCCACGTGGAATGTTTGATTTATCGTTATGAATTAACAAGGATTGTAAAATATGAAGAATAACCAGCTCTTCAGCAGCAACTGAGCAGCAGTGCTGCTGCATAGCAGTAGCAGTCAGCATGGGCCAATGTGGTGCTGTTCCTGCCACAGTACTGGTTGTTATTCATGTTGTACTCTCCCTCTTAATTCATATTGATTAAATAATGCTCTATCAAATGAGTATGTAAAATTCTGCTATAAAAATAATTTCGTTTGTAAAGTGAAGCAAACTGACATTTTCCCACAATACCAGGCATCACATGAAAGATGTGAGCAGTATTCATTGGGGCGACACCAGCTACACACTACAAAAATGAAATTGCAAATATCTGTCGAAATATTACCAGAGGAGATGCACATGGCAGGTCTTATGTGAGAGATGCTATATATACGGTACTAAGATCAGCAGTTTTATTTTTATTTGTTTAAAATCTTTTAGTATTTGTAAGGAAACTGCTGTAGAACAGTGTGTACTGTTGTCCTCATTTCTGAATTTCCCTACGTCCAGGCCCTACTAAAGTAATATATTCAACAGAAAAAGCAATGAAGTTACATTTAATGACATCAAATTTCATACACAACAAACTGACAGCTTTCAGATGGTTCATTGGCCAATCCAAAATACAAGGGATGCTTAATGACTAATGCAATACTTTTTTTCTGGAAGCTGGTTGGTTTTATTCAGAACTCCACATACAAAACAATTCCCCACTTAACTGGTAACAAAACCCTATTTTTCCTACATAATTTCCATTCTATTTGATGGCCTTATGCCACCATACTCGAAGAGCCTGTATACCCATATGGTAGCACTCTACTGTTCGACGTCAAAGCCAATGTTGTGCTGCATCAATAACCTCCCCTTCATCCATGTACTGCTTCCTGTGGAGTGCATGATTCATTGATCCAAACATGGAAGTCAGAAAGTATGAGATTTTGGCCATAAGGTGTATGAGGAAGAATGGTACAACAAAGTTTCATGAGCATTAACAACAGAGATGTACAGTTGAGCAATTAGATGTTTTATTGTGATCTGTCAATCACCTTGGGTGAGACTGTCCACACACTCTAACAATGTAGCCATCACAGCTGTGTGCAACCAGCTGGCAGGTGTGAGATTGGGCAGATTTGTGTGACCTGGTTGAGGTGATGACAAATGTCTCACCCAATGACTCACCATGCTGTTGTTAACTGCCAAGTCTCCATAGACATTCTGCAAGTGCCTATTACTATCTGTGACACTTTGGTCTTCTGGCAAAAGAAAACTCACTGACAGCTCTCTGCTTGGAATCTCCAATACAGACGCCATTTTGCGAGCTACGTATAGCACTACCATCTACTGGAACTTCATAAAATTATAGGAGCTCAAGCAGAAATACTCCATGATGTTCCACAACAAATTCCTCTTTTTTAACCGGAAAAAAATTTTAAATGCGAAAAAAGAAGTGTTGCCTTACTTACTGAATGCCCTTTAATTTGGTTGTTCACATCTCCTGATATGGAGTATGCAGTTTAATATACAAATTTATTCTTATGACAAATATAATAATAAAAATAATTAAAGATTATGAATTAAAAATCTGTGAACATATTCCATAGTCCAGTGGCCTTCACCTTCAACTCACCTCAGTGTATAAAATTAGTGGAGTTTTTCCTTCACTAGTCCATGCCCGAGCTCGCACAACAAGTGAAGATCGTGTCCTTGGTGTTGCCATGACTTGAACGAAATGTGGTTGAGGATTTCCAGGAAATCTTTCTATTTCGTATGTCCAGGTTCCAGTCTGTTCAAACAAAAGATAATGCTATATTTTTTGTTTACATTAATTTCTGCAAGTATTGTTTAATCATTTATCATATGATTAAAATGTAGTGCTTTGCTGAAAATTTGTCTTATGTCATGACAAAATACTTCTCTTACTCATTATTTTTTATGCATAACTTGATGTTAAGTATCTACAAATACTTCAGTTATCTTTTTTCCTGGAGAAAAATGGTGTATAGGGACTTATCATAAGAGACACATATTGAGTAGCTATGTTAGGGAAATTTACCAACTTTGGACGTGTCTGACACCAGTGACTGGGATGAGCATAGCAGAACTATCTGGTACATTTTAAAATCTGTGAGTACATTTCTTGTGTACAGTAGCATTTACAAATGAGCAGTGAACCCACAGCTTTGAAAATGAACCAAGAGAAACTAAAGAATGAATAACGGTGTTGATTGTCTTGTCCATATAGCTCCAGAAATTGCAGTTGCCATGGCTCCAAAAGTTTTGATACCTCACGGAAAGTCTCTTCTGTCATTTTACAGTTACTGTAGAAGTGAAGGGTGGACCCATTTGCTAGGAATATTTCATTGTAACTGTGTGAGTGGCATAAATAGTGCATAACAGATATGCAAAGAAAGAGAGAGACTTCACAGCAAGAATGTGAATTATGTTTGTTAATTTACACTCTACTATGCATCACTCTGTGACTTATCCACCAGTACACTGTCAAGAAGAATGGTCTGCGTGAGAAAAATACATCTGAAACAGTGAAATCTTTGACCAAGGATGATGGCTCACGCTTATGTAAAATACCATAACCAATCCTTTTTGTTGATTACAGTGGTTACTCTGAGATCAAATGATCAGAGCAGGCTATAACACAGAAAACTCTAAAATACAAAAAAAAGGTGTGCAAGAATTTCAGGAGCTGAATGGTACATATACCATTAGCTAAAATAATAATAATAATAATAAGAGAAAGGGAAGAAATAATAATAATAATAATGAAGAAGATGATGATAATAATAATCATAATAATAATAATAATAAAACAAGATTTCTATTGTCATTATCTGTAACGATCATCTTAATCTGGAATGTTTGCTTTATGCAATCAATTGTTTGAGAGAAACTTCCTGGCAGATTAAGACAGTGTATCGGACTGAGACCCAAACTCGGGACCGTTGCCTTTTGCGGACAAGTGCTTTAACAACTAAGCTATTCAAATTGTTTGACACCTTCATATGTAACATCACCTACTTAAATATACAAACAGGTCATAAAGTCTTAAATGTGGAAGCTTCATTGTTATCCTGGTCTCTTTTTCTGAACTACTGCCCATTCCCTACCCTCCCCCATACTTTTATTGTTTTAGTTATCTCTTAAATATATGCCATTAAATATGTACTAATTTTGTTCCAATAATCTCACTCTAATAATCTTCAAGCAAGTTTTATAAAATTTTCGGTAGATAGTAAATTTACAATGAGTTATTATAAACCCGAACTAATGTTAAAGTTAAAGTAATCTAATTTTTTAACATGTAATTGTATAATGCATCGAAAAAGAATCACTGAGACTGCATATTATTTTACAGAAATGATAATTCACTGACCTCATTTAGATTTGCTGGAAGTGTAAGCATTTTGAAAGACAATAATGAATCTGATCTCCTTGAATAAACTATCTGTGAAGGACTTGTGAGGGACATTCTTCTTATTAAAGGCATTTCTGAGTTATGGGTATACACATTAAACTGTGCAGGCTCGCCAAGCGATTCTTCCAAAACGAAACTGCCAGTCACACTGCTACGACCATCATCAGAAAGTTCACGGCGATGAACCTGTAAGGTACATAGTTATGTTTCATTTTAACTGTTGGAAACTACTTTTAGATCCATGTCTGCAAATGCAACAAACTGATGCATAACCATATTTACTCTATGAACAACAACAGCATATATCATAATTTTTTATGTTAAATTGTCATCCTTTTTATCTAAGACTAACTTGTAAGATACAACATGAAAAAACAGACTCACAAGCACAGAAAAAATCATATTATCAACATTTGAGACAGGAGAAGAGTGTGTACACATCAGCTAGGGAAGAAGGAACAGTGGGAGTAGAGATGAGGCATGCCATTTAGGAAACACTCATGTGAATCTCTTGCTATCAGAAGTTTAAAAGTATTCCTTCATCAGTTGAAGGAGAGGGAACAGAGAATAGCAAAGGTATAATGTACAAGTACTAGAGGGAAGTGAAAGTCACTCCAGATCCTTGATAAGGAGAAACACAAGCAAGAAAGATGCTTTCTCAGGAGGAAATTTCCAAAAGCTAGAGACTCAACTGAGATTTTTCCAATAGTGGCTTGTGAGCTGTGCTCCAAAAGTTACTGTTTTGCCTCTTCTATATTGAAATTTAGTTGAAATCAAAATTTGGTATTATCAAAAGGCAGGGTCCTTACGAAGAACATAAAATACTCACCTCAATCGGCATTACGCCTGGTCTGCCTTCATAGTATTGAGAAGCAATGCTGAACAGGATATTAGCCAGTTTGAAGTAGGTTGTAACATAAGAAGTGGCCATATTATAACGTTGTTCTTGAACTGTAAAGGCTTCCCCTCCTGTAGCATGAGCAAGTGAATTCAAGGGGGCCGATCTCGCTATGTTTGGATAATTTATTGTAACCAGCCTCACACCAAAACTGACAGCACGAGGCAGTAAAGCATTGAGTTCTGTGACGTGGTCCATGCCAGGTGCAATAATTATGACAACAGAACTTGCAGGTCCTGCTATAGTAGCTCTGTCCTTCAGCATCTAGAACAAAATCACACACATAAATGAGAAGCTGCTGATATGGTAAGTATTGGAACAGCATGGTGCTACAGTGAATCACATTTTTGCTTCAAAATAATCATAAAAATAATGACAGTAATAAAATTAATAATCTTTTTTTTATTTTAAAAAAGCCTTTGATTCTGTTGACAGAGAAACAAAGACAAAATAATTCGAGAATTTGATGTAAAGTCTAAATTAGCAAATCTAATTCATGAAACTTATACAGACACAGAGAATAGAATGAAATTTGTGAGAAAAACATTTGTCTTTCGAAACACATACAGGTGTAAAGCAAGGTCCCCAATTCTCTTTCACTGTGTTCTAGAAAAAACAGTGAGAATTTTGAATGCAAAAGTGAATGAATATGAGATTACACAAATAGGGTTGGGAAGTGTAAACAAAAATATTACAACAATGTTTCACACTTGTAGATGATTTTGCTATACTTTCTGACAATGTGATATCTGCAGTAATACAAATTAAGCTTTTAGATGAAATAGATAGTATATAAAATATGTGGCATAACTGAAGAGCTTTACAATAAAAAGTTTTTCTCAAAAAATTCAAAAATGATACAGTACAGTACCATAGTGAAGCAAGAACATCTATTTGCAAGTGACTGTCTAGCATTAACTACAATTTAGGTAAGTTGGAAATACCAGAATTTCTGTATGCAAGCCAATTTCCAGCATTAAACTACAATCTAGTAAACCAGAATTACTAGAAAAGTGAATCGTTAGGAACATATAGGCCCACGAAAAACAATGGCAAGTTGGAAATTACAATGTAACAATGAAATTTATCAAACATAGAGAACATATCAGAAGTAATGAGAAAAGGAAGACTGGAATTATTTGGACATTTATATCAAATGCAAGACTAAACAAAAAGATTTGCAGATATTTGTGCAACATCAAGTTGGATCCACAAAATAAAAAAAGATTTTGGAAAATGTAATATTAAAGCTAAAGAAGCAAATGACAGAAGTGCTTAGAGAGTAAGTAATGAATAAGGAAGAATTCCTTGATAGAAGGTTGGAAAAAAAAGAAAGAAAGAAAAGCTAGTCTGAAGCTGTCAGAGGACGGCAGTATTACGAATCAATGAAAGAGTACTGGAAGAAAACAAAAGAACAAAGAATAAGGAACAGAAATCAGCACCTGGTTTTTAGTTGGTCCACCCAAGAAAATAATAATAATATAATGATAATGACAACAATATGTGAGTTTTGCAGTTGCTTTAATTCATCTTTTAGATTCTTACACAAATGGTACTAGAAAATCATCAGTATGCAATTGAAGGCAAGTACAGTAAAAGTTACAGTAAAGGAATAAACAGTAGTGGAAAAGATTATACACATAAAGATACTAAAATTTCCTTTCGACTCTATTGTATTTGCAACGATATCAATAAATTCTGGTGTATCATAGAAGACATCAGCCAGAGCAATGAGATACTGGGAAAATAAAGACAAATAAGTGTTTTTTGGGGACTAACAGTAACATCACTGGGGAGGGGAAAGGGAAGGTGGGGGAAGAATTTAGACAGGCAAAAGCAGAAGAACGACATCCATTCCATAAGGGACAGAAAACTGGCAGATGGGTGACTTTTCTGTCTTTCACTGTGTCATTTCTCTAGAATCTCATCTTTCCTCCTAAGCTCAGCCTCCCTGGGGAACAGATGCCATTTCCTTTTCGAACCAGCTCTGGATGTCACTATTCGGGTGACTGCTAAGTTAGTAACCTTCTCCATGCCAACTGATGTTCACATTTATATTTTACTTTTTCAACCATTTCTCTCTAAAATCACATGCAAGTCAATTATAAAGAGAGACGATTTCAGTATGAGAGTACTTACATCAAGAGCCTCTCGGACACCACAGTGTAGGCAGCCTGCCGAATGTGATTCTCCTGGTGTGTAAGGAATGGTTGCAGCTAGAAAATCCCTCGTAGTCACACTGGTTAGCTCAGATAGCCGATGTACTCGATTTGATGCAGTTTCATTGCAAAGAACGAGACCAACTTCTGTGTTAGCAGGGAGATCGTATACCAGCCATTTACGAACTGCTGTACGTAGGAACACCCAAGATTCCCTGACGTGCATGGCCATTGTCTCCTCGACAACCAGAACATATCTGGTCAGTTTCCTCTTTTTGTACAAGACAGATGGAGTGGTATTTGTCATAACGGATGCATCACCAACACTGTAAATATTAAGACATGTAATTTAATGATCCTAGAATATGGTAAAATTGTACGTTTTCTGATACCTGCAGCTTCCATTTACAAAAAGTTTCTGCATAAGTAATGCTATTTCTGTGAACTGCAGAATAAAAACAATTTTTCTTGTGTTATATACATATACATAATTCGCCTTATACTGACCTGTTGATAAAATCTGGGTGTTGAAGGATGACATCCATCACACTCCTCCTTTCGCATATGAGATTGTGTTTCGTGGGTGCATGTTTATTGTGCGTCTGAGAGTCACAGAATTTTGTGATGTGGGGAGATTCAGAAGCGAACATAATTGATGATTTTGCATCAGCATGAACCATGTTGCTTGTATTGTATACAAGATTAGGATCATCACATATCCTGAAACAAAAACCAAATTTGTTATTCGAGTCATTGAAGTTTTCATGAAACCTGAGTTTGTACTGAGTATTAATTTCGAATCCAGAAAATACGATGTACCAGTATTTATGTGACAGAGGTGCACAGAATATATTGTTAACATTGTTATATTGTAACATATGTATTTGCACCATTCATCTACTGTACTTAATAACTGACGAGAAAACTCTCAGACACAAATTATATTTTTCAATCTATGCCAGTCTGAAGAAATGCACATTGCACGTTGATCATTAAAGTAACATTGTGAATATTTACCCCATGTCTGCTATTGGCAAGTCAGAACAGCCGGTCACTTTGCTCTTATTCTGATCGCCGTAGTAGCAAGTGGGGTAAACTGAGTCGCCGTGGTATCCAGTTTCATCGAACACTCCATACCTGTACTTGGTCCACTCTCTCACTAGAGAGCGGGCTGTTGAGAGAATAAAAACAAAGTATATTAGTCATCATTTTGGTGCGTCCGTGAGTTTGGGGAAAAGAAAATTAATGAAAGTTACATGTAGAGAGAATATAATGCTACGTCGTATCCATTGGCGTCCGCAGTAATTTATTCGGGGAGGTGGGGGCAAGGTTCTAAAATTGGCATTTTACACTACACAGTTGTTTCTAAGGTCACAGTACTGTCTCACTACGATCATCCACTAATACTACCGCACATTTGGTTTAAAAAAAGGGTGTGGCGGAATCACTATAAATCACTTGTAAAAATGTATGAGAATTATGTAACGAATAATAATTGTGCTCCAGATTCGGTGAGCTACTGCCCCTCACACTCTCTCCTGCGGACGCCTATGGCCATATCATCTGCAAGACGTAATATTCCAACGAAAGAAGTCGCTACGTTAAGTGTTCTAATTAAAAATCAATAATAAGTCACTGTACGCATTTCAGATTTCTGTAATACGAGCGCGGCAGTGAGCAAATAGGCAAATTGGCGACAGGTGCCGGAAAAGCATTGTTGTGCGTGAAATGCATTCACATCAGTCGGCCGTAATAACAATGCAACGACACTTCAGAACGAAGTTCGACATAGGTCCACCAAATGTCAACCCCATTCGGCGCTGGAATGCACAGTTGAAAGCTTCAGGATGCCTCAGCAAGGGGAAACCAATGGGTCGAGCTGCAGTGAATGAAGAAAAGGTTGATCGCGTGTGAACGACTTTAGCATATAGCCCACAGAAGTCGACAACAGACAGAGAGAGCGACAGACAATGCGTTTACATGCGACACATCTTCCGCAGGACGAAAACCGATTTGCGGAAACCGTTTTTCGCTGTCGCGTTTACCTGTGAAGTCCTGAAGTGGATTTGCTAGCCCAGTTAAATATGGCGCTCGGAAAACAGCTGTTACAGTTTATGATTTAGTTAGTGCAATCGCTATTTATCTTCAATTAGACGAGGTATAAACAGCTTCAGTCTAATATTTTTACTTATCCTTCGCCGTACAAAAAGCCACTCGGTACATATTAGCCGAAAATTTGTAAAAACAAGACGAAACCTGACAGCCTGCGTTTACATAGGAGCAGCCTGCGTTTACATAGGAGCGAAAATCGATTGCGGAATTGTAAAACCGGCAACCAGAAGCGGATTTCCAGAATAGATTTTGAAGTGCTTACATGCCCACCCAAAAGCGGTATTGGGAAATCGGTTAACGAAATCCTGTTTTGGGAGCCCCGCATAAACGGGATAAGTGTGGACTTAATCTACCAACGGGAATGGTGCTCCATTCCACTTACATCATGATGATAGTGAATTCTTAAACAGGAAACTGAGAAGCCGATGGATCGGTCGTAGTGTGGTTAATAATCAACAATTCATGTCATGGCCTTCGCGCGATTTTTTGTGTGGGGGTACATGAAAGATTCAGTGTTTACGCCTCCTGTACTAACAAACCTACCAGAACTATAAGTTCATATCAGCAGTGCTTTTGAACAGATTGATAGGGACATACTGCGCCGAACATGGGAAGAACTCGATTATCCATTTATCTGCAAAATCAGTAGGGGGCACATATGGAACACTTGTAATATGCCAAAACAAAACGTATATATATATATATATATATATATATATATATATATATATATATATATATATATATATATATATATGCAAAGTCCTCTGACAGTACGTCAAGTTAAATAGCTACAGCAAATCTGTAAAACCGTTTCAGTCATTTACAGTAAGTTAATAACCTTGTATTTTTATTAGTTGTTGGCCACCCTAATAGCAGACGCCACTAGGCGAATGCAGTTTTTGATATCCACTAGTAGGTTTCGCTATTGGACTTAAAAAGTTTCTCTCTCTCTCTCTCTACGAACCTTGCTAATAAGGACTGTGTCCACCGAGCGAGATAGCACATTGGTTGTATACTGGATTGTGATTCAAATCTCCTTTCGGCCATCTACATTTAATTTTTCCTTTGATTCATTAAGTCACCTAAGGTAGCAGCTGGAATGGCTCGTCGTCACTGTCACTGTTGGTTGTTTGGTTGATTTGGGGGAGGGGACCAAACAGCGAGGTCATTGGTCATTGGCACTATTGTAGCCAGGTATGCACCGGAGTAAAAGTGTCTGAGGATAGGAAATACACTCCTGGAAATTGAAATAAGAACACCGTGAATTCAATGTCCCAGGAAGGGGAAACTTTATTGACACATTCCTGGGGTCAGTTATATCACATGATCACACTGACAGAACCACAGGCACATAGACACAGGCAACAGAGCATGCACAATGTCGGCACTAGTACAGTGTATATCCACCTTTCGCAGCAATGCAGGCTGCTATTCTCCCATGGAGACGATCGTAGAGATGCTGGATGTAGTCCTGTGGAACAGCTTGCCATGCCATTTCCACCTGGCGCCTCAGTTGGACCAGCGTTTGTGCTGGACGTGCAGACCGCGTGAGACGACGCTTCATCCAGTCCCAAACATGCTCAATGGGGGACAGATCCGGAGATCTTGCTGGCCAGGGTAGTTGACTTACACCTTCTAGAGCACGTTGGGTGGCACGGGATACATGCGGACGTGCATTGTCCTGTTGGAACAGCAAGTTCCCTTGCCGGTCTAGGAATGGTAGAACGATGGGTTCGATGACGGTTTGGATGTACCGTGCACTATTCAGTGTACCCTCGACGATCACCAGTGGTGTATGGCCAGTGTAGGAGATCGCTCCCCACACCATGATGCCGGGTGTTGGCCCTGTGTGCCTCGGTCGTATGCAGTCCTGATTGTGGCGCTCACCTGCACGGTGCCAAACACGCATACGACCATCACTGGCACCAAGGCAGAAGCGACTCTCATCGCTGAAGACGACACGTCTCCATTCGTCCCTCCATTCACGCCTGTCGCAACACCACTGGAGGCGGGCTGCGCGATGTTGGGGCGTGAGCGGAAGACGGCCTAACGGTGTGCGGGACCGTAGCCCAGCTTCATAGAGACGGTTGCGAATGGTCCTCGCCGATACCCCAGGAGCAACAGTGTCCCTAATTTGCTGGGAAGTGGCAGTGCGGTCCCCTACGGCACTGCGTAGGATCCTACGGTCTTGGCGTGCATCCGTGCGTCGCTGCGGCCCGGTCCCAGGTCGACGGGCACGTGCACCTTCCGCCGACCACTGGCGACAACATCGATGTACTGTGGAGACCTCACGCCCCACGTGTTGAGCAATTCGGCGGTACGTCCACCCGGCCTCCCGCATGCCCACTATATGCCCTCGCTCAAAGTCCGTCAACTGCACATACGGTTCACATCCAAGCTGTCGCGGCATGCTACCAGTGTTAAAGACTGCGATGGAGCTCCGCATGCCACGGCAAACTGGCTGACACTGACGGCGGCGGTGCACAAATGCTGCGTAGCTAGCGCCATTCGACGGCCAACACCGCGGTTCCTGGTGTGTCTGCTGTGCCGTGCGTGTGATCATTGCTTGTACAGCCCTCTCGCAGTGTCCGGAGCAAGTATGGTGGGTCTGACACACCGGTGTCAATGTGTTCTTTTTTCCATTTCCAGGAGTGTAGAATGCCTTGCATATTATCGTGTATAAAGCTGATGACATGCTTCCCTTCGGGGGTATTCTACCAGGAAATTGCGGATCATATTATTTTAAGGAATGTGTGTATACTAAACTTAGCCTCCGCTGTTACAATATCCAAATAACTGTTTTACCGATACAGTAACAGCGTACATGCTTGAGGGTAGAGTACGCTGTCCAAAACATGATGGATGGCAAAACATCTTTGCTAAAGAGATCTTAACATCCCATTTCAGCTTCGTCCAGTCTGTTCCTACAGTTTTCTTTCTGCAGACCACCTTTCATTTCTCACTACAGAAATGTTCTTGTAATGATATCAAAATCTGATACCGGCAGACCTATGTTACTAAAAACAACTCTCTTTTACTACAACTGTTACTCCAGCTTGTTTTATCCATATCGTGTAATTTCGCTTCCTAGACTACACAGCTGAATAAATATGTAGTGTGTTATTATCCTCCCACCTACCATTTGTATTACTTTTGTCTTTCGCAGAAGAATGTGGAAAAGGAATGAACCCATCACAATACAAACTGCCTACAAGTGTTGTTACTTATTTGTCTAATTAATCGGAATGAAAACGTGTAGAATGTAATAATAATAGGAGAGTGCATTGGAAAATGGTTTTCGGCTCGGGTATGCAGACAAATAACTAATAGGAATATACGAAAAGTAACTACATCTTCCTTTATTTCTTAATAAAAGACTTCTCTTGGAATATTTGAGTTCCAAACAATTCGGTTGTCTGTAAGACGGTAACCAATGGTATAGGCAAAAAGTATACATCACGCTCTCAATATTAATTTTTCGTGAATGCCTCTCGACAATCGCTTCACCAGTACACAAGGGAGTAACAAATGCTAAAGACAGTTTTATGACATCTCGCAGAACTACTGGTAAGGAGTCAAGAATAGCGTCGCTTTCGTGCGAAGTGAGTTACATATCCGACTCACTTGTCTTCTTTTTATGTCGCCTCATCAGATTCTTCTTCATTAACATTGACGCGTTTCGCAGTCATTATTTACAGAACGTTTGGATGAAATGAAATGTTGGTGATCTTATCTTGAAGAATTAAACATTGTATATTAAATCAGAATATAGGTTTGTGTAACAGTATTTCATGTCCTTGAACTGCTTACGAGAATTCGTGGACTGTATTTGTTGCTGAGTAGGTTTAGGAACTTTTAATTTGTTACGAACCTAAGTTCTTTCCTTCTAATAGCTGACGGTAACTCAAATAGATGAAGTCTCCGGGCTGCCCACATCCTTGTGACTGCTGTGTCCAAGTACTGTCTCCGAACACGGGATGTGGGACGCTGACTCGGATATCTGCTGTTTCGCCGCTCGAAGTTGTCACGTAGCGGGGTGAGCAACTGTCGGCCCAGGCGTCAGGGAGCAGCACCGTCACTGTCCTCAGGTAGGCTCTGCCCTCTAGCGCCGCGTGGAGGAACTGCGAGGCGCCGGCCAGTGAAATCTGGAAATAACACAAGCGGAATACGTTAATGGAAATGTTAAGTACTATTATAAAGTACGCTTATCTTTCAAATTCGGAACTTGATGATCATATGGACACTGTAACAATGAGCTTCAAAGGACATCATGTTTTGTTTGAAATATTCTGACTGAAATGAACAAAAGATATCGTTCGATTTCGGATAATTGCTAAGATACATAACATCAATAATTGGTGAAGAGTTCTGGTTTGAAGACACCGCCACCCCGCTGGAAGCCTGAGAACTCTTCACCAGCTGTATACGCCGGGAAAGCATACATTCATATTTAACATTAATAATGCCAAACACATTTTAGGTCCACTTACGGGCAGTGGTAGCAATAAAGAGGAATTGAGATTACTTTTCGCAGATGACATGGTGTAATTAATACTGGCAGCGGAAAATTAGCTGATAAATGAGAATTTATTCTGATGAGACAAAAAGCTCTGAATGAAGCGGTTAACGAACGATTTGTGCGACGTGCGTATACGGTGAATTCACAATAAATACATATCGAATGTAGGCAATGAAAACCTCGTAACTCGATTTTGTTAAATTTTACAGAAAAGCAAAAGCTGTTTTTTAAAAATATGTAAAATTATATAATGTTACTATACGTGTAACTGTATAGTAGAATCTTAGTTGTTGACAGATTAGAGAAATCCGAGCACTTTCAAATCTCTCTTTGATATTGGCGTTACGGGTTACCGATATCACAAGGTTTTCACATGCAGAAGGAGTCACGAGGTTTTTATTGTTTGCCATCCACATTTGAAATATAGTTAATGTACCACGGAGAGTCGCTTGGCTTCTTCTAGACGAAACTGGAATATCAGTAAATTTCCGCTTCTTTAACACATTTCAATCGCTGTCCGCAGAAACTACGAGCGCGCATTTATTGCCGTTAACTGACGGCGCTCGGAGAATCTGTAGTTCTCTTTATCGCAAACGTTTAGTTTATTATAAAAGTTTATTGTAATAGTTTGACTGAAGAGGAAATTCTGAGGCTGCTCGACAAATCTGGATCAGAAATTGACGATGATGTGTTTGAAACTGAAATAGTTCTTCTGAAATAGATGGCGATTATAATGGTCAGTCATTGTGTTTAGGTATCATAATTATATTCTCGGCAGTTTCAGTGACGCATATCATTTATTTTGAAGGTAACAACGAGTGCAAAAAAGGTGAAAAAGTGTTCCACTTCAAATGGATTGCACCAGTACCTGTGGCCCGACTGCAATGTGTTAAAGAATCGAATTGCCATGTATAGACTTTTTTTTCATTCAGTGTTTTATAATGGGAGCACTCATGACGTCTTATCTCCTGAATTAAGTGTCATACAATCATATAAATTTTCAAGTACGGTACATTCAGAGGTATATGTTGATACTATCTGTAAAATGTGTTCCGAATAGAGTTAGTAGCAAAGAAGTAAGAATTTAAAACGTCGCGCGTGATGTAGAAGCTTTGGTGCATAACAAGCGGAAATTTAGCATACGATAATTTTTTTTCTTTATTTTCTGGGGGGGTCAGCGAGAAAAAGTTCCGAAATGTTTTGAAGTTACATGTAAAGTTTGTTGGAAGTCGCTAAGTGCTCTCAATCTAGGTGAATGAAGTCCGAGTTTATGAGTGCTGTCGGTTACGTTGCCTCTAGACAAACCGAGAACGTTAAACTTTTAACGTCAGGTTATACTTCTTGATGAGTAGATTATGACAGCTTTTTTAATTCTGTCAATAATTACACGAAATGCTATCAAATTTCTGTTGCCACCGGAAGGAGGCAGGTGCATCTGCAACGAACTGACGCATGGTGCAGAGAATGGCAATTGAATCTCAATGTAGACAAGTGTAATGTGCTGCGAATAAATGGAAAGAAAGATCCTTTATCATTTAGCTACAGTATAGCAGGTCAGCAACTGGAAGCAGTTAATTCCATAAATTATCTGGGAGTACGCATTAGGAGTGATTTAAAATGGAATGACCATATAAAATTAATCGTCGGTAAAGCAGATGCCAGACTGAGATTCATTGGAAGAATCCTAAGGAAATCCAGTCCGAAAACAAAGGAAGTAGGTTACAGTACACTTGCTCGCGCACTGCTTGAATACTGCTCACCGGTGTGGGTTCCGTACCAGATAGGGTTGACAGAAGAGAGAGAGAAGATCCAACGGAGAGCAGCACGCTTCGTTAAAGGATCATTTAGTAATCGCGAAAGCGTTACGGAGATGATAGATAAACTCCAGTGGAAGACTCTGCAAGAGAGATGCTCAGTAGCTCGGTACGGGCTTTTGTTGAAGTTTCGAGAACGTACCTTCACCGAGGAGTCAAGCAGTATATTGCTCCCTCCTACGTATATCTCGCGAAGAGACCATGAGGATAAAATCAGAGAGATTAGAACCCACACAGAGGCATACCGACAATCTTTCTTTCCACGTACAATACGAGGCTGGAATAGAAGGGAGAACCGATAGAGGTACTCAAAGTACCCTCTGTCACACACCGTCAGGTGGCTTGCGGAGTATGGGTGTGGATGTAGATGTAGATGTAGAAGCCGTCAGATAGGCAACATGCAACGGGTGTCGGGTTTGGCAGTTCAGGTACTTACCTATATGATATATAGATATACATGCACCACGAAGGCTAATATGATCATTCAGGTGCAGAGCACTCTTCGCCCGACCTCGTTCGGGAATTCGCTTAGTGCGACGAGCAAATTGAGGGGAAAAAAGGGCTAGGGTGCGCTACTTTGGTAGTATGCGACAAATGGGAGTTTGGACTCAGGAGAGAGAGACGTGCTTGAGTACTGCGTGCAGTTGCGTTAAATCACCCTGCCAGAGTGGCGTAGATGGTTACTGCATTTAGCTTGTAAGCAGGAGTCCCGCGTACGTACAAATTTTCATTTGTCTCCAATGAATTCCTTCATTGCCCGAATGCGGCAGAGATCGGAATTTCTCATTTTAAACAATGCAGATACAATGAATTAGGTTCACGCGAGCACAGAATCAGAAAGTATTTTCTTTTGCGTTCCAGTGATACTCCGTAGACGCGATGTATGCGAGGCTGTGTAGCCGCATCGACGTAGTATAGAGATGACCGGTGTTGGCGGACCGGCACGGAAGTCGGCCGGCGCTCGCAGCCGTCGCACGCAGGTGTCGGCTGTTGGCGGTGAGTTACGGCGGCGATCGGCCGGGTCGTTGGCGCGCGTCGTTAAAGATAAGGAGCCGCGGCTGCCAGCTCATTTGTCGCGGGCCGCTCAGCCGCAGGGCAGGCACCGGCAGTCATTGGCGGTGGCCCGTCATCGCCGGGGCGTCTCGACCGCAGGGAGACAAAGGACTGCCCGACGACGCCTGCGTCTGTAGTCCCCAGAGGCGAGGTTGATTCTGGTACCACTGTCATTCCTCCCAATCCGGTGCCCCTCGCGAATAGTGCACGAGAACAAACCTCCACACGAAGAATGGCCGAAAGTAACATGCTACCCGACTCCTCTTTGAACGTATGATCTCGAATTATCAACAGTGAATCTCTCTGCGATGCACAACGCCTCTTTTACAGCGTCTGTCGCTGGAGTTTGTCGGACATCTCCGTTACGCTCTCGCGCCGACTAAACGATCCCGAAACGAAACGCGCCCTCTTCGTTATATACACTCTATCTCTTCTATTAATCAAACTTGCTAAGGGTCCCAGACTAAAGCGCAGTACTCAAGAATCAAGTGTTTTGTAAGCAACTACAGTAAAACAGAAGTGATTTCAGGCGTTCCCCAAGGTAGTGTTCTAGGCCCTTTGCTGTTCCTTATCTATATAAACGATTTGGGAGAAATCTGAGCAGCCGTCTTCGGTTGTTTGCGGATGACGCTGTCGTTTATCGTCTAATAAAGTCAGAAGATCAAAACAAACTGCAAAACGATTTAGAAAAAATATCAGAATGGTGCGAAAAGTGGCAGTTGACCCTAAATAACGAAAAGTCTGAGGTCATCCACATGAGGGCTAAAGGGAACTCGTTAAACTTCGGTTACACGATAAATCAGGCTAATCTAAATGCTCTAAATTCAACTAAATACCTAGATATTACAATTTCGAACAACTTAAATTGGAAGGAACACATAGAATATGTTGTGGGGAAGGGTAACCCAAGGCTGCGTTTTATTGGCAGGACACTTAGAAAATGTAACACCTACTAAGGAGACTGCCTACACTACGCTTGTCCGTCTTCTTTTAGAATACTGCTGCGCGGTGTGGGATCCTTACCAGGTAGGACTGACGGAGTACATCGAAAACGTTCAAATAAAGGCAGCACGTTTTGTATTATCGCGACATATGGGAGAGAGTGTCACAGAAATGATACAGGATTTGGGCTGGAAATCATTAAAAGAAAGGCGTTTTTCGTTGCGACGGAATCTTCTCACGAAATTCCAATCACCAACATTCTCCTCCGAGTGCGAAAATATTTTGTCGACACCGACCTAGATAGGGCTGAACGACCACCACGATAAAATAAGGGAAATCAGAGCTCTTGCGGAAAGATATAGGTGTTCATTCTTTCCGCGCGCTATACGAGATTGGAATAATAGAGAATTGTGAAGGTGGTTCGATGATCCCTCTGCCAGGCACTTAAATGTGATCTGAATAGTATCCATGTAGATGTAGACGTAGATATTGGATGAGTTACATTGCCTTGAAAGTCTTAACAAACTTGAGCCTGGCATCCGGTTTTCCTACAACTTATTTAAATTGTCATTCCGCTTGTGTCGATCCACACGGTTACTCGTAATTATTTTACGGTTGTTACTGTTTACGATGAACCTCTTCGCCTATTTACACGCAATGCGACATTTATTTACGTTCAGAGCCAACTTCCGTGCCCTGCATCTGTCATCGATACTCTGCAAGTTTCCGTATATTTCTCTACAGTTTTTGTCCTTACAACCTTTCTATAGACAACACCATCACTAAACAGCCATACTCCAGATAAATACGTTGACAGTTTATTCCTCGGCCATGTTAATTAATTTACTACTCGACAAATCCGTTGTATCTTTATAAAAGAAAAGCCTTACAACAACGACTGTTTCTTATCCAAATGGATTCTGATATTGCATCAACTGACAGAAATGTACAGTATTGATATTAAAACTGACTGACTACAACGGAATTGTTACGCGGTAACACGAGGTGTTTCTCGGCTACCGGAGAAGCTGTAAAGTGCGGAAAGTGTCTGGCCGCGGTGTCAGTAGTAAGTAGCGCGCCAGTGGCGGCGGAGCCGGGTTCCGGCGTAATGCGTCCAGCGGCAGGTAGCGGGGAGTTTTTCTAAACTTCCGCCGGCAGTTGGCGACGTGCGAAGCCCCGCGGGCCAATGGCAGCCGCCCCTTGCTGCGTATACCTGCTGTTGCTCCGGTAAGTACCCCGCTGCCACGCCCCTGTCTCCCAACAATGGGGAGTGCTCCACCCGACAAGCCGCAACCTGTTTGTAGCACCTCCATTAGCGGCCGAACACCTGCGCACAGTGCAACAAACTTGCCCCACGAGAAAATACCCATGGCGGCTCTCAGTCCCATCGCGTAACAGTCCTAACCGACAAATGTCCGTTCCCACCCACTGAACGGAGCGTCTGCACAGCAACCCACCCACTGAACGGAGCGTCTGCACAGCAACAAGTTTAACAATCGATATCGTGTATAAATTCAAATGTTTGTGGGTGAAGTTAACGATAAATCCAAAACCACACACCGCCCATCAACGATTTTTGTATCTGGTGCTACCTCTGTATTCCCATTACATACTATAGTGTCTGTAACTGACAGCTGTTGTAGTTGTGGAGATAAGAGCATATCAAGCGCGCGCTATCACATCTTGGTGAGCATAAGTGCATCTTCTGTCTCTTCCACTTCAATATATTTTTGAAGGGAAAAAATTCATTCGTGATTGTTCTGTAATGTTCTGCAGCTATTACCAAAATTCCCGACTGCTAACGAATGATCTCGAATGCACCTGAATACTCTCGAACGCTCTACGACTACAACACAACTTGTATACAACAGATATAACCGCGCTGACCCCCACTCCGGCAATATCGTCTTAACCGATAAGTTGGCGGCCGCGCAGTCCGTGACATGGCGCCTCAAACCGTGTGGCCACTCAGCGCAGCTAAATTGAAGAGAAATGCGACAGAACCTAAAAGTCATAAACACCGGTGTAACAGCTATAAACGGTTTTAGAATTTTATTTTTACTAGCTGTTGTTCGTGTTTTACATTGCTCTTGTCCATTCTATAGGGTGGGGCAAATTAAACGCATGGATTTTAGTTCCGTAATAGCAGCGGAGGGGAGCGGTTGGTCACCCTCGAGCGTTGTTGTTCTGTCGGTTAGAGCATCCAGTTTCACGAACAACGGCGCAGTGGACCGTTTAGTATCGTATTTTCACTGCCGAACATAATTTGAAAAGAAATGAATCTGTTATCGCCGTTAAACGGCTTCTCCGTATGTATGTTTAAGTAGTTCTGAGTCTAGGAGACTGATGACCTCAGATGTTATGTCCCATAGTGCTTAGAGCCATTTGAACCTTTTTTTTTCGCTATTTTGTTGTTGTAATCTTCAGTCGAGTGACTCCATGCTACTCTATCCTGTACAAACTTCTTCATCTCCGAGTAACTACTGCAACCCACATTTAAATCTGCTTAGTGTATTCACCTCGTGGTCTCCCTCTACGATTTTTACCCTCCACGCTTCCCTCCAGTCCTAAATTGGTGAGCCCTTGATGCCTCAGAAAGTGTCCTACCAACCGATCCCATCTTCTAGTCAAGTTGTGCCACAAAATCTTTTTCTCCACAATTCTATTCAGTACCTATTCATTAGTTATGTGATCTACCCATCTTATCTTCAGCATTCTTCTGTAGCACATCATTTCGAAAGCTTATATTCTCTTCTTGTCTAAACTGTTTATCGTCCATGTTTCACATCCATACATTGCTACGCTCCATACAAATACTTCCAGAAAAAACTTCCTGGCACTTAACACTATACTCGATGTTAACAGATTTCTCTTCTTCAGGAACGCTTTCCTTGCCATTGCCATTCTACATTTTGTATCCTCTCTACTTCACACATCATCACCTATTTTGCTATCCAAATAGCAAAACTCATTTCCTAATCTCCCTCAGCATCACCTGATTTAATTCAACTACCTTCCATTATCCTCCTCTTGCTTTTGTTGATATGCATAAATGTTACGAAAACTAGTGTAGGGGAAGATTCTAGGTAACCGTTCCGCTGGTTAGTGAACCCCCTCCCCCTACCGGACAAAGATGCGGCTGCAGCCTCATGAGGGTTTATGCGTCAGCGCTCTGCCCTCGCTCCAAACGTCGAAACATCTGCCTTGACGAGTCTCTGGGCGAAGTCACCAGTCGGCCACAATGCTTTACGTGGGACTTGAAACAAAGAATCTGAGTCACGCGCAGCTGGGACGCCCAGCGCCGTTCATAATGCCCGACTGGCGCACTGGTCGAAACAAACCCGACACAGCCGCTCCCTCGACTCAAAATTCAAATCAGAGGCAAAAGAGGTGGAAGGGAGCGGGGCGAGCAAACGACCCTCCCCTCTCCGAACCGCCGTGGCGGGCGGGCATATACTCGTATGTACCCGCGCATGCTGCCGACATATCACCTAGCGGTACACAACACACACACACACACACACACGCAAGAAGGATCGCTATTTCTCGTTTCTGCTGTTTCACACGAAAAATATACGAGCTAGTATATCTCTTTTCAACAGCTGTCTGTGACATGCGACCATGTTTACCAAGCCGAATGTAATAACTCGCCCGGGGACGCAGTCCATCACTTTTTTTTTTTTTGCATCCGCCGCAGATTTGCGTTAACAGATCCAAAAAGGATAGCGTAGCGCGACAGCGAGACGAAAAAAAAGTCATATTGTCACTCTGACCGGCATCGCGCATGGCTCGAAAAGTTCTCGGAAACACCAGTTGCGGCAGCGTCAGGTACTTTTTTTCCTGCCTTTGGAGAAGCTATCACCTACCAGATAAAATCTTCAGAGGAAGTACGCAACAGTTTTTGAGCTAACATTTTCTTTCTTTTTTCATAGTTATACGTCATCTAGTTAGTATACCAGAAATTTTGAGGCATATTTACTCCGCGCCTTTCGTTGACAGGAATTTTTGGGCGCAGTTCTGTGATAATTAAACGCCGCAGAATTGCGACATCTTTGCGTGTGATGCCTTATTCGATCTTTGGAGCCGTGCTCCAGTCCGCACAAAAGAGACAAAGGAACAGATCATGGTTCAAATGGCTCTGAGCACTATGGGACTTAACATCTATGGTCATCAGTCCCCTAGAACTTAGAACTACTTAAACCTAACTAACCTAAGGACGTCACACAACACCCAGTCATCACGAGGCAGAGAAAATCCCTGACCCCGCCGGGAATCGAACCCGGGACCCCGGGCGTGGGAAGCGAGAACGCTACCGCACGACCACGAGCTGCGGACTAACAGATCATGGTGGAGGCAATCTACAGCAGCGTCTCGTGCAGAACAGATTTACCGATCTATTCACAGATGCTGCCGCCATAATGGCACATAGTGTTCTACTGAATGTGACTTCTAAAATAAATGTTAAGTGTGAATAAATTCTAAAATCTTTGAAGTGTTAGAGTTTCTTTACCTTAAACATACTACATTAAACGATGTTTTAGAGTTAATGTTCGAGACACTAACAAAATAACAGTGCTAAGGAACAGCATCTGTGAGTAATTAGAAATACATCATGCGACATCCGCACAGAATCAATGATGAAAGACAACGAAGAAACGGATCGAAAGAAAGAAGACAAAAAAATGGTTAGTGTCGCTGCGTCTAGATCGCGGGGTCCCAGGTTCGAACCACAGCCGAGCCGGAAATTTTCTGCGGTCGGGGTCCTTGTGTTGTCATTTCACCTCATCACAACGACTTGCAAGTCGCCGAAGTGGCATCAAATAGAAAGAGTTGCGACAGGTGGCCGAACAACCCCAGACATCTCCCGGCCAATAATATCATACTATCATTTCGTTTTATGGGCGACTATTGTTTTCGCCCGCAGCCCATTGCGACTCCTGTTGAAAGCTGGTAACAGCGCTGCCAGCTGTCGGGTATTAACTCTCGCTGACTTTGCTGTAGTGGCAGGCGCTGCAAAAGAAGCTCTGTGTACTGTGGAAAGGTTTACTTTGAAGATTCCGAGAGCGTATGTTCCAAGACGTGTCACGCGACATATCACTTACTGCCACATACATGACCATGACGATTAAATAAGAGAAATTCAAACTCATGCCGATGCTTACCATCAATCGTTTTTCTCGTGCACTATTCGTAAATGGAACACGGAAGAACGAAAAGATAATGATGCTCTTAGTACCCCCTATCACTCACCTTACGGTAACGTGCGGAATATATACATGTGTGCAAATGTCTTGGGGCGAATTTAAATATTCCTTATTTAATTATTTCCTAATAGACTTCGTTTCCGCATTCAACTTTCTGCTCTGCAAGCCACTACAGAATGCACGACACAGTTACTTCGTGCCAACATCGGCCATTTTGTGCCCTGCTCAATTAGTGTGTTGAGAGAAGGGAAAAAGAACGTATTCTGTACTTGCTCGAGACCCTCTTACCTTATTCACATCATTTCATTGCGATATATACACGAGGTTCGGAAATTCTCGTTACAAACCTCTAGGACCTGTATAGGGGAGTGAGTACATAGTGTTTCAGAAATGTTCCATTTCTGTTCTATGGCGGTTCAGATGGGTAATATGTCCACATCTGCAGAGGGAAACAGTACAGTTTCAGAGCTGCTTGTCCTGGTATGCAATGGGTAGACAGAATGATGTGTAATACGTCAGATGGTCTCCTTACGTCACTTAACGTCTGTCTTGCTACGAGACTCCTGTAGAGACGGAGGACGACGTGCTGCCACGAGTTCTGGCCACTGCAGTAAAAAATGAAGAGACACCAAGTGGGACAAAGAGTGTGTACCAGAACGTGCTTCCTTGATACAATGTCTATAACAACGTTGGTGGTTGCCACATCGAGCTGCTGTTGTAATGCATCAATACTGTTCCGTACGCACAGTATGCTGGGTTCTTTTTTGATTTGGAATAACGTAAACAGGCAATGTTTAAGTGTTAAGTCAAATAAGGGTGCTTAAGTGATAAATGGATGTTTAGTTATGTTTCCTTCCGAGCTGTCACCTAATAACTGTACTGCCTCATGGCTAATTCAGTTTCTCAAGCTGAAGTAAAGGAGTTAAACATCTGAAGTGAAACTGTCCTAGAACAAAATATTATGTACTCACTCCCCTCTAAAAGTCCTAGAAGTTTGTAATGGGAATTTCCGAACATCCTGTAGAGTGGAGGTAACAGAACAGATGCACAGTCTTACTCGCTTATCTGATATTCATTTTATAAACTGAAACGTCTTTTTCTTGCAGCAATCTATATTTATTTGTATTCCACACGCGGTTCTCCTTTTGCATGAATGAATTTTCAGTGGATATAATATTTATTCGTTTTTCTTGCCATAATCTGCATTTCTTCTCGTCTCGTCATTGGAGATGCCGTGATGTAACAGGTTAAACACGTCTGCAACATAATCAAACATACGCTGCAGCACGAAAGAGACATTTCAGTTTATAATACGAATACGTGTACGGGGATATTCATAAGTACCTCCGAGGTTTCGAAACACGACTGCATGAAAACAACAAGACTTACAGCAAATGGACACGTATCAACTCCCCATCTCTTAACTCGCATACAGGCGTTAAAAATGGGCACCGTTCGAGATGCGGCTGACATCGTTATGTGTGTTCATTGAAGTTGCTGACCTGAATTGCTGGGGAAGTAGTGAAGCAATCCGCCTTGGAAACCCACATATTGGGTTGCCTAAATACTCGATCGAACTAATTGATGCTAGAGTACGGAGTGGTTGTTTTGTCTTCCCGTTTTGACACGCCAGCCACCTAGTGGTGTGCTATGCAATTACGTTACGGCGCGTGTTACGATATGTGTAATGTTTCTGTGTGTCCTGTAGTTTTCGCATAGTCGTCTTCTGAAACCTTGGAGGTAATTTTGAATAACCCTGTACATTTGCTGCAGATAATGGCTACACTAACAGTCTCGGTTCTCGAAATTTACCCAAGTAAGTTTCACGAGAACGACGTCGGTCGCTCTTCTTCTAAAGGTTTCCATTTAAGTTCCCCGAGCATTTCTATTGCACTTTCGCATAGACTGCATCAGTCTATTACGATCCTAGCAGCGTGTTTTAGAATTGTTCCAATTTCTGCGTTCAACATTCAATATTTTGAACGCAGGTATCATTGGTGATAATTACGTTTTCACTGTGTATCGTAGCGTCAAAAAAAGGAAGTAAAATTATTCTTTTCACCTCCTGTCACGTTGAGGTTAGTAGAGACGGAGCACAGATCCGGGCAGTTCCCTTATCGATTTAGGGAAATCAAAGAGCGGATGATTAGACCGGGTACTTTTTTACCACTTTTTCCCAATTGTGTTCCTCACATTCCTGGATATATCAAAACCGACAAAAAAAGAGAAGCTAATACCAACACCACTTTTTTACCCCAAACTTAGAAAGAAGTTCCCCCTCCCTCCCCCCCCCCCTCTTCCTGTCAATAAAGACGCCAATAAGGTCTACCAAACAGGAAAGGAGGCTACAAGGAAGGGTTTTTAATTTTTTTTATTTTATTGTATTTTATTTATTTTTTTATTAATCCACCTCCGTCGCACCACATGTCCTACAAGGCTACAGGCCGGGTTCGAATCACCGCCCTTCCCAGTACGAGTCCAGTGTCTTAACCACTGCACCACTTCGCTCTGACTCGTAGCATGAAACACCTGAACGCAGTCTAGTTGCTACGAGACCGATCTACTTAACATATACGCTCCAGCCTACGATATGAAATTCATATGCGGCGGCGAGCCGGATTCGGATACAGTGCCTCCGAGCGAAATTCTCTAGCAGCGTGACCAGTTGTGGCACGTCATATGGTTAGTCTAATAGCCACACGATCGTTCGTTTCGGAGCGAAGTGATTTAGGTGGGGGGAGGGGGGGGGGACTCGTAGGAGGGATTAGAGGAAGGGGGGGGGGGGGGAGGGAAGCGGGTGGCGAACTGAAAATACATCTGTGTCCCATTACCGGCGCTACAGAGCAGGGCAATTCCGGACTCCAGAATAGCATTACAATAACTTAAGTATTCATTCCCAAATTCCCCGAGCAGGGCTTATTACGGAGCCGGCCTTTCAGAATTAATGAAATGCGGACCAGAAGAAATTTATGCGAAACTCCCTTAAAGTATCGCCCGCACTTGCGGGGCAAAGTTGCGGCGCGTTCTTTGGGGCCGCCTAATGATTTAGTGGCTGGCGGACTGGAGTGGAGGCTGTTCTGCTCTGCGACCGCCAAGTCCTCCCCGGGCGCCCGCTCCACAATTTATATCGATAACCGGCGCCCCGCCGCGACCACGGGCCTTTAAATCCGCCTTCGAGTGCAAGCTGTTACCGCTGTGTTTCTTCAACGCTGTTTCGTAACTCGCCCCGAGTTTTCGACGTGTTTCTTTTGTTTTTGCGTCTTCGTGACTCTTGAAGTAATTCACCATTGCAGGGTGCAGAAGAACTCGCGCTCTCGAACTCCACAAACTAAAGCCTTGCACAGTAACAATACAAAGATGTGTCTACAAATATTTTATCCTTGCATTTGTTCCGAAAAAAATTTGGCAACAGTGTAATCATAAAACCGTCACGAAATCTTTCCATGATGGACGTATTGTATTAAATGTTCGCGGTGCACTTGCTGTATTAGTTCCCTACGGCAGTACCCATCATTGTCCTCGTCAGAAAAGCAATTGACAGTCAAAGACGTAAAGGAATCACACATACATGAAAGATGCAGTAGTGCCAACTGTGGCCACAGAGTAGGAATATGAAGTTAGGATACAGATGCACGAAACAGAATTTTTAATGTTAAGATACATTGGGTCCAAAGCTACGTGACTTTGTGGTACTGATGTACGTAAGAAAAAGGTAACTGTTCCTCCTTTTACGCACTTAGATTTTCACCTACAATTATTCGCCACTTTTGTTAGTAACAAATAAATAATAAATGTGTAGGAAACACTTCAAATACTTGTAATATTAAAGTTTATGTCTTAGTGCCCAATGTAAACAGTGTTGTACCGAAAGTCACGTACTATTTGATGGCGATATTTGCAGTATGGTAAAGAGAAACTAGTTTCACCCGAACCTTACTAGAGGATTTTACCACGTATGTGACATTAACTTATGTTTAATTATAACAAATCGTACTCAGAGTGGCATGTGTGTGATAAATCTTCAACACGCCGCGGCGCTGAAGCGGAATAGTGTAATAACACGCAAGTTATAATACGAAAACGAAAATTCAATATGGCGGCTCCAAAGTTCTTCATTTGTCGACTTCTGTCGAGTTTCGTGCTCGCATCAAGCTTTGTGGAAGAGACGTCACTTTCCACAAAGGTTCGGGTGACAGCAGTGCGGTATGATCACTCCACAGATATTCCTACACTATGACTGCGATCAGAGACTGCACTGCAGGCAACGATGACACGTACGCGTAACGTCTTTTGTTTCCATCTCGATGTATAATATGGGACATATACTCCTGTGCACTATGCAGTCCGTCGGTATCAAGTGCTGCTTTAGGCCGTATTTCTGTTAATGTTGTCGATACACGTTTTCTCACCTCTCTAAAGATTGAGTGTTATGGGTTTGAGCGTGGAATACAATCAGCGGCTGCGCAAACAAGATACTTTGCTTATTCGTAAGGTAGTTCTCAGCAACAGCAGATGTTTCTATATTTATGTACTTTATGCGCATCAACAGCTTAACTGAAGGCTTGATAATGAGTCCGTTATTCGTAAAAAGCAGTGAGAGGTAATAGCTTACTGTTATGATGTAATCAGCATCATTCACATATAAAAGACAGGAATTAACTGACTTATCTAGAGGACCATTTCACACTGGAACTCCGAGGCTAACGGTCACTGGGTGGAAAAATTAGCCGGAAAGATTACCCGGGCAGAATGCCATCTGCAGCTGCGTTTTTTATCCGCAGCAGACTGGCCCTGCGAATCCGGGTAGAACCGTAATCATTATTTCCGACGATAGAGCGGGAAGCGAGCGTCTGTCATGGGTGAAGTGATATATTGACGCAGAAGAGGTCATTTTGGCGCCAGTTACCGACTTTGCGAGGAAGAACATCAATCTGCTCACGCGAACATTCCATCACAGGCATGACGTCGATTTCCTGGCCAACAAATATATATTTAAGAAAATTTTACCGTCAGCTGTGGTCTTTTACGAAGCCCGATTTTATGAAAGTAGGAACTATCTTCAATAAATGACAAAGGTTCTTTATTAGGCCACCAAAACCCTTGCATACTGTCGCCCAGCGAAAGGTGAAATGGTAAATTCTGGAACTTTGTTGGAGTGGGCTAGTGTCTGTTACATCCATACAAATATCCTTATGCCCAGCTACGAAGCGCGATTAAACTTATTTCACTGTCCATGTTCTCGTATCTAACACTTTGTTAACTATACCTGATGCTGTCAGTTAAAGTTATAAATGCACTTCTGTCCCGTAGAATTTTGTTTATAATACTTATTTCATGAAGATCTTTTACAATTTCAAGTATCCAATTGTTTTTAACGTTCATTGAGGTAAAGGTAGAAAATTCTTTTGCTCGCTATATTATCGTTGTTATTTGACGTTGTGTAATAGGGAGATAGGTGATCTTTTATGATAAAATGTGTGGATAAAAATCCTAAATCAAGTCCGCAAAAATTTCTTTATTGATAAATAGTTGCAGCTCATTAATGAACCATCTTCTCGTCAATAAAAATTACTATTTAATTCAGTGTGTATCAGCCACCTGGCATTACACACTTTCATAATCTGTTGAGCTGATCTGCTCTTGTCATGTACATACTAAAGTAGGCCATAAAGGTTGCATGACGGCCTTCTACTTTAGTATGTAAATGACAACAACAGCGATTCAGCTGAACGGGGTATGAAGATATGTAATGCCAGGTGGCTGATGTACTCTTAATTTAGTAATAATTTTTGTTTATCTGAAGATGGCTCTTCAATGTCATGAAACTAGTTATCAATAATAATGTAGTTTTCTTTGCAATCTTGACTTATGATTTTAATCTACACATTTATCCGTTTCATCGTACATTCTGAGAACGTGGCCATAACATTTCAATCTTTTTCTCCTGAAAGTGTCTCCAGATTTTGATATATATCGTTAGCTTTCCATCTCATGCAGCAGACCTCTGTTAACTGAAACGAGTGTCTCTCTTGTTTACAAAAACAATGAGAAAAATATCTTCAATGGGTGTGCTGAAGCGTTACTTATTTCTGGCGTCCCCGCGAGCACGCAGAAGTGCTGCAGCACGACGTAGTGTGTACTCGACTAATGTCAGGAGCAGTGCTGGAGGGAATTGACAGCATGAATCCTGCAGGGCTAACCATAAACCCGTAAGAGTGCGAGGGGCTGGAGATGTCTTCTGAACAGCATGTTGCAAGGCATCCCAGATATGCTCAATAATGTTCATGTCTGGGGAGTCTGGTGGCCAGCGAAAGTGTTTAAATTCAGGAGAGTATTCCTGGAGTCACTCTGTAGCAATTCTGGACGTGTGGGGTGTCACATTGTCCTACTGGAATTCAGTCAGAGTCGTATCTATACGTATCAGGGGTCCAACTGCACACACCCCACACCATCACAGAGCCTCTACCAGCTCGAACAGTCCCCTGCTGACATGCAGGATCCATGAATTCATGAGGTTGTCTCCATACCCGTTCACGTACATCCTCTCGATTCAATTTGAAACCAAGACTCGTCCGACAAGGCGACACGTTTGCAGTCATCAACAGTCCAATGTCACTGTTGACGGGCCAGGGTGGATCCTGAAGCTTTGTGTAGTGCAGTCATCAAGGGTATACGAGTGGGCCTTTGGCTCCGAAAGTCTATATCGATGATGTTTCGTAAAATGGTTCGCACGCTGACACGTTTGATGGCCCAGCATTGAAATCTGCAGGAATTTGAGGAAGGGTTGCGCTTCTGTCACATTGAACGATTCAGTTGTGGTTGGTCCTGTTCTTGCAGGACCTTCTTCCGGCCACAAAGATGTGGGAGATTTGATGTTTTAACGCATTCCTGATATTCACGGTACACTCGTGAAATGGCTGTACGAGAAAATCCCCACTTCATCGCTACCTCGGAGGTGCTATGTCCCATCGCTCGTGCGCCGACTGTAACGCCAAGTTCAAACTCGCCTAAATCTTGATAACCTGCCATTGCAGCAGCAGTAACCGATCTAACAACTGCGCCAGGCAACTGCGTTGGCGACCGCAGCACCGAATTCTGTTTACGTATCTGTGTGTTTGAATACGCATGCCTCTACCAGTTTATTTGGCGCTTCAGTGTGTAAGTATCTTTAGAGGATTACTTACGAAATTCCTTGATAACGTTTCAATTGAGCATGAGGCCCAGTTATTGAACTTGAAGTATCAACGATGAACCATTGTAATAACAAGGGATTGTCGTGTATGACCGAGGGCTTTTGGATTCACGGGCCGTGCGACTCAGAATTCCCCAGAACAATACTACAGTTTGCAAAACTGCAGGGCAGCGAGCGGTAGAGCTGTTTGAAACGCTGCGGCACGCTACTGTGCCGTCCTGCTATGGCGTCTCGACTCGTGATGCTGCACAGAAACACATAAGCGAACAAAACACGCGACGGGTTGTGTTGCGCTACCAGGCAGCGTCGCATATGTCCCAGTGGCTTGGGCTCGTGTGCTTGCACTTGCAGCAGCTACTCGAGAGGGTCGGCCCCGGGCGGGGTGTGTGGCTCGGTGGTGCCGCGACTTGTTCGGATTTAGGAAGGAGAGAGGGAGGGAGGTACCGCTGGTCTGGCCTGGATAACAGCTGGCGCAGCATCTGCCGCTGTGCGGGCCGCCTGATTTATCGTGCACTACACAAAAGGCGGGGTGGAGTGTTTTAGCCAAGTGCTACAATGTGGCGCCCCGCGACGCAACTGCGGCTAAATGAGCTTATTCATCGCGAGCGCGCGGCTTCCGGGCTCAATGGCGAATGAGCCACGCAGCCTGCGGTCGATCCCGTTTCTCACGGCCCTGGCCACCTGTTCCTGCTCCGCCCCGCCCCTTCGCCTCCCCTGACCGTGTTATTTCCCATCTATTTCCGCCAATCAGATTTACTTGCTCGAAAGTGTCAAGTGCGCGAAGCATGTTTCCATTAACTGTACGCCACCAAACACTTGATCGAAGATGGTAACGATAAAGCGAAAGAAGAGAGGGTGTCTGTGTGTGCGTGTTTGGGGGGGGGGGGGGGGTTGAGCCGTGTGAAGACGTCAGATGCGTGGCCAAGATCAAAAGCTGCGGCAGTGGTAACATTATCGAGGTGTTTGCCACGATTTCTTCCATTTCGTCGTGTCTTAATCACTTCACTGAAACTTCGCTTTTGTGCTTCGGTGACGACTAAGGGAACAGGGAACAAAACTCGACGACACAGCACCTTCTCTTTTGGGGAATATTAACTACTTCACGGCTTAGTATACAGTGTTTCGAGGAAACATTTAGCTCTTTAGTACATAAAATGCCTCATTTGTGACTCTCGTGAATCTGCTGGACATGTTGAACGGCAACGTTTCCTCACTGACTTGCGCTTTGGATTCGTTAATGTTCAGACATGGCTTGTACTCACATC
Organism: Schistocerca serialis cubense; assembly: GCF_023864345.2. NCBI lineage: Eukaryota > Metazoa > Arthropoda > Insecta > Orthoptera > Acrididae > Schistocerca > Schistocerca serialis. Next base: position 159,239,005 of record NC_064638.1, read on the forward strand.
CAGACATGTAAATGATGTTGGTGGTTTGAGGAACAGACACAACTTCGTACTTTAAGATTGTTTCTATTCGGATTCAGCTGTTCGAGCTGGTCTACTTGTCTTGTGAGTAGAAACGTTCAAGCAACATCCTAATTAGATCGTTTCAATTTGAACTAGGCCTGAGGCTGACGTGAAAGACCAGAACTTTTCCTGCAGTTTTCTACCAGACCAAAACTGTGTGCCGGACCGGGACCAGAACCCGGAACCTTTTGTCACTGATGCGCGAGTGCTCTACCGACTAAGCTACCCAAAACAAGACGCACCGCCCGTTATCACAGCTCTGCTTCCGCCAGTACCTCCATCTCGTACCTGCCAATCTTCACAGAAGTTCTCCTGCATACCTTGCCAGACTGGCACTCTTGGAAGGATGTACTTCCCGGAGAAATTGGTTTATCCAAGTCCTAGAGGATTATTTACAAAATTAATTTTTCCCTCTGAAGCGGAGTATGCGCAGAGTTGCTATTTTCTCCGCAATATCTGTTCCTTCCACAAGACATACAGGAGAATTTCCGTGAGGTTTAGAACGTAGACGAGAGATACCTGTTTTCAACATGTCCCCAATGAAATATATCAACGCCTCTTTGCAGCTAGGGTGTCCATTTAATAATCATTTCATTCTAGCGAAAGCTGCATGGTCATCCACGGTAACTCTTCTTTCAGGAACAGATACTACCTTCATATATAGTTAAAAAATGGCTTCCCGGCCACTGACCTTCCTGTGCGAACGCACACGCTATGCCCAAACTCTTACGGGACTTGGTAGATTAATCTGCCACGAGTAATGAGTATGATGGGCAAACATCTATTAGGCGCACTACGAATGTAGTGGTGTGGACATGTTGGGAACGTGGGTCTCACGGGGAGCGGGCAAGAGATGTCCCTGCAGCGCACTATCCTCTGTGCCCTCGGTTGCTCAGATGGATAGAGCGTCTGCCATGTAAGCAGGAGATCCCGGGTTCGAGTCCCGTTCGGGACACCCGTTTTCAACATGTCCCCAATGAAATATATCAACGCCTCTTTGCAGCTAGGGTGTCCATTTAATCATCATTTCATCCTTAAAAAGTAGTGATAGTGAAGTCAGAGAGTACTAGTAAAACTGAGTACTAAAATTGCAAAGTGCCATAGATATATGACTGTTAGTGTTAAATATCATCAGGCTATATATAATTATCTTTGTGGTGTCACTGTGCTCCATCATCTTTGCAATCTACATGCACACATCAGATCTCCAAAAAATGCAAGTGAACCTGCACTAAGTTGGGTGAGGACTAAAGTCTTAAAGGAACAAAAGGAGATAAAAGTCTAAGACAGTGAAAGTGTCCTGCAATACATGTTAAAGACATAAAATGTACGTTCTGTATTTCGCAATTATAAAAAATGGTTCAAATGGCTCTGAGCACTATTGAACTTAACATCTGAGGTCATCAGTCCCCTAGAACTTAGAACTACTTAAACCTAACTAACCTAAGGACATCACACACATCCATGCCCGAGGCAGGATTCGAATCTGCGACCGTAGCGGTCGCGCGGTTCCAGACTGTAGAGCCTAGAACCGATCGGCCACTCCGGCCGGCTCGTAATTATACACCAATTTATATTCACTGTTTAAGACATTTTAAATCTTTTGAAATTTTACGTGGTCTTACTGCACGCAATTTTTGCCTTTAGCAAATACTTGAAATGGCATAAACGCCGAAACGTGGGTTGTAGTTAAACAATGAAACAGTCAAATGGCGGTAGTTCCTTCAAAACCTGATTATTTCAGATTCACTCTGGATACGGCTCATTTCTGTCTCCCAAGCTAGAGAGCTGCGCCTTACGCTAGCTATATGAGCGGGAAGAGTGGAAAATTTATTCGGGGAGAAGTTTTTTCGGCTAACGAGGGCATAGTTGGCTGTCCTCGGCGCTTTCTGTCAGCCAGCGCAGAGGACCAGCTTAAGCGAGGACCGCTTCTCGGCGATCAGTGCTTCCAGATCTCCGGAGCGGCCATTACGCTGCGTTCCGCACGGACGGAGCCGCCGCCGCTCCAGCTCCAGCTGCGCGCTGCGCGGCTGCGTCAATCAATCACCGGACGCCGAAAATAAAAATGAAGACGCCGTGGCGCGCGCAGTGGGCCGCAAAAAGGAAACAGCGCGGCGGAATGCCGGCCGCCGAGCCGGCGGCTGATGTATGGCCGGCGATTAATCACCGCTAAATGATTATTCGTAACAATTCTGTTAGGCCGGGCCCGCTGGATTTGAATACCGTGCGCCGGCGCGGCTGTCGTCTGCGCCATTGTCCTGTCCCGCTGCGGCCACCGCCGAAGAACTTAAATTGGCCGTCGGCAATTGTTTTTCATTTCCCTGCCCGGAAAGTTCGCCGCTGAGAACCCGCGCCGCCGTTATTAAGTGCTCTGAGACGGGAGCGGGGAACCCCCCCCTCCACCCCCCCACCCCCCCCTCTCCCCTCCATCTCGCTCCGTCTCCTGTGCAGTGGGTGGCCAGCCGAGGAATTATGCGGAGCGCGATAAAACTTTAATTGAGGACCGGCGTACAGAATTTAAAGAACGGAATCGCCCGCCAAAGACGTGGGGGGTGGGTGGAGTACAGTATAACGAAAAAAAGGAAATAACACAGAAAATCTTACTTCGGGTAGAGGGAATGGGCAACGACGGTCACGGATTAGCGATTTAGAGTCTCGGAAAGAATTTCGGAACTTGGACCGTTTGCGGCGCCCGCTACGTAGCTGAGGCGAAAAAGACCACGGAGAGAACTTTGCACCCTTTTGCGAAAGTTCGTCGCAGTATTTCTCCATCTTGCGAACAAGTAGTTCATGCCAGACGACAGTTTTACTCCGGCTAACTTAATCTAGAAACAACTAATGAAAAGTCATGGAATTTAAGCTAAGTTATTTCACGTTTAGAAATACTATTGCTGTTTGTCACATCTTTCACCTCAGTCAGTGTTTCTTAACACCGTGGTGCATGAATTTCACTGCAGTGGACAACTTTTAGTGGTCAATTCCCTGGCGGTTTCAATGAGTCATGAGGCTGCAAATACATGCAGGACACAACACAGTAGGGAGTGCCCACTGCAGTGAACTGTGTGCATTTTCAGCTTCAGGACTGATTGTAAACTCCAGAGAAGCGACCATTAACAGCTGTCCACTGTAGTGGACACTATGCGCCGTCCGCAGCTCGTGGTCGTGCGGTAGCGTTCTCGTTTCCCACGCCCGGGTTCCCGGGTTCGATTCCCGGCGGGGTCAGGGATTTTCTCTGCCTCGTGATGACTGGGTGTTGTGTGATGTCCTTAGGTTAGTTAGGTTTAAGTAGTTCTAAGTTCTAGGGGACTGATGACCATAGATGTTAAGTCCCATAGTGCTCAGAGCCATTTGAACCATTTTTGAACCACTATGCGCCACAGGGTTTATGTGAGGAATTCCGAGTTCCATCACAACTATTGCACTATAACTGGTTGCGAATATCAGTTCAGAGGACGGGAAAGCCGCCCCGAGCTGCTTATCTTATGGGTCTGAGACCCCTGTTTGTCTCCAAGGATCCCTCCTATTTAAATACACCGCTTTTATCTAATAACTGGCGTTACGAAAATGACGTTGTGATGGGGCCACAAGTCAAGTGTTGCCTGTTTGTGGCTGGATGGGCGAATTACGTAATATTCAAAATTCTGGTTCACCATTTTGGAAGATTTTGTTCTGGGGTCAGATGGACTGATTCCTATGTCTCGTCGGATGAGGATATGGGACGATAATGGTGTTGTGCTGAAAATTTTTTATGATTTAGTGTGAATGATCTGAGGGATTTTGTCAATGTCTAGGTTGGTGTACAGAAGAGGGGGGGGGGGGGGGGGGGTAAACGCCGCGCTTAAGCTGAAGCGTCTCTGCCATTGTGCGCACAACGTCAAAGAGGAACACTTCCCGCTCACAAACATATTTGTATGTTGGAGTCCAACTGATTTCCTAAGTATTGTCGTTAGTTAGTCCTGTGATTTGCATGTGAAACTGTTCTGAGCTGTACAAGCAATATCAGGTTGTCCTGTTGGCTGTAATTCTCACAACTGCTACAATTAAGGAACCTAATTAGTGCTTCATGCTTCCCTCACAATGGAAGTCTGTTGAGGATTCGGCTGTCAAAATGGTGTAGGTGTGAATGCTGAAAATGATAGAATACGCTCTCGTCGCGTCAAAGAAACTGATTATCTTACAGACTTGCGTTCGGCACAGCTAAATTTACCGGGTAAACGAGTGCGTAAGAGCGCAAAGAGACTTCAGAAAAGTTTTCAGTAAGAAAGAAGTTGCTGATAAACGTACATTTACAGATGAAATTGTTTGTTGTGATACACATAAAGCCAGTTAAGTTTAGGTAGTACGATAACGGCATTACACATGAGACATGCTATCTGAAAAAAGTGTGCATGAAACTGCGGGCACGTAATAAAGATCTTCGAAGTCAGTTGCCATGAACGAAATGACGTCTGCGCGATGAAGTGGTAAAAAGTGCACTTGTGTCTCGTGAAATTAATATGGGCAAAATATTTCCTCCCAGTCAAATAAAAAAATTTTTAAAGGTGTCAACACGGGTTCGATGGGTCTGAGGACATTTGCAAGTCGATTACTTTGCGCATCGTTTCGCAGAAAAGTTACAGTTTTCTCAGGGAAAAACTCGGATGTCCTCTCCCTGCAGTGTCAATCTTGCATTGTTGGATAAACTGCAGTTTGAGTTGCCACCCACATATTTTCATGGATGTTTTAGTTAGGTTAGCTAATTCGAATATTTTCTGCAAATAAGGCACTTCTATAACTTCTTGAGAGAAAACGACGGTGTCCGCCTATTAGTTGAAGTTCTTTTAAATTTATATTGAGTACGAATTGAAAACGAGCGTTTTGTAGATCTTGTTTACTCGTTAAAACTATTGTCAGAGACAATTTAGAAAGCTCCACGCTCATTTCTAACATTTAATTAGACAGTAAAGTAGGAAAACCTCGTTACTATTTGCACTATTTTTGTATGTTTCGATTTGATAAGCGCTTGTATCTTTTTTTTTTTTTTAAATTAGCAGCGTGTGTTTAAAAGCTGGACCAGTTACAGGATGTAGCAGTAGCGGCACGCAACGTTTACTGCCCTAAAGCACTGTTGTGCTCAAACTAACCTTCAGGTTGACGACGGCTTTACCTTACTATCGAGAAGAGGGGTTTCGAACCACCATAGTAGTGCTCCTTCGTTTCGTTGAGCAACTAACGGCGATAGCTGCGATAGTACCATTGAAAAAAAGAGATGGTAAATTTCGTCCCGATTCTCGTCCAGTCGAGTTTGTGCTCTGTTTCTGACGACTTTGTCGTCGTTGACACTTTAAACCCGAATCTCATTCGCTTTCCTTCTTTTTTATTTTCACGGCGGGAGTCGTAAAGATCATCGTTCTTACGGAGCTGACTTACCTCACGAATTGCGATAGCGTGAAATTTTGTGGTCTGCAAAAACCTTTAATCCGCAACTAGGCGGCGCTACTTGGCAAGTTATTATTTCGTATCTGTCTGAATACCGTATTTTATTACAGGCTAATAGCTGCAGCGGCCCACGCGAGCACCAATTAGCTGGAAGAGGTGCGCCTCATGCGAACGGAATTACGCTCTTCCAGCAGACTCGAGACCTACACGCTACCATGTTCAAGCACAGAGTCTGCGGACCTATCGCACAAAAATTTTCCTTCCGATCTGCAACTCGGAAAAAGTAAAGTAGAGTACCTCCGATTTTGAATCTCATCAAAATTAACACGATGCATTTTGGCGTGGACGAGTTTGACTTGTAAAAACGTCGGATTCCCAAGCCGTATTCAAGCACGGAGTGCTCCATTCGTTTTCCCTGACTAAAATAATGATTGCACAGAATCTGCACGGAACGCGAATGTTGCCTGTACTCTGTCAGTTCTTCGTTCCAATTAAGCTCTGCGGAGCGGAAGTCTAGCATTCAGTCCACCATGACGTGAAGTTGAAATTTCAACACCTGCGCGCTGACGGCCAGGTGCTCCCATCGAAATAGCAGTTATAATCGCGCTCCACAACCGCGCAAAGGAAGGAGAGACTCTGCCACTCCTCGTTCGCTAATTGGTTAAAATTTTCCTTTGCATTCTATTAATTACGCCTCAGAAGACGGGACTGATCCCTTAAATAAGACGATGGGCGAAAAACTTTATCGTTCGTGACGATCACCCTATGAGTGCGCCGTTGCTGACGACCTCTCTGTCAATGCGACGTCAAAAATACGTGAGTGGATGAGGCACGTAATCACCATGTGGCATCGTAATACAGAAGTCACTGATTCGAATCGTTTTATTAATTTGTTTTGTTGAATAATTTTCTATTATTTTCTGCTTACTAAAGATTGTTACATTTCTGTTTCTTTAAATCTAATCGCAGTAAGTTTCCCCCGTTCTTACGTTGGTCTACAAGTATAATTAAAGATGTTCGTCACAAGTTGTACACTTAACCTGTGCCGAAGATACTAATTTGGAGTCATATATTTGTTCACATGCTTCACACGACGCTATCTGTTTTGTGTGTTGGTACCTGTAGCTTTACATCTACCGTGCGTTCTACAGCTTTTCATCTGCAATTTTTATGTTTTCGTCCATTTCAGACTGACATCGCAATTTATCGCGTTATTTAACTTGTTACTTACGATGTTTGTTATGCTGTGGTCTTGCTTTTCATACGTATTTAATTGTGTAATATATGAAGTAGCGCAAAAAATTGTCACCTAATTATTGCTCCTTTGTACACGTAAAAAAATGTTGAAGCTAATAATTCATAAAACTTACACAAGATGCTACCACCAAATAACAGTTTTCAGAGGGAAAACAAACAACAAAGCTCACCTGAGATAGCACAGAAAGTGCTTAAGTACGTTTGGATAACAAAAAACTAATCAAACGGTGTGTTGCATAAGACTGAATATTCCTTCCATTTTTTCCTGGCGAGTGTAGAAAACAAGAACTATCTGTACGTAGCCTATCACTAAATTAAAGTTCCCCGCAGCGTTTTTATGTCTATATGTGAAGGCTAATCTCAGAACTACTTTCTGTCTAGTAGGTAGACTTCTTTACGACGAAGCTTTGTGTATGTAACTTACTAATATTTGGTGCAAGCGCGGGTGATGCTGATCGCGTAGGAAGGCTATCCACATTGGCGACTGACGACCACGTCCAGGCAGTCCAGAAACTGATTCGTAGAAAGCGCAGGTTTTCCAACAACAAGGACGTTCACACAGCAATTCTCGGATCGCTCCGCGACCAAGGAGCGGATTTCTAACGTTGGGGGACAGAACGATTGAAAGAACATTCCGACCGTTGTTCAGAGAGTCTTTGTGAGTATGCTGTGTCACGTTGAAACGCAGTACAGCTGTCAGTAGAAGTTTTTGGGTCTTAACAACCTCATCGGGTTTGCTGCCGGATTCTAAATTCAATATGACTCGATATTTCGGCGATCCATCTGTCCTCCATCTTCAGTAGAACGCTGTGCTGTCGTTGAGTCACGCTGAATGCTGACGCCACGGCTGCCAATCGTCGTCCTAATAGGCCTCGGTAGCGCACACGATGCATGCGCCCCCACCACAGTGCTTTCCACTAGGAACTAGCTGCCGCCCCTAGTAGAACACCGATGCCAATAGCATATCGCAGTCAGAGACTGTAAACACTGTTCCAGAACCCGGAAGTACTGGCAGCTCTCAGAGTCTCGTCAAATTTCATCCCGTGTCCCTCGTTTAAACAATGTTCCACCACCGCCGCTATTTCAGGCTGATGTAGCCTCGTGTGGCGGCGATGTTCCACACACCTGTCGTGAACTTTGAGAGCAGAACGGTCGTTAAAAGCCTTGCGTCATTGATACGGAGTTCTGTCTACACCAGGTATCTTAAGCTCCAGATCATCTTTGACATAGCCGAGTAGTGCCATAATTTGAAAGGTGGACAGTACACAATGTTACAAATTCTTAAAGCTCTTCCAGTGTTAAACGATATAGCCCCAACACAAGGAATGAAGGCCACAGATCTCCTCTTCATGCACCTCCAGGTATGGTCCAAACTCCATAGCCTGACGAAGCAGCTTCTGAGAGTTTCCTTAAACACAGCCGTCAGATGTGTAAGTTCGTGGGTACTGTCATGTTCTGTAACGGTATTTAGAAACACGCAACTGAAATTAGGTTGGCACATAAATTCAATAATAAAGACGTTTTTCTCTGAGAAGGATATGGAACCGAGTAGTATCTCGCATCAAAACACATCACTCTTCGGTGCAGTCGACCAGAGTGTTTGAAGGCAGTCTCTGAGCGCTGTCTATCATTAGCGGCAGTGTTTTACTGGGGCGGCGCCACCAGTCCAGTGTAGGGGTGCAGCAACTGCGGTGCGCACCGCATGCGCCGTGTACGGTGTGGAGGCCCATGTAGGATGACTCAGCAGGAGCAGCGTTACACTCCATATCCTATTCTAACGCAACTTCAACCAACTTTCTTTCACAGATAATGAGAACTGCCCCAATATTTATCCCTCGTGCCAACTTTAGCTCTCCCCCACGTATCCCACCGCATCACGCTGACTCTCTTCCTATCCCTCCTCATCCATCTCCATCCCTTCCTGCTTGTTATCAATATCCCATACACAAACATCAAATCCCTCCCCAATCTCTATCTTTCCCAACCTCTGTCTTCCCACTAACCTTCTCGACACCTACTCTCATTTACATAATTTTCCTACATATTCTCTTCTTCCCAAAATGTGTTTCGCCCACTGATTGATCTTCAGTTTTTTTCTAGTAGAGTTTTACCATTCTATAATCTGTTTCTAAAATGTATGAATTTTCGTTGTTTAGATGCTCGTCTTTGATTTTTATTTTAAAATAGTAAACCAGTTCTAATGTTCTTCATCTCATCCTTTTATAAATGCTCTCGGCAGAAGAGCAGAACATTGTACCGTTGACAGTTCACCCTTCGCCCACATGGGGTGAGGGGGATGAAACCAACAAAAAAGGGAAAAAAATAGGAGCGTTCTCCTGAAGGCGGTGGACAGATGGATTGCCGAAACATCGTGTTATGTTGATTTTACAATCTGGCAGGCAAACCAGGGGACGCTACCAAGGGGTGACTTTCTTTCGCAAGACCTCTCGTACTAGAATTTGAAGTTAATGTTCAGTTACCTAACCTTATTCCCTAAATTTTAGTCATAACGATTTACACGACTTCCTTGCAGGGCCTGCTTGAAGTCGGGCTAAAACCGATAAGCCACTCGACAGAGTCCGATGCGCGGGCCGGAGTGTAAGCGGTGCTCGGAAACCGCCTCCCCGGTATGCATACGCGTAAAGCCCAACAAAACTTATTTATCGTACGTGTCACACTCTGTTTCTTGCGTGTTTCCATTTTCTCAGATTCCTGAAAACAAACGTACTGCTGGCCCGTGCTAGTGTGATTAGGCGAGCCACGGAAAAGTGTACTCACGTCTGCGAGGACAAAGGAGCAGATAAATAAGGAGCGCGGTGTGCCGAGCCGCAGCCCCAGGCGCAGCGCTGGTTACGTATTCCCCCGCCCGCTGCACCCTGTGGCCGTGTGGGACGTCAGCGCAGGCCAGCCTGAGAGTCTGCGCAGGGAGCCTGCCTGCCTGCCTTCCTTCCCTTACGAGAGCGGAGAGCCGCCGGACGTCCGGTTTCCATTTAACGCACGCCGGGCAGCGCCGGCCCGGTAATGTAGGCGGCGAGTTCTTTCTGCCGGAGTTTACGCCGCGTGTAATTACAGAGTTATGGAAATTAATTAGTCGCCGCAAAGTTGGCCGCAGAATGCACCGGCAGCGGAGGCGGAGACCCGCTGAAAAGTTGCGGCTGTGCGCGACCCCCAGCGGCCAGGTTGGGAGACACAGGGGTGGCGTTGCAGCGGCCGGCTCGGCTGTTCCAGTGTTGACTCGTGCTCCAGGAGGATCATCTTCTTTTTGGTTGCCAACGTCAATCTCTTTGGTCAGAGTACAGCAGTTCTAGCAGGCGTGTGCGTTACAATCATAAAAAAATCATTTATGTCTATACTCTCAAGACCATAGCAGAAGTTGCTTTCCAGTATTTCGTTCCATTCACGTACATAGCATGGGGAAAAAATCATTGTCTAAACGGCGCTGCACGAGCTGTAATCAGCCCAATCTTGTCCACGCGATCTCTACGTGAATGATCCCTTGGGAGTTGTAGAACCAGTGTACAGGATGGTTCAGAAGAGATGGGCAATGTTGAAGGATATGACAGAAATGATCAAATGTGTTCAAATGTGTGTGAAATCTTACGGGACTTAACTGCTATGGTCATCAGTCCCTAAGCTTACACATTACTTAACCTAAATTATCCTAAGGACAAACACACGCACCCATGCCCGAGGGAGGACTCGAACTTCAAAAAAAAAAAAAAAAAAAAAAAAAAAAATGGCTCTGAGCACTATGGGACTCAACTGCTGAGGTCATTAGTCCCCTAGAACTTAGAACTAGTTAAACCTAACTAACCTAAGGACATCACAAACATCCATGCCCGAGGCAGCATTCGTACCTGCGACCGTAGCGGTCGCACGGTTCCAGACTAGCGCCTAGAACCGCTCAGCCATTCCGGCGGCGCAAGCTCTTTCGCTTTCCACATTTTGAGAAGTGGTAGTATGGACCAAACCAGGAAAAATATGTCCAGTACACATATGCTTTAAAATGCATATCTTATCATCTCCGCTACTTTGAAATACAACTCTTCTGATGAACAAGTGCTCATAACTTTTATGGTAAGCATTCTAGAGCACGTGTTTACTGGGCATATCTTTCTTGTTTTGCTCCATACTACAACTTCCCAAAATGTGGAAAGCAAAGAGCTTGCAGTACAAGGGATTTGTTTCACAGTATCGAAGACCAAGAATTGCTTATGGCTCTTAAGGTATGCATTTTAGAGCCAATGTTTACTTGACCTTTTTGTTTCGGACGATCATTCCTGTCATATCCCTGAATACTGATGTCACTTCTGAAACACCCTGTATACACTTCTCACTTACAGTTCGTTCTTGGAAGTTGTTTACTTTGAAAGTAAACTTTTGTCCAACGATCTCAATAAAAACTCTAAGAGGTTTTGGTCTTACATAAAACAGTAAGCGGTTCGAAATGCTCTATTCATTCACTCGGTGGCCATGGAAGACGACAGAAACGGAAGATAACAGACAGAAGGCCGAAATACTGAATTCGATCTTCTGAAAGATTTTGACAGCGAAAGGTCGTAACACGGTACCACGGTACCGTCTATAGGTATCACCTGAAGATGACAGCAAGGTACGCTGTCGAAACAACTGCACCCAGCTGGGCACCCGAGAGCAATACGAACAACATTTTTCTCTTTGAGCGTTATTTCTCTCACAAGTGTTTCTGTTGCCTCCCCCGCCCCCATTTTATTCCAGCACAAAATCTATTTCCGGGTCCAACATTTACATTTCCTTTTCTTTGGATTGGATTCTAGTCTGAGCTATAATACCATAGTGCCTGCAAATAACATGCCAGAATCGTCTCAGCTGACGTCACATTGGAAACTGTGCCACTATGAAGAATTTGTGGCGCCCTGCGTGAATGAAAGTTCACGGTGCCGCTGCAATATACCACAAGCTGTGGCGTCACTTCAATTGCGTGCGTGTGTAAACGCGGCGTAAGAGTTCGTTGTGGAGACAAATGATGAAGACGAGTAGCGGAAGGAAGAGGCGCTTCCAGCAGCAGAGGAGGCACTAGCGGTTAGAGTGGGCTCCCAGGAGCGGCGGCGCCGCAGGCTAACCGCACTGCAAACAGTCGGCCTGGCCTGTTAGTGAGGACAAAGGCGGGCACACACTGGCGCCGCTGGACGAGGAGTAGAAGGCTTTCAGAAAAACAAAGGAGCCAGTCGCGGCAGGCGGAGGAGGAGCAACAGCAGCAGCAACAGTAACAGCGGCAGCGCGACGCCTCGCCGCGTGTTTGCCGCCAGTATGGCGGCATGCGTAACGCGCTTTTGTGGGACCCGCTAAAAGCGGACCGCGACACACATCTGTGTCAAGCCAGGCTTTTGTCCCGCCCGCTACGACAGCAGCGGGAGGCAGGAAACGAACGCGTTTCCAGTCCTCTTCCAAAGCGTCGGAAGCCAAATTCTATCGCGTTCCGTGTCCTGCGGATCTTTCGCAATTCTCAAGCCGCATCAAGTCGAATTAGATTCTAGAGTACCCGAATGAAATGGTTATCATAACTCTGCGCTTAACAAACCAGTACACAATGTTGTGGTACATACGGCTAAGATGATTTGTGACAACGACCGTCTAACGACCTGACCATCAGTCCGTAGGCTTCCTCGGCCGGTGTTAATTTGAATGAAATTGTTTTGGACCGCAAGATCCGAGATCTGTTGAGGCCCACGAAGGATTCCATAGATGTCCTCCACACTTCTCTTTAACAGGATTACTATCAATCCTGGCAACAGAAGGTGCTACCAATACTTCGCTTCCCACTGTGCGTATTGGGACAGCCTTATCCCATGGTCGCCATCGACAAAACATCAATGGATAAGTCACTGACTTCTACACTGTAGGTGCAAAAATGGAACCAAGACAAGAAGAAGAAGATGAATACGCCGCCCCAATAATCTAAATGGGAAGACCAAATACCAACTCTATCGGTTATGGTGCAACCCCGACTACTGTACGGCTGCATTGTGTGGAGCGTTACTTGTGACGCTAACATTCGTTCATTACAGCCGATCCAAAACTGGTGTCTGCGATGGACACTGTGGGGCACCAACATGGACTAGAACACTGGAAATCAATGCAACTCTCCATAAACAGTTCTTGAAGGATAAAATTGAAGAGCTCGGCCGGCCGGAGTGGCCGTGCGGTTCTAGGCGCTGCAGTCTGGAACCGAGCGACCGCTACGGTCGCGGGTTCGAATCCTGCCTCGGGCATGGATGTGTGTGATGTCCTTAGGTTAGTTAGGTTTAAGAAGTTCTAAGTTCTAGGCGACTGATGACCTCAGAAGTTAAGTCGCATAGTGCTCAGAGCCATTTGAACCATTTGAAAAGCTCGCCGAAATGTCCAATAATCCCACTGACCGAAATCCACAAATTGCCCTTCAAGCAGGGTGGCCAAGGGTTCTTGCATGATGTTTCGCTTTCTAATAACTTCTGATGACCGGAAATATACAAACAAGTACTGCAATGCTATGATTCTTAGAACCGGAAGTTACGGCGGGACTTCGTGAAATAAGTTACACATTATAATGGCTGGGCACGTAAATTTAATAAGTGCTGCACAAAGACACAGATACATGACACTATTTCTCCACATACTTATCAAGTCTCTGTAAACAATGGTCAAAACGTTCTATCAATCGATCAGTTCTTCGACGGTAGAAATCTGCTCAATGGTCGTGGAGCCCTCATCAGTGGAAATTCCCTTTGTCCCCTGACGTTCTTTCAGCTTTCCGAAAATGTGGAAATCCCGTGGCACAAGAATGTACTTACCGATCAGTATCTTCGACGTCTGTACAGCATAGGTCAAATTCTTGTCACCATTTCACTGCGGCTGGATGCGACATAGCATTTGGTGCATATACTGCTAGAATTTTATGCTGAATCTGTGTGAAATTTAGATCATTTGCCCACAAGAAAAATACTGTGCTGAGTACTTCAGCTTACTTTCGTAAGTCGCTACATATATTTTCTCGTGTCTCTTCATCGCCTTATTCAGAGTCTTGCTTGCTTACAAGCGAGCGTTATCCGCAGCTGCACATTAACGATCGTTAGATACAAGCATGTTACTGTCTTCGGTCTTAATCATTCTTCAGTAATGCGTTCATTTTCGTTTTGAAAAGCGCCAAATCAGAGGCCTGGAGTCTTTGGTCTTGATCACTCCTCGGTAATGCATTGATTTTCGTTTTGAAAAGTGCCAGGCCACAGTCCTGTTTACTTTCGTTCTATTCATAATATCTGAGTACTTTCCATTGTGAGCACGTGCCGTACAGCGGATGGTCATTGACACTTCGAACTTACGAGCACACAAACATGAGAGGCGCACGAATTGAACATTGCAAAGTTAAGAGTGATTGTTCGAGCGTTCATCCACTTTGGTGGACGAGGACTTCTGGAGTGGTGTTTGGCCGTGACTCATATGGGCGTTTCCGGTGGTTGAGGACTCGGGGTGCATGTAGACTTTGACTTCGTGAACTAGTGTTTTCTTCGGGATACTGGCGCAGTTTTGACTGAGCTCTAGAATTTCATTCGAAATGACAGTACTTACACATCGAGATGATTATTTTCATAAGAATTGAGATGTAGCGAGATACAGTTAACTCTATTTTAGGTCGAGGGAGATACGAAGAAGAGATCGGTCATTGTGTCATCCAAATGCCTATGCCGTCGTCTGGATACGAATTTCGAAGGCAAACGGTTAGCAACTTTTGCAAACAGGAGTAACTACTTTTCGTTGAAGCAGTATTCTCACAATTCTGATTGCACTTCACTCCACTACTCGCACTAAGGGAACTTGCATAGTAGACAAATTGCTGATTATTCACTGCACGAGTATGAGTGGCTAAATGGCGCAACTTTTTCGGTCTTCCTTCAAAGGCCGCTCCTAGCTCATCTGATTCAGTACTCCACCTGCTAGAGTCCGGGGAACAGGCCAGAGCATCACTGGCGGTTTGATCTGTTCTTCCCAATCCTATGCACGACGCGGCACTTACATCATAACACCATATGTGAAATAGGCTGTACTTTTGTCCCTTTAACTTCCTCTTTCCAGCAGTCCTTCCCTTTAGCTGTTGGGTGAGCGCGTCTGGCTGCTGTACAGACGGCCTGCGTTCAGTTCCCGGCAGGGGATTTTCTCCGCTCGGGGACAGGATGTTGTGTTGTCCTCGACAGCCGAACTCCCCCGGATGGAAACTCCCGGTCATCAATGCCATTCGGTCATTTCTTTCATTAATTTCATTTTCTTTCCAATAAACGCAGTATTTGCTGAACCATTGCCACGGGATCATAGACTATGGTACCTTCCGGCGCCCCTTAGTAGTACACTGTATATTCCAACATGACAGCGTCCTATCACGGTTTGTACCGAGCGTCCGCATTCGTCGGGGGCTCCATTAATGGCCCATCAGAGTCCTCCAGCGGTCAATAACAATGGACTGCGGGACGGGCAGAAGAAGTTTCGCGCTATTTATATATCCAGTGGCATAAGGTTTCGCGATAGGGAGGTTAGACACACACAGATGGATTCCGCGTGGCCCATTGACAACTATGGAGTGTGATTTTTAGATGGTTTTCCACGCTCGTTTAAGCAAATGTCTGCTATCCCCCAAAATTCTGCCTCAGAGGATACGATACACGCACAACCATAGTACGATAATGCACAGAACAACGTTTACACTATTCACACAACTTCCCTGCCTTAGGTTGCCTTGATGACCGTGACATCAGGGAGACCACCCAGCTACGAACGCTGTGGAAAAGAAGAATCTGCTGACATTTTCCTTGAAAATTCATATGTGTGATTGTGTCAATAAAATTCATTAGTGTGATGGTATCAGTGTTGAAATAAAATTTGCCAAATCCTGCAAAAGCGGACGCCGTAACAGACGTGATAAACGCTGTGGCCGGCCTTTGTGACCGAGCGGTTCTAGGCGCTTCAGTCCGGAACCGCGCTGCTGCTACGGTCGCAGGTTCGAATCCTGCCTCGGGCATGGAGGTGTGTGATGTCCTTAGGTTAGTTAGGTTTTAAGTAGTTCTAAGTCTAGCGGACTGATGACCTCAGATGTTAAGTCCCATAGTGCTTAGAGCCGTTTGAGCCAAACGCTGTGGAAAAGAAGAATCTGCTGACATTTTCCATGAAAATTCATATGTGTGATTGTGTCAATAAAATTCATTAGTGTGATGGTATCAGTGTTGTCAAAGCTGTTCAAATGTGTGCGAATACCTGAGGGACCAAACTACTGAGGTCATCGGTCCGTAGACTTACACACTACTTAAGATAACTTACGCTAAGAACAACGCACACACCCACGCCCGAGGGAGGACTCGAACCTCCGGCGGGAGGGGCCGCGCAATCCGGAACACGACGCCTCTAACCGCGCGGCCACTCCGCGCGGCTGTTGTCAAAGTTTGTGACAGGACTCGGCATTCTACAGCGTCGTCTCTTGCCCGAGCGAAACGATAACGAAAAGACCTATTTTCCAGCTGGGTTGATGGTATCGGATTAGAAACCAGCGCTGAAGTGTGTCTATGTGGCAAACTGTCGAGCAAAGTCGCCGGTCGTCTGAAACAAAAGGTCGGAAAATCGGTGTTTGGGCCTGGAGGCAGCCACCCGCCTCATCGCCCTAATGGGTGGCGAGTGCAGCCGGAGGAGCAGCGCCCCACCCCAGCCGCAGGCCGGTCAGCTATTTAATGGCGTCATAACTCTGCCCGAGCAGGCGGCGATCCGCTTTATTGCTTCCGCCGATTCGGCAGCGGCTGCGCCGCCGCTTTCTGCCGTAATCGGCCGTAAACAGCGCAGCACGGTAATGCCCTCGGCGCGCCCACCTGCCGGCGGAGAACGGCCGCGATTAAACGCCCGGCCGCGCCGGAGACCCACCAGCCCGAGCCTTCGCCCGCCAAATGTCGCGCGCCTCTGTATGCATCGTGCGGTAGGTCCACCCGAAAACTATGGCAGGTCGTCTTAATTAAAGTGCGACGACCACAGATGCGCAATCGAGACACTGCGCATCAGTGTTAAGTACCGTGAGTATCTCGATGTTGCTCGTATAAACACTGCTAGAAGACGGTGTCTTCTTCAGTACACCACAGTTGTCGACTGGACACACACCAATTTTCCCCTTCCTGTGCATCTTCCTTAACCCTATAGCACTAAAGGGAGAAGCGTGGGGGGGCGGGGGAGATGTTACACAGCTACAAAACAGTCGTAAATTTTACTACTCCAGATTTTATTCAAACGAGGCCATAGTTAACACACTGGACTCGCATTCTGGAGGATGACGGCTAAAACCCGTGTCCGGCCACCCTAATTCAGGTTTTCCGTGATTTCCCTAAATCCCTTCAGGCAAATGCGGGATGGTTCCTTTGAAAGGGCTCGGCCGACTTTCTTCCCCATCCTTCCCTAATCCAATGGGACCGATGACCTGGCTGTTCGGTCCACTCCCCCTATCAACCAACTAACCAACCAAGGAGGCCATAATTTATGGGTTATGCAATAGCGAATTGCAATTATGAGATCTCCAATGATATGTTACATACAAAATAAGTACAAAATGCCCCATTTTGTAACCCATAACGACGATTCTACTACTATGAATGTTATTGACAAAGAATTATTATGTTTTGTACGCATTAGTTACAAATTATTATAACTCCAAAAATATCTTAATGAGAAAAGAGTCTTCTGCTTTAGAGACTATTATTACAATCCAAGCACGACCTATCTCAGTGTTCTGCTCAAATTACTTTTGAACAACGGTTACTGTCGTATAGTCCAGGGATCGCGGTGCCACACCAAAGTCGGCAATGCGAATCGATACCACAGACATTATCGGGGGCTCGCTGCAGCCTGCAGCATCCAGCGGGAGGCACTCCAGAAGACCACGCTTCCTTCTTAGCATAGCAGTGCCCTCGCACACGAGATCAAGAAAGTGTCGGACATGTCATAGCTCAGCCTAGCTCGTGACTTCAGATACAGCAGTCAACATCATCGTGTACGACAGTGACAGTCTAAGTTTCCGATGAACTTTAGTAATGTCGAATGCTGTACATCAACAGAACTGTTAGTTCATTAGTGCATTAAGTGATGCTTTGCTAGCAGGTAAGAGTTATAAATTATCCTGAACTTCGGTGGTAAGAAAGTTGGGTAAATATGTTATTCATTTATGTAATAAAGGGAACTAGTATTTCATGTGCTCTAATTTGATGTGCATTATCCGAGAGAAATGAAACAATCCACAGTTATGGACAGACCAAAGTAGTTTCAATGCAATAATACTGCATTATCAGCCGCTATTTTGATATTGTTTCTTTCGGCAACTAGTTTCGACGTTCCAAATGGTTTAAATGGCTCTGAGCACCATGGGACTTAACTTCTGAGGTCATCAGCCCCCTAGAACGTAGACCTACTTAAACGTAACTAACATAAGGACATCACACGCATCCATGCCCGTCGACATTCCATTCACGTCATCTTCAAGCCTGTCGAACGAGTGAAACAAGGCTCCTCTCCTGCACATACAAGACTAGGCAAGAATACTGGTATCTGGTTCCAAACTTCGTGAGCATGTGTCCTCGTCACACATGTGACAACAACGAACAGTTCGTTTGACAGTAGCTGTCTCATGTGACAACAGCCGCCTGCCGAGTAAAAAGTATAAAAATAACAGCTGTTGGTATAGTATTATTACATTTCACCGACCTGCCACTGTCCAACGCTCTTCACCTCAAGATGGAGTTACATTTACTGAAAGTAGTTTCGTTTGGCCACAGCCGTGTGTTACGTCAACAGTTAATCAAGAATTATTATTATTATTATTATCGGAAAAGTAAGTTGATTTACCGCGTTTTTCGATGTCGTGTGCGAAAAGAGTCGCGGACGTTTATGTTCAGGTCAATAGAGCTGTTGACCCAAAAAGTTTGGAAAGCAGTGGTCTAAGTCAGTTGTTCGACTACTTATAAGTGACAACATATTATTTACTGAAACGTTATGTCCGTAGTGGGAGGACGACGGCCAACAGCAATAAAGCCCTCGAGTTTTACACGGAACCTGTTCCACCTTCGCTGAAGCTCGCCAGTGAAAGAGAAGGGCTTACTCGGCAGCTGGCGACTGTGGGTGCGGCGGCAGGGACCATTCGGAAGGGCAACAACAGAATTGGTTGTTATTGCGGCGCGGAGACGTCTCGCAGAGAAGAGCCGGCGGTGGCCGCAGCAGGATTCAATCAGGGCGGCCGGCGCTGCTCTGCTGCCCCATTGTGTTGTGCTGTGCTGTGCTGTGTTGTGTAGTGCCGCTGCTGGCCCGTGTTGTGCCCGCGGCGCGGCGGAAAAGGTGCTCAATCAATAGCGCGGACGGCCCCCGGGAGCCGCTCAGAGGACGTGCCGTGGCCGCAGAGCCCGGTAACGAGGGGCGGCCATCTGGTAGCGGCCTCCACTTTGCCTGGTACCGCTGACAGAGTGGGCGCTGCCGGCGCGCCGGGACAATAGAGTTGGCTGGGTGCGGGCTGCGGATGCGTCACCGAGACGGTCAGACAACCCCTTCTACTAGTGCCGCGAATATGGCAACTGCTCTCTCTGGCGATCGTGAGTCACATTTGAAGAGAGAGGAACGAGGAAGAGATGTCGTTCCAAATTCCCCCCCCCCCCCCTTCCCGCAATTCCCCCGCACGCCCTCCCGACATGTCACCGCTGGGGATGCTCCAGGGAGAAGTAGTTGACTGTGGCGCAGTGTGCTGGAATCGGAGGCTCACCAGATCTTGCCGCGCTCACTCTTCTCCTAGTGAATGTTATGTTTTTTTCTGATTTTCATTTTGTCGCTTTACACTAGTAAACCCACCCCCAAATCTTTAAACAATCCAACTACCGTGTACAAAACAGAATGTTTTAAGTTTGTCGGAAGTCGCCAAGTGTCATCGATATCAAACACTCGACGAATACAGTCTGCGTGATTTGCACTCCATTTTAACTAAAGGTAGTTTTTCACTCATCTCAACGTTGGCGTCATGTCTCCTGAACCGAGGCCCGCAACAAAGACAGACCTGGGGTGTTAAGTCACAGCACTTGACACCGCAGTTCTTACGAGTAGCAGTAGCCGTCTCCAGCGGGGAGCCATTAACTGTTTCAGACGAGTTCAATAATTATTGACTCCTTGTTTAAACGCATGCAAGTACTGGATAGCACACGACAATTTTAAGACTTTTAGTGGGTGCATTTCCAATTAAATACTGATTTCTCGTGGATTCTTCACGGAGTCGAGTGTTCGCGAAGAGTAGCGGACAAGCCGACTACTGTGACGTCAGAAGTTCGTTGCAGCGCCCGTATATCTCGTTGACCCCGTCCTGAGCTCATGTAGGTACGTTCGGTGGTGTACAGGGTGTCCCAGGAGGAACGGTCAATATTCAGGGATACGACAGGAACGATTACTCGAAGCAAAAGAAACTACTAAGCATGGGTAAAGTCAAGCGCCGGTACGCCAGTAGGGAACGACAGGGAAGAAAAGAAAAGGCTGTGAGAAGAAGTCAGCCAATCGCATACTGACCGACCTCCCTTCCAGGACGACAACGCGACAGCAGCGATCCGTAGGGGTAGAGGACGTAAGCGCCGCGCCCGACTGGTGGAGCCCACTTGGATAGCAGCGTCAACGATAGCCTCTGCATTAGTCATCTCTATATACCACAGACTTGCGGTTGTCTGTTCTGAAGGAGACTGATTATTGTGTATGTCGCCTTTAGGTTGCGACACACCTTTTCTTATTTAAAATAAACTCATTAATACGAGTTGTTTGATTGTTTTTCTAGCGAACCGAGTAGCCAGGATTCCTAGCACAACAAGTTCTAAAACGCATACTCTTAAGAGCTATGAGCACTTATTTCATCTTCGATAGCGTGAAACAGATCTCTTCTACTGCAACCTCTTTGCTTTCTACATTTTGAGAGATTGTAGTATGGACAAAAACAAGAAAAAAATGTCCACTAAACATGGACTCTAAGTGCTTACCTCAAGAACTACGAGCACTTGTTCATCTTCGCTACCGTGGAAAACATCTCTTCTATTGAATACGTGCTCGTAGCTCTTAAGGTAAGCCTTCTGAAGTCCATGTTTACGGAACAATTTTTTTCTTGTTTTGGTCCGTACTACCACCTGTCAAAATATGGAAAGCAAAGAGGTTGTAGTAGAAGAGATCTGTTTCACGGTATCGAAGATGAAAGAAGTGCTCATAGCTCTTAAGGTATGCACTTTAGAGCCCACGTTTAGTAGACATTTTCTGCTTCGGCTGATCCTTTCAGTCATATCCCTGAGTAATGCCAGTTCCTCCAGGGACACCCTGTCTTCGTCAAAGCCTTAAAACAATAAGTCAAGTATTGGAAACTGTGTATACATCTCCAGGCAGCTTAACAGATGGTACGCAAATTACGTAAACTATATATATATACTTCCAGTATTTGAGTGTAACAGCACTTCGCAATTTCCCAGGAAACTTTAAACCTAATTTTCAACTTCTTCCAAAGCTTTCTCACTGGCATATTCTACAAAATAATGAAAGGTCAAAACGTTCATCGTTTATTACAGTTTCGCTGTTCATACATGAACACTTCCATTGTCGGAACGGCATTTTGATTCTACTCCGTCTGAACATATCTCAGCAGACCCTGACGGTACTGATCGAGCGCAGTATCACCCTCAGCCTATAGGCGCCACTACATGCGGATATGTAGGGGCGTGTGGTCAGCACACCGCTCGCCGGCTGTTGTCAGTTTTCGTGGCCGGAGCCGCCGCTTCTCAGTCAAGCAGCTCCTCAAAAATGGCTCTCTAGGGCTGAGCGCACCCCGCTTGTCAACAGCGTTCAGCAACAGGACGGTTACCCATGCAAGTGTTAGCCAAGCCCGAAAGCGCTGAACGTTGGTGATATGACGAGAACCGGTGTTACCACTGCAGCAATAATAATATATTACTTTCAAACTGGTGACTCTGTTCTCAAAACATTTTGCAGGGGACATACACATATAGCACTCAATGTATCTGCAAAATCATATAATTATATGTGTGGCGTCACCGCCAGACACCACACTTGCTAGATGGTAGCCTTTAAATCGGTCGCGGTCCGCTAGTATACGTCGGACCCGCGTGTCGCCACTATCAGTGATTGCAGACTGAGCGCCGCCACACGGCAGGTCTAGAGAGTCTTCCTAGCACTCGCCCCAGTTGTACAGCCAACTTTGCTATCGATGGTTCACTGACAAATTACACTCTCATTTGCCGAGATGACAGCGTAGCCTTCAGCTACGTCATTTGCTACGACCTAGCAAGGCGCCATTATCAATTGCTATTTATCTTGTGATGCATGTACCGTCAGACCGATGTTCACCAATTATGGATTAAAGTTAAGTATTCCAACAGCTACGTACTTTATTTGCTAGACTCAAATCCTTTAACCGTTCCAGACCTCACGCCAGCCTGCGTGAGCTTAAACACGTGCCTTTCGGCTTCACCTCCTAGTGGCTTGGCTGTCTTGCCAAGTCACAACAATATGACTCATGGGTTATGAGGAGAAAAAATCTTTTCAGAAAAAGAAGTTTCGATTCGTCTTTTTCGTTAGTTTATTGGTGAATAGTTCGGAATTAATAAAACCGACATTAGTTTGGTTTTACGTCTTCAAATGGCTCTGAGCACTATGGGACTTAACATCTGAGGTCATCAGTCTCCTAGACTTAGAACATAACTAACCTAAAGACATCACACACATCCATGCCCGAGGCAGGATTCGAACCTGCGACCGTAGCAGCAGTGCGGTTCCGACTGAAGCGCCTAGAACCGCTCGGTCACAACGGGCGGCTTTACGTCTTCAACCATCAGTGTTCTACATGCTTAACGTCAGCTATTTAACACAACAACTCATTTGTTTCGCAGTGTTTTGTACATGGGAGTGGAGGAACTAGCTCGCCACTGAGAGGGAAGCGCCCGCGCGCTGTGTCGGCCTGTGCAGCGTGCCGTGGCGAGTGGGCCAGCTGTGCGGCCTTCCGCCGCCAGCGCCCGGAAGCATCCAGGGGGCCCTGCCGCCGCCGCCGCCGCACACGACTTCCTGCCGGGGGCGTGACTTCGCCAGCGCCTGGGAGGTCCGCCCCCAACCGCAGCGCACGCGCCCGGCCGGCGGCGGAAACTTCTCCGCCGCAGTGGTTAGCGAGCACTTTTAAAAGTGTTACATGCTAAAGGCGCGTACCGTCTGGTTGAGTACACCGACAGAACGCTCGCGACTCGTATAGTAGCACAGGTGGAGTCAAGGACAGAGAAAATGGTCGCAGGCTGAAGCACTTGGAGGGGGCAGGGGCGGGGACAATCACGTCGAAACCTTCCCTTTCGTTAGCGCAGAGCTATCTCTGCAAATTGTGCAATTCCAACGCGAAAACCACGAGGCCTACAACAACCAGACGAGGTTTCCCGAAGAATGAGTCGTTCATTCTGCAGCGGAAACTGCACTGTTATGAATCCAGCTCTTGCGGCCTCTCTGACCGAGCGGTTCCAGCCGCTTCAGTCAGGAACCGCGCTGCCGGTACGGTCGCAGGTTCGAGTCCTGCCTCGGGCATGGATGTGTGTGATGTCGGTTTAAGCAGTTCTGTCTAGTGGGCTGATGAACTCAGATGTTAAGTCCCATAGTGCTAAGAGCCATTTGAACCATTTGAATCCAGCTGGCAGATTAAAATATGTGAACTGTTCCGAAAATCGGAACAGGGTAAGCCAGACGATCGTGTGAAACATTCTCCATGATAGTTGTTACTACCCTTAGCACCAACAGCGTGTGCAGGGCTTACCAGCGACAGGCTTTCCTCATCGGGAACAGTTTTGTCTCTGGTTTCTTCACCAGGCAACCACGATTCCGGAATTTGTGTCATCCATCCTATTGACAGATGAGGCCACCTTTACTCAGATTGATATCTTCAACTTTGATAACAGTCATCTGTGGAATAGTATGCAGAATCCCAATGGTGGTGCTCCAGCCCGCTTCACTGTTAGCGTCCAGACGCATCTCAATCGTGTCTTCCCCTGCTCGATGGACCGGACGAGGGGTCCAGTTGCATGGCATGCTCGTTCGCTGGATCTCAACCCGTGCGGTTTCCGGTTATGGGGCCATCTCAAATGTGTCATGTATGCAGAACCCATTTCAGATTTGGAGACACTGGAGCAGCGTATTCGTGCTGACTTTGACACTGTTCGGATGCAGCCTGGCCGATGTGTACGTGTGAGACAGATCATGCTACGGCGCGTACACGCATGCGTTGAGCCACATGGAAACCATTTTCAACGCATACTGCAACTGTGGCTGCACGGTATAGCGCGTATTAGACCGAAGTCTCTGTAACAATGTATGATTGAATAAATAGTCTCTAGCATGGAAACGGTGCATTTTCGGACGGAAGTCCATTAGACCTTTCTTGTGCCGTATCCTCTCATCGCTCAAACGCTAGAGTTTGTACACGGTGGAAAAAATCACCCTGTGAAGAAAGGGTGGCTACACCCCAAATTAATGTCCAATAATTTGTATTCGTACAGTTGTGATTGTGTATCCTGTAGTCAGCAGACGTGCAAGATGTGGTTAGAATGCCGACAGGCGAGGAGTTCCATTCTCTTGTCTCGTGCAGCAGAGAGTGTCTCGGGGAGCGCTGCGAGGCAGAGGGGAAGGGCGCGGGCAGGCGACGTTTTTCCGGCGCCGCACTCTTCCCCTCTCTAGCCCGCTCTTCTCCGGGGCTGAGAAGCGTGCGAGGGCTTTTGTGGGGCGCGAGGAGTGGAGTGGCCGCGGCCCGTCCAGGACTCGGCGGCAGCGGCGGCGGCGGCGGACCTGCGGAGGGAGCCGCGCCGCCTCCACAATGGCACTCGCCGCGCAGGTGCCGCGCAGATAGCGGGGCCATCTCAAAAGTGACACGTCGGCCAGCACGTGAACGCAGGTGTCTTGTGAGGCCCGACAGCCAGCGGTCAACTAGCCGCAAACACCAAGTGCAAAGCACTGTAAAAATAGTAAGAGGGGCTCGGAAGGGAGAGGAGACCCACTGATGATGACACAGAAGACGAAAACGTGGTTTGTCTTACGAAAAACGCTCATATTTCATTAACAACAATATTAGATAAATTGCTGTCATTTAATCTTCCGGCTAAGATGTGAATGTGTGTGTGTGTGTGTTTTCTATTTCGGAAGAAGGCCCTTTGGCCGAAAGTTTACGTGTATAGCAGTGTTTTCCTTGTGCCTATATGCTACTCAGTGTCTTCTCTATATGGGGATCTACTCTTTTCATAATGTTGTTGTTATTCCATTCTAACTCATACTTCATTCGTTTTGGTAGTTACATCTGTGAAAATCTCAGGAAGAATGGCTTAGGTTTCATCTGCATCTGATCGATTATGATAGATAAAACTGGTGGCAGATTTCCGTTTATCGATAGGATACTGGGAAAACGGATTCAGTCTTGAAACTGATATCAAAATCCATCCTATAATACTGTTCGCGAGTGTGGGTCTCATACCAGCTGGTGCTACCAGGGGACATTGAAAATATTTTTTCACTCCATTTACTGCAAACGTGGTGTTTTAAAATAGGCAGTACATTTTACAATTTGCATCATGTAGTAATTTAAATTTTCGCATATTACGAGTACAAGGAAAAATTTTTTTCAGCAAAGAAAAATCATTATCATGAGTCACAAAGGAAATTCAGCAAAATGGAAACTACAAATTAGTTAAAGGAAACAGGAAATGTTGAGTAAAAATGTTAGTAATTCAGAGGAGACTAACAGAAAGAGAAAAATAAAGATAAGATGGTTGATGGTTGTCGCCACCGTCTGTGATCGCAAGGGAAACCCTCGGAACTGCATGGACCCTTTTCTTCTCGAGTAGACATTACATAGAGAACGCATACTAAGAAGGACAGCACAGGTTTGTCTGACTAACTGAAGAGTGTCACCTAAATACTAAGAAACCTGAACAGTTTGGTACAGTACTTGAAGAAAGAAGACAAACATTTTTCCTGAACCGTCTTGTCTCACACTGGGATAAATTTATTAAGAATTATGGCGATTACTTTTGAAATAATAAGCATTTCACTTACAGTTTCATGAAACCTATATTAACTGAGGACTTTTGGAACATATTTACAGTTATCCCCCTCTCCCCCCACACCTCCCCTATGACTTATGTAGGGACCACGAAGAAAAGATTAGACAGCTTATATGAGACATTTAAGCATTTATATTTCCCCATGTTTCGTACATCAATGGAACGGGAAAGAAGCCCAACAACTGGTACAATGGGAAGCAGCCTCTACCACGGACTTCACAGTGGTCTGAGGAGTATGGATGCAGACGCATATTGCTCTGATAATTACACTTAAATGCTTGGCGCAAAGTCGTTTCAAAATTCCACTATGTGATCAAAAATATCCGGACACATCCAAAAAGATACGTTTTTTATATTAGCTGCATTGTGCTGCCACCTACTGCCACGCACTCGAAATCAACGACCTCAGTAGTTATTAGTCATCGAGAGAGAGCAGAATGGGACGCTCCGCGGGTCTCATGCACTTCGAACGTGGTCAGGTGTCACTTGTGTCGTACATCTGTACGCGAGATTTCCACACTCCTAAATATCCCTAGGTCCACTGTTTCCGATGTGATAGTGAAGTGGAAACGTGAAGGGACAAGTACAGCACAAAAGCGTTCAGGCCCACCTCGTCTGTTGACTGACAGAGACTGCCGATAGTTGAAGAAGTCAGTAATGTGCAATACGCAGACATTTATCCAGACCATCACACAGGAATTCCAAACTGCATCAGGATCCATTGTAAGTGCTATGAAGTTAGACGGGGGACGAGAAAACTTGAATTTCATGGTCGAGCGACTGCTCATAAGCCACACATCACGCCGGTAAATGCCAAACGCCGCCTCGCTTGGTTCAAATGGTTCTGAGCACTATGGGACTTAACATCTGAGGTCATTAGTCCCCTAGAACCACTTAAACCTAACTAACCTAAGAACATCACACACATCCATGCCCGAGGCAGGATTCGAACCTGCGACCGTAGCGGTCGCGCGGTTCCAGACTGTGTCGCCTAGAACCGCTCGGCCACTTCGGCCGGCGCCTCGCTTGGTGTAAGGAGCGTAAACATTAGACGACTGAACAGTAGAAAAACGTTATGTGGAGTGACCAATCACGGTACACACTGTGGCGATCCGATGGCAGGGTGTGGGTATGGCGAATGGCCGGTGAACGTCACCTGCCAGCGTGTGTAGTGCCAACAGTAAAATTCGGGGGCGGTGGTGTTATGGTGTGGTCGTGTTTTTCATGGAAGGGGCTTGCACCGCTTTTTGTTTTACGTGGCACTATCGCAGCACAGGCCTACGTTGATCCATTGCCCAAGAAACCTTCCAGCACCTGATTGAACGTATGCCTGCGAGAGTGGAAGCTGTCATGAAGGCTAAAGCTGGGCCAACACCATATTGAATTCCATCATTACCGATGGAGGGCGCCACGAACTTGTAAGTCATTTTCAGTCAGGTGTCAGGATACTTTTCATCACGTATCGTATATTTGTACCGTTCTACTCTCGACTAACATGCTGGAATCATAAATACCTAAAACTTTGTCGTGAACGAGTATGATTTCTCTTATTTCTAAAACTAAGACAACAAAATATTTTCGCATTCGAAGGAGGAGGTGGTTGGTTGAAATTTCACGAAAATATTTCGCTGACTGTAAAACGCCTTCGTTTATACGATTGCCTTCCCATCTCATTCATACACCTCTAATACTGTATTTCGTGATGACAATGAACTAGTCTCTTTGCTTTCAATTATTTCAAAAGTTTTCAAAAATTTTGTATATGTGGAGATCCGCAGCCTCCAGATGCTTAATAAATGTGAACGTGGTTCGTAGAAGGCTGTAATGCGATTTTTATTTAATCGTGTGATTAATTTCGACTAAGCGTCATTGTCAAGCGCATTTGTAACATCTGTATTTCATGTCATTCTGAAATTACACGTAAGAAGTAGCCATATTCCGTCATTTTACGAAAGGATCCACACCACAATGACACCGTTTAAGATCGTATTCTGAACTTCGTTCTATGTACAACATCATGTGAGGTTTGCGCCGGCCGAAGTGGCCGTGCGGTTAAAGGCGCTGCAGTCTGGAACCGCAAGACCGCTACGGTCGCAGGTTCGAATCCTGCCTAGGGCATGGATGTTTGTGATGTCCTTAGGTTAGTTAGGTTTAACTAGTTCTAAGTTCTAGGTGACTAATGACCTCAGCAGTTGAGTCCCATAGTGCTCAGAGCCATTTTGAGGTTTGCGACTATACGAGTATGTGCAACTGAATGAAAACTGTGGCTATCGACTGTACAGGTTGTCCAGGCTAAAAGTATACACAAACAAATCCTTGTACGAAGGAACTTGACATTTTGTGTTCTTGGGTAAATACGCAATCGATAGAGACACTCTCCAAGATATGATCCTCAGCATTTCGTAAACAGTGCTGAGTTGCATGGCGCATGCGCCAGTGAGAGAGCACACATATCTCGGTATGTTGGCGAACTGTGCAGGTCCACAGATTCCTGCCGACGTCATTTTCCAGCAGGATGGGGTCCCCGTCCAATAGGGATGTTATCACATTTCTCCATGAGACGTTTCTTGAGCGTCCCACTGACGATCCCTCGGTCTTCCGATATGGAATTCACTGCATGAGGGTTTATCAAGGACATTGTTTACAAAACAAAGGTTGGAGACACGGTAGATTTGAGGCAACGGATCTACGCTGCAGTAGAGTCCGTAACACCTGTCAAGCTTATGAACATGTGGGGAGGAGTGTAGTACCGTATCGATATCTGTCGAGTTACAAATGGTGCCCACATTGAACTTTACCAATTTTCATAAAAATGTTTGAGCACCTGTGTACACTGTTGGACAGATAAAGCTGTAAACCTTAACAGGTACTGAAGTACGATGTCTTTGTATAGCCGGCCGGAGTGGCCGAGCGGTTCTAGGCGCTACAGTCTGGAACCGCGCGACCGCTACGCTCGCAGGTTCGAATCCTCTCTCGGGCATGGATTGTGTGATGTCCTTAGGTTAGTTAGGTTTAAATAGTTCTAAGTTCTAGGGGACTGATGACCTCAGAAGTTAAGTCCCATAGTGCTCAGAGCCATTTGAACCATTTGTTTTTCTATACCTGTATCTCGGACATCCTGTATGTCCAATAGAATGAAAACCACTGTTTTGTTTACACTTTTGATTCCACGCAGATAGTAGCCAGAGTGGTGATTTAAAACATGTGTGTGCCTCATTCGTGATGTCCCTGCAAATACTTGAGAAGTGGGAATGAATAAATCTTCCAAAAGCGACTGACCGCATTTTTTCTGTATTTACGTTAGATCAATAATAGGGTGTCGTCGTAGTCCTTCTCATCTAAGGGGTCCTGTCACTAATTAATTTACTTGCTGCAGCCACTCAAAACGTACGAAATGCTGCCGTACAGCCAAGAACCGCAGTGGGGCTCTTTTCAGGCAGCACCGCGCCGTGTTGTTGTAGCGCGGGTGCCGTAAAGCGAAAGAGAACGCAGGCCAGTAACGACTCGGACAGGTGGCCGTTTAGCGCTGGACGCCAGCGCAGATTGCATCAGCCGGCGGCTTAGCCCGGGACTCGGCAATCGCTCCGGCGGAGATAGCGCGCCGGGCCCGGAACAGGCGTCCAGCGGGGGCGACGTAAGCGGCTTGGGATCGCGGTCCAAGTTAATCCCCGGGCACCACTCCGGCTCACCTCGGCTGAGCTGGCCGCGGGAACAATGCGTCACACTTAATGGCGCCTCGATGTAATATGCATCAGCTAATTCCGTTTAAATTTACATACTGACCATCCTTTAGCGATAGTGGCGCTGTAATTGAATCTAAACACTCTGGTTATTTTAGCGACGAGGGCAGGTGAAGCGGCCGGGGGGGGGGGGGGGGGGGTTGAGAGGCTAAAAAAATAGAAGGGCCGAAAAAGGAAGGTTAATGTTGCGGAGCGGTCGGTGTGCGCGCAAGTAGGAGTGTGTGCGCGGGCGCTGCGAGATAGGGGAGGGACGGTTTTGTTGCCGAGTTATCCGGCGACCACATGGCCCTAATCCGACACAGCGCGCTATGAATAACGCTTTAATTTAGCTGCGGTCTCGCCAGTAAATCAGCGGCCGGGCTGGCTGGCGACGCCACGGCGGCGGGCGCTCGGCTCTCGGCGGTCAGTAACCCGAGCCGCCGTCAGGTGGCCGGCGCGGGGTGCGCCCTGGAAGCCCTACGAGCCCTGCAGCCCTTCGTGGCCGCGGCGCCAGCTGTCCCCGGCCCTCTGCCACACTCGTCCACCGTGCTGCTATCGGCAGGTAGTCTATTGTCCTCAACACCTAATATTCGCTGCATTCCAAGTACCACAAGGCATCGCACTAGGACCACTTTTCTTCTTTCGCTAATCGATCGCTTAGGACCGAGCAAAAACAACACTTGCTACTCTTCTTTTTAACACTGTATTCTTTAATAAAGAAAGCAGAATGTAGTTGTAAGAGTCGAAAGGTATGAAAGGGCGTGACATAAGCTTGTAACCTGGCCCTCATGCTATTCAGTTTGTGCACTGAACAAGTAGGAAAAGCAACCAGGAGCAATTCGGGAAGACAATTGAAGTTCAGGCAGAAGAAATAAGAATTTGTGGTTTACTGAGGACAATGTACTTCTGTCAGAGACAGCAAAGGATTTGGAAGAGCAGCTGAGCGGAATGAATAGTGCCTTGAAAAGAGATTATAAAATGAGTATCAATAGAAGTAAAACAATGGTAATGGAGTGTAGTCGAATTAAGTCAGGAACGCCGTGGAAATTAGGAACTGAGAAAGCAAAAGTAATAGTTGAGTTTTGCTGTTTAGGTAGTGAAATAAACGATGATGGTAGAAGTAGACAGGATATAAAATGTAGACTGGCAATGCAACAAAAGCGTTTCTGAAGAAGAGAAATTTGTTAAATCTACCATACGTATGTTACAAAGTCTTTTCTGAAGTATTTATCGGAAATATCGCTTTGTACGGAAGCTCCTTGAATTTTGGTCCTACTGAAAAGCGTTCAGGATGAGATACGTAGGCTGATTTACCGATGAGAAGGTACTAAAACGATACGGGAAAAAAGAAATTTATGGTAGAACTTGGGTAAAAAAGAGGGCTCGGTTCATAGGATACATCCTGAGGGATCAAGGAACCGCCAATTTGTAAACGCAGGGAAGTGTGTGTGTGTGGGGGGGGGGGGGGGGGGGGGGACGAGAAGGGGAGGGCGTAAAAATTCTAGAGGGACACGAAGACATGAATACAGTAAGCAGATTGAAATGGATGAAGGTTGCAGTATTAATTCACAGATGAGCAGCGTTATGTTGATACACTAGCATTGAGAGCTGTATCAAACCAGTCTTTCTACTGAAGACCAATACAGCAACATTCCTTCACGTCAACGAGTGAGTATTCTTCAGTTGGTCCCTCCATATAAATTATTTGGTCCTTCTATCTTCTTCAACAAAACCCTGCTCTTTTTTATAGTCTTTTCTGATGGCATTTCGATCCAGTAAATTTGGCCTTTCTAAGCATTTTCTTCGCATACATCGATGGACACTAAATTTTCAGCTTCGACAGTGGGTGGGCACTCCCTTTAAATGCTTATCAAAGAAAATCCTACCTACAGCGATTAAACTTCTCGTCATATCGAAAATGAAGTCGAGTGAAGACATAACATCAGCTTAATGAGAAGTTTATCGTATCTAGAAGAACCATACTGATCGCAAAAATCACATTTATTGGTGACCGGTTTCAGTTCAAAGGCGGACCATCTTCAGACCGTACTCCATAGGTAGGACAGCTGACAGCATCTGGAGACTTCTGCAGTTCCTGAACTGTGGATCCGTCTCTACACACCAAATGTGACGTACAGTCTAAAGATGGTTCACCTTTGGACTGAAAATGGTCACTAATAAATGTGATTTGCGAGATCTAGACTGTTTTTCTTAGTACAATTGTGAAACTGATCGCTGTTTTCCCAAAGTGTTTTCGACTATACGTGAGAAGCTTATTAACAGGCTGTTGCTGTTCGGAAGAGCAACTCCAAATTGTCTATGACATACACGAAGTGCGTCATTACTGTGTGGGCTTTCCAGAATGGAAGACACAGTGATCCATTAACTGCTGAGTATGAAAGTGCTCAGCGTCGAGAAGCCCGCTAATATGATTTTGGGGAGTGCCAGACAGCAGCACCACTCCGGCACTCGCAGTTACAGTCAACTAATCATTGCGCATCAGGAAAGAGGGACAGGACTCGCAGCTTGTTCACTGGTAGGAGGCTGAGCGCGCGCGTGAAAGCAACATGTGACGGAAGCCGCGGAAGTAGCTGGGAAGCGTGTTAAATATGAGACCTAAGCCAGGCGGCATATGCGCCTTCCGGAGCCCGTGGTTCCGGAATATTGTACGCCGCGGCGGGCTTCATCCTCGGCCTGCTGCGGAAACCCCGCTCGCGCCGTCGTCTTCCTGCAGCTGCTCTGCGCCCACCGACAAACCGCTTCTGGTGGCCCGTCCGTTGTTCGGGTCGCGGGTAAAACAGTGCTCTACTAAGTACTCCGTCAAGAGCTCAACAGTGATACACGTGGCGTCTGATTTGTCACAAGCGACCACGGTACATTCAGCTCTCGTCGTGACCAATAAAAATTAGACTTACCACAAATGTAATCTATCCATTTTCCCGTGGCGATACTCAGGTGAAAACTTGGTAGGTTCTGGCTCATTGTATTAACCAGCACTGTATGTGCATTGCTTTTGAAAATGTACTAGTTGAGGGCTGGATGAAACAGTTACAATGCGTGTTAGTTCTTCCACATGGGTTTAGTTTTGAATTCCGCTGAATTTATGTTAGACATACATGATCAATAACACACATTTAGAAGTATCAAATTCAGCTAAATCTCTGTATAAAAGGCGATGTCCTGCCTGACTGACTCACTCGCTGACTCAACACTGCTCAGCATAAACCGCTAAGGATAGAAGAAACTTGAAATTTGCAAAGAGTGTTGATCTTATACTGTGGCCGTCTTTTAAAAATATTTTTTCTTTTCTTTGAAATTACGTCCCTAATGGGGTGAAATTCGGACTGAAAAGTTTCTGAAAATATATCGTTATTAAGGCAATTAGAGCTGGACTTACGAAAAATGTTATTTGGTTTCTCGGTCAGAGATAAAGAAATACAGGTTTCAGCATTTTTGGGAATTCAGCCACTAAAATAGTGGGGGAAAGCTTTTTTGTAAATAAATAATTATTAAAGAACTACTACAGCGCTTTCAAAACTACGTCTATCAAAATCGGTATCTGAGTTCTCGGGTAGAAATAAAAAAAAAAAGTCTTTCAGTTTTTTGGGAATTCAATCTCCTAAGGGAATGAGAGAGGGAACGAAAAATCTTGTAAAATTATTTTATTATGAAAGCATTTTCAAAGCTAAATCTATCAGAAATTTTTCTGTTAGAAATAAGTAATACATCTCTGAAAATTCAACCCCTTCTACGGAAATTGATATTTCACTTCTCTTTTAGATAAAAAGAAATATGTGATAGAGGATGAAGATTTATATGAAAATATCATCACAGGAACGCAAAAGGCACGATAAACAAACCCTACGGCTTCAGTTATCAGAATCACATTTTGGTGAGAAGTACATTCGGAAAAGACCATGCTTAGATGGTCTTAATTAGCGTGAAAGGTATTGAAGGTTTGGCAATTTCTGAACAACATAAAAAATCTATTAATGAAAAACAAAGAAAGTCTGGAAACCGAAGAGCTTCATATTTAATTCAGAGAGGAACACGAGAAGATAGTAACGTAGGCAGTTTCTCTACCGGATTTGTTGTACCTTTTAAGTGTATTGCCAATAAAATACAGCCTTCCGTTCGGGTTCCGTACAGTATATTCGATACAATTGTTGCAATTTAAGTTGGTCCTCAATTTAAGCCTGTGCGAGCGAAGCAGCGGATGTTAAACTAGGCTGGTGATATTGTATTTAGGACCAACTTAATTTGCAACAATCGTATCGAATATGCTGTACGCATGATGAACGGAAGACTGCATTTTATTGGCAATACACTTAAAAGATACAACAAGTCCGCTAGAAGAATTGCTTACGTTACAATTTTGTCGT
Organism: Schistocerca serialis cubense; assembly: GCF_023864345.2. Lineage (NCBI taxonomy): Eukaryota > Metazoa > Arthropoda > Insecta > Orthoptera > Acrididae > Schistocerca > Schistocerca serialis. The sequence goes on from NC_064638.1 coordinate 159,272,968, forward strand.
GTTCCTCTGTTAATTAAATATAAAGCTTTTCGATTTACCGCTGAGAGAATTCGTCGAAATGACACGATATTCCGATGAGTTTCATGCACCGTAAGACAGGCAGCTGAACTTGCAACGCACACATCCAGGGCAGCTGACGTAATTTGAGCTGCCTGTTTTAAGATGCATTAAATATTTCACTGACCAGTTTTAGTTTACTACTCCTGTATTAGTTTGCCTACACTACGCTTTACTACCCTGCGACAGCTTCAAAGACGGGAATAACTTCGAACATGACGCCCTGTCCACAGTCTTCCCCTTTATTTCGCCATAGCTTTCAATAATTTTCTTTTGCCCATCTTCGAGAGTAAACTAATACTATACAGGGTGGGCGAAATAAAAGTGACCCGGACGAGTGGATACGACTGCACGTGACTGTATGCATATAACTACACCCCGTGACGAACCTGCCACGTGATCCACAACGGTTCAGAGCGTAGTGCGGGCTGTGTCAGTGTGAGTGGAGCGTTGCAAAAGGGACGATGGTATTCATATTGAAACAGCAGGTGTTCGTCGTGGTAAGTTACGTGACAACAAAGTAGTGGTAAAGGTGTGGTGGTGGTGGTGGTGGTTAGTGTTTAACGTCCCGTCGACAACGAGGTCATTAGAGACGGAGCGCAAGCTCGGGTTAGGGAAGGATTGGGAAGGAAATCGGCCGTGCCCTTTCAAAGGAACCATCCCGGCATTTGCCTGAAACGATTTAGGGAAATCACGGAAAACCTAAATCAGTATGGCCGGAGACGGGATTGAACCGTCGTCCTCCCGAATGCGAGTCCAGTGTGGGTAAATGTATGTTCAGTTGTTTATTGAGAAGTTTAATTGTGTCAAAGTGCCAGCGAAGAGTGCCAGGGAAACGCGTAGTTCGACAATTGCATCAGACAGGATCTGTTTTGAACAAGTCAAAAAAACATTCCGAATGGTTGTCACTTTCAGTATCTGCTATAGTCAGGTTAGTATCGTATTTGCTGTCGTCTAATGTGTTTCTTTGTACCCTGCAACACTTTCTCCAGGCCAGTCCATCACCCCACCCTGTGTTATAGTTAGTTGTGAGTGCCTAAGAAAAATGCAGTTCTGCGTTAGGAGCTCAGAGCTTTTCGAATGTAGCCAAGAGTGTAGTGACTGTGGAAAAACGTGGCTTGTACTACTCAACTAATGTTTCTTTCTCATCACCCACCGCTGTCGGAAATCACACAAGATGAGCCACAGAACTTGTACTGCCGAATGGAACAGGGATGGAGGTTGAGTTGCCGGCGGCTCGCTTCGTGAAAGATTAAAATATCGCCGGCTACAGGCTCCTATAACTTCTGTTCGGCACAGCACAGACACGTTCGACCTGAAAGTAGAGGCAATATTTTTTTTGGATGCACCGCACCACTCCACAGAATCGGATTTATTTCGCCTTTTAGTATTTATCGCTCCGATTTCATATTTAAAACCTACCCACACCTGGGATATGGCGCAAAAAAAAAAAAAATATTGGATCCGCCGCTATGCGGTTGCCGCTCCGCCCGAAATCGTCGGCTTCTTAATAACACGTCTCGCGCTTCGGCGGAGAATATCGTTAACCCGCCAAGGTCGCAACAAGGTGGGGCGAAACGCAGGTGGAGCGGCAGCTCTGGCGGAGAGAAAGACGCATTTCTCGGGAATAAAGTTTATAACTGCGTCTCCGCCCGGAGAGGTCCCTAGAAATATTCAAACGGCGAAAAGTTTCGCATCGCAAGGAGGGCGGAGAAACGGGAGCTGTTGGCGGCCGTAAGAGCGGAGAAATAGAGGGGAAAAGAAAGAAAGACGGAGAGCGTGGGAGAGGACGGTAACTTTTCGTGAATTCAAAACACGGAATTATAAAGCAGCAGCAACTATTTTCCTTACGTATTCGCCGAGGGGGCCGGCCGCCCACAGTCGCGTTCCTTTTGTTTTTAAGCGTCTCGGCGGCGGCGGCGGCGGCGGAGTTGGCGTGTAGGATCTCGTTTCGCGTATCGCGTTACATACGGTGCTCCCTCTCTCTCCCTCTCTCCGGCTGGGAGAGTACGGGGCCGGGTCTCCGTTGCGGCATTAATACCTCAGACGGTCCAGAAGCAGCAGCGCGGGCCAGCTAGCCCGGAGTCGCGGCTAGCATTAACATAAGCCGGGCACGACCGCGCGACAGATTTCGCGACACCGCAAGTCCGCGCGCTGCGTATCCCTCCGATCGGCGGGGTAATGTATTCGCTAGGCAGCCGGCGCGCCGTGGAGGAAGCGCCCGCTCGCCTCATTTAAAAGTACGATACGGCCGCCAGGGGGCGCCCAGCTGCGATATCTTCATCTGCCGCCCAGGAGCTGCGAAATATCGCAGTGGGGGCGCGGTTCCAGCAGGGAGGCATCCACCGCATACAAATGGTGGCCGAAGGGGTGTCGTCTGGACTCCTTCAAAATCTACCCTCTGTTCTCGACCAAATGCACCAAGGCATTTGTGAAGCTCCTGGATAAGAATCCAAAGCTAAAAGGGAGACGAAGGACACACACACAAAATAAGTTTCCAGTGGAACAAATGGAACATGAATTCACCAAGTGCGTCTAGTTATTATCAAACATTACTTCGAATTAACTGATATCCCCGTGAACCCTGTCCACCTTAGCGTGTGCTCGCTCATTAAGTAGCTCCCTTTCCCACAAAACCTGAAAACAACTTTATTGGGCGCTTAGTATCACTCACTCCCGACTTCACAAGCGCAACACTTCTGAAACCTCAACTGCATCGACCAACCCACAGGCCCCTCGCCTCCTCTCCTACCCACGAAAGGGTCGCTGCTGACTCTCAATTTCCCAAGCAGCCAAACCGCTGCACGACATTATTGTAACATGCAGATCTTTCGGTCAGTCAGTCTAAATCGGGTCTAGCGGCCGTCACGGCGATCTTCTGGTCGTAGGCTGACAATAGTTTAACATAGCCAATGAGATGATAGTTTGACGTAACCAAACAGAGATAGAAAAGAGGCACCGCATTTCTAGTGGCGATACTGATATCATCATGTGCTCGTTGAAAAGTTCTACATTGCTTTAATGGCTACCTAGAATGAAGGCTGCGGTGACAGGTTGCTGAGTAACATAGCCTGAGTGTATAGCATAGCCCGAGGTCTAGTTCAGGTTCAACGGTGACAATTTTCTTTGCAAATTGGCGAAGTCGTCGAATGTGTACGTCAAAACATGTATACTCCCTGAAGGTGGTTTTGATAGACTGACCTCTATCACAGCCCAAGGTCTAGGTTAGCCTGAAACGTGATAATTTCGTCCTGTTTTGGCGAAACCAACGAATGTGTCACGTAAAGAGAAGCTTGGTCTCGGATTGAAGACTGTGGAGTGTCAATGCCGTACCGAACGTGTTGTCAAAACAAGCTTTCTCTCTAATTGGAGATTGCGGCGATAGACTGATCTGTAGCATACCCCGAAGTCTAGGTTGGATTCAGGAGATAATTTGGTTGTATGTGTTGGCGAGGGCAAGATATATTTTACGCAAAAAAAAGCTTTGTCTCGGATTGAAGGCTGTGGTGATAGACTGATATACCGTAGCCCGACGTGTAGGTTAAGTTCAAAAGTGACAATTTTATTGCGTACTGGCGACGCCGTCGAATGTGTGCGTCAAAACAAGCATCTCTGTGGTGACAGACTGATCTGTAGCATAGCCCGAGGTCTACGTTAGGTTGAAAAGTGACACTCTTTTTTCAGAGTGGCGAAGCTGACGAATGGGTACGAGAAAATAAGCTCTCTCTGAATGAACCTTGCGTTCATAGGGCTATCTGTAGCGTAACCGGAGGCTTAGATTACACTGGAAGGAAACCGTGAGTTGCCGAAGCTAAGGAATGTGATTTCATGTCACGAATGTGAGATACAGTTGCTGAAGAGTTCATATAAGTATTCAGCAGACACTCAACCGTCGGAGAATATGTACTTCTCACATCCAGGTGGGTTCTCATTTCCGCCATATCTTACGCAACACTCATTTACTACGGCAGATGTCGTATTAACTCCGGCGAATACAGTCGGTCGCTGCTCTCTTCCGAGAAGTATCTGATTGCGCATCTATACTGACGTGACAATGTGACAATATTCCTACCCCTGCTGGTACGCCAGGTAACACGTCGTCTGCCCACTATTCTCTCATGCGCTGCGGAGAACCAGCAGCTAACATTCACCCCCTCATGGCGAGCGCCCACAACACGGCAGCACGAAACACGTTGAGTACGGTACTGGCCACGATCTAAACTTTTACCAAATAATGCATTAATTTCAAGCTGAAGTTTCAGTTGAGGAAGAATGTAAACAGCAGGACGAGACAAGCGAAATATTGGAGGAGGTGAGAAGCAGTAGAGCAGAATTGAATTAGTGACGGCAGACGGACTCGGCGAGCTAATCTAATCGAGGCGCTCGGAGCAGACTGGGCAGCGGTGCCGGACCGGTCTCTCGGCCGTTCCCTGCACGTGGCCGCCACATTGTCTGCGGTCACCGAGCACGAACGCCGCGGGCCGGGCAGGCAGCAGCAGCAGCAGACGGTAGTGGCGCGACGAAAGAAGCGAACCCGGCTAATGCCATCGGACACGGCCCGTTTAATGGCGTTGTCTGCCGACAGCGGCGCCGCGCCGTCGACGGCTGAAAGCGCGCCGGACAGAAAGCGATTCGGCGGCGCGGCGGTGCGCGCTCGGCCGAATATGGGATCGCAGCGGCTCCGCGGCCCGGCTGGAATAGGTTTCTCCAGTCGCCGGCCGCTGATCCTGTTTTCCGGTCGCCGGCGGCGCAATCCGAATGGCGGCTGGCCAGTGGAGAGCGGTACGGTGCGGAAACAGCAGACCCGAGGCTAAGAGAGGCGCTTCAGTTCTGTGTCCAGCCACGACCCGGGAGGCAGGTCCGAGAGACGGCGAGCACTATTGCGTCTAGAACAGCGAAAGGGAGGCGAGGGCCGAGACGGGCACGAAAAAACAAAATGTGCAGAAGAGGAATGACACCGCCGGTTGATCATTCCGTACCTATAAAACGATCTTTTTGGCCATTAGTCCTCTGACTGCGTTGATACGGACCACCACGAATTCCTGTCCTGTGCCAAACTTATCATCTCAGAGTAGCAACTGCCACCTATGTCCTCAACTATTCGCTTGAGCTATTCCAATCTCTTGTCTTCCAGCACAGTTTTTACCCTCTACATCTCCCTCTAGTACCATGGAAGTTATTCCGTGACGTCTGAAGTCGTGTCCATCATCCTGTCCGTTCGTCTTGTCAATCTTTTCCATACGGGGTCTAGGACATGTAGAGCGGACTGTGAAGACAATGCTTTGAATATCGAGAAAAATAGTCATCATCACTTTGAATCTTGATCTGCTCATTCGAGATTTTTCCCCTCTTGCTGAAATTGGACCCTTCCAGGGCATGGATTGGCGCTTAATTTTTGGATCATAAGTGAAAATCCAAGATTCTTCACATGTTATCACTCTTCTCAAGAAATTAGGATCATTGGAACATCTTCAC